>NC_056729.1:640469195-640589195 GCF_019279795.1 Protopterus annectens | reverse complement strand
GATGACAACAGTGCTAGTACTATGTGCTGCAGTAGGAGCCATAGAAAGCAATGGTACTAGTACTATGTGCTGGAGTCAGAGCCATGGATAGCAATGGTGCCAGTACTATGTGCTTAAACAGAAGCCATGGATGACAATAGTGTCAGTACTATGTGCTGCAGTAGGAGCCACTGATGGCAATTCTGCCAGTACTATGTGCTGGAGTTGGAGCCACAATGGTGATGTTGCCAGTACTATGTGCTACAGTAGGAGCCATGGATGGCAATAGTGCCAGTACTATGTGCTGGAGTAAGAGCTATGGATGGCAGTTGTGCCAGTACTATATTCTGGAGTCAGATCCATAGGTGGCAATGGTGCCAGTATTATATGCTGGAGTCAGAGACATGAATAGCTGCAGTGGGAGCCATGGATGGCAATGATGTCAGCACTATGTGCTGCAGTAGGAGCCACTGATGGCAATTCTGCCAGTACTATGTGCTGCAGTAGGAGCCACTGATGACAATGGTGCCAGTACTATGTGCTGCAGTAGGAGCAACTGATGACAAATGTGCCAATACTATGTGTTGGAATAGGAGCCATGGATGGCAATGGTGTCAGTACTATGTGCTGCCTTAGGAGCCATTAATTGCAATAGTGCCAGTACTATGTGCTGCAGTCAGAGCCATGGATGGCAATGGTGCCAGCACTATGTGCTGCAGTAGGAGTCACAGATAGCAATGGTGCCAGTACTATGTACTGGAGTAGAAGCCATGGATGGCAATGGTGCTAGCCCTATGTGCTGCACCAGAACTTTGTGCTGCAGTAAGAGCCATGGATGGCAATGATGTCAGTACTACATGCTGGATTTGGAGCCAGAGATGGCAATGGTGCCAGGGTAAAAGTACAGATCAAAAGTAAATAAGCTGCTTAAGTTTGTTTGTTCATTTGCTACTTGAGATACAGATAAGGGGGCTGATACACTTGTGTCTTTTTAGCAACAAAACAGGCTAAAGGCAGCAATACAGATATCAAACAAAAATTACAACTCGTTTAAAAGATATAAGTTAATCATCACTTACATGTAATAAAGCAAAGAACAGACACATCACACAATGTGAGTGTATACTTCAAGTTTACATTCATTTTAGAAACATCTGAAGCTTACACTACTGTAGGACCAAACAGTCTATAAGCAATGTATTTCACTTGCCAGTAACAGTAAAGCTTGAACCATTTATTTTGTCTCTCCACAGTCCTATCTCTTGTACTGACTTCAAATAATCCCTTGCAGTCACTCAGCCTTCACTATAAACCATATGAATATCTGCTCCTGTCACAATTTCATCTCTGATGAGGTCTGGGGAAATTATGTTTTTCTCTTTACAGGATGTGTCCACTCTAGTAAATGCATTTATCATTGTGGTATTCTGGGACACATATATCTGTGCCAGGATGTATGGAGACCTAGGTCCTACTGCAATCAAACCTGGCTAGAGGAAGAGATGGTATAGCACTGCCATGCAGCAATTTCAGCTACAACCAAAATGCTCCCAATAAAGTAAGTGGCACATCATCCCCACCCAAGGATTCCAGCTACAATCAAAATGATACAACAAGGGCCCTGAAGTGGTACATCATCCCCACATAAGGATTCCAACTACAATCAAAATGATACAACAAAGGCCCTAAACAGGTAAACCAGCATGATGTGAAAGATTCAGAGTGACAAAGCAAACACACATTCAGCTAATTAACCTATTTATATATTATATATAAACAGACCTTACATGCATGTGGATATACTTGCCACTAAATATGCATGTGCACACAAACAAACACACAGATACAAAAATTGTATGCACATTCACAGATACTTTATGATACACACACTGCCCAGTATTGCATAAACAGCTAGCCAGCCAGCAAGCCACACAGACAGATGTATACACAAGCATGCAAGAATGAATGAGCATGCATGATCATGTTTGCACATACAACACAGATACAGGAACACACACACACACACACACACACACACACACACACATACATCTATTTTTGCATGTTTGCATGTCTTTCAGTTAAAACCATTTTATCAGTATGAGATACATGTTATTGATGCCTACACATCAAACAGTCCATAACATGAACATATTACAACAGAATTATATTTATTATGCAACAGTTTTGCCTCTGGAAAATAACCATTTGTAGCATTTCCTGTTTTTATACTAATTTACAGTTTGTAGCATACCTTTCAACTGTACAGATTTGTGCAGAATGTCCAGATTTTTTTCTCATATTTTTGGTCTGTTTTTCACAAAATTGTGTTTTTTCTGGCAAATTATTGGCAAATCATTAAAGATTAAAGTTAAAAAAAGAATGACAGACATTTGAGTTTCAGACTTCATACCATTCAGAAAATCCATGCTAATGTAAAACCTGTCATTCTATTAATTTTCTAAGTTTGTAAGAGCAATATTTAAAAACTGTCCCTATTTTTGGGCCTTTGTCCTACTTTTATTTATGGCTTTGTCCAGATTTCTTTCTCTAACAGGTTGAGGGGTATGATTTGCAGCATTTCTTGTTCTTATACAATTTTCCTCCAGAATACAATAACATTCTTTATCTTTTTGTCAGCTAGTATGGGATGATATAATGTCAAACACTGTTGGTATGGCAGTCCTGTATCCTAGTTACTAGGATTAAGCAACAAATAACACCTAGAGTCGGTTACTGTAGGGTACCTTTGCCATATAACTAAGCTATTTTTTTCTATCCATATCTAGCTTTTATTAGCATTGTCTGAGTCCCATTTGCCAGTCATAAATAAAATATGCAAACAGTCTTGCACATGATCTCAGATCTGGATTCAAAGAAAGCATTCTCTTGATGCATCCATCTCAGCTGTCCAGAATTCTGCAGGATATCTCTGATCTTACCTCATATTTTAGACCAATCCCTCATAAAATATTTGATTTTCTGGTAAATCACTTTGAATTACAGTCAATGATCCCAGACATTATAGTCACATGCTTCTTATTGTTCAGAAAATGCATATTGATGCAAAATCTGTTGTTTTATTGACCTTTTATATGAATTAAAGTAATATTTGCAAATTGTCCTTGGTTTTGGGCCTTTACACCCCCTCCCCCATTATTTTTGGCTTTGCCCAGAATTCTTGAGTTAAAAAGTTAAGAGGTATAACTGGGTGGTGTTTATACACCCCAAATTAGAGTCTGGTAGTTCCTGCTCATTGCCTAACATTCCTCCCTTCCATCCACAAGAATCTGGCAGGTTGCTTTCCCCCCATTAGCCCGGTTCTTTGTTGTATGTGCAAAGTTTTGTCTCTCTCTCTTTCTGTCTCATTATACTGCATCACTGCATTGCCATGCTCACATAAGAACTGTTCTGATTTCTTTTACAACTGTTGTTTGTAATGTACAAGTATTCACAGTGCACACTTTCTGATTTGAAGCTATTCTGTCAAGTCTCTTGGGGGATAACTCACTTTTGCCAGGCATGTCCTGGCAAGGTCTGTAGCGGGATGCTGTTAATGTACATGCAAATATTCCACAACTCCACAGCCTCTAACCTGCTACAATTCATCACTTACACCAGTTTCTGCCACTGAATATGACAACAGGACTTTGTTCCAAGACATAGATCATGGGCTTAAGATCACGACTGTGGTCAGAAGCTGCCACCATATTTAAAAAGCAGCATCTCCCACTTTAACATTATGGTGTGTGCTTCTCCTAACTGTTTCTGTGTTCACTCCAAAGCAATATAACTTGGCAGAATTCAAGATTTACACAGTTTGTTATTTGAAAACAGTAAAAAATTGATTAGATCATTCCTACTTCATTACAGAAGATCCCACTGGATAAATAAAAAATTCTATCACTGAAAAAGTAAATGTTCAAGTGGATTAGTGAAACAAATAATATGTGCAGAAAATCAGGGTAATTTGCTTTGGATTTTTGTCTGTTGCTTGCAGTGTTTAAATACTGACTTTAACAGAACAGCTCAATTATACTTACAGAAGAAAACAACAGTCATTACAAAACTCTGTTTCATACATGGAATTCAAGTGTTTTTTTTTTTTTTTTTTTGATATGGAGGAAACAACATTCTTAAATGCCTTTTTAGTTATGAGAACTCAATGGAAACAATGCATTGTCTTGTGGATGCAAAACTGTCAGTAATATGGCAGTTACTATGGCTGCTAGTTCCTTACATTTTGCATCAATAATAACTACTGACAAACCAAATATTTACCCCTAGACTGACACACAATTCCTAGACCCCAACACGACAGCCTTCTCACTGTCCAAACAACCTAAATTAATTCTATTGGAGAACAAGGCCATTGAGTTGACTGGTCATATAGCATCACAGTGAGAGTCTGAGACATGCTTCCTTGACGGAGAAGTTCACCAAGGACCCCAAAGTTGCCTGTCTGAAATGATTTAGGACCCAGAGGAATGTTCTGCAAAGCCATAAGTCTATATGCTGCTTAAACTGGCATATTTATTTCTTTGTGGGCATAATGATTTTAAGTTTAAATGTTTATAAACCATACTTAGTACACTGTGCCTTTCAAAAGATGCTTCATATCTTGAGAGACAGGTTCCCAGAAGCAACACTGCTAATTATAATGAAGGTTCACGTGTCATTCAGCAGGGCCTTGTCTTGATATATCTACAGTCCAGCAGAAAGTCCTATTCACAACATACAGAATTCAATCATGCTTAGTTTCCAAACTTCGGTCAAGAGCAAACTTTAATTATTCTTAAAGATAAAACTAAAAAAAAATACTAATCTAGCACGTTTCTCTAAGTTTTATGACTTGCATGTTTCTTCCATTTCTCCCAGCAAGACGTGACTTGTCTGTATACAGTCAGCAGTTTCCAGGTGTTACATTAACACCAGCCACTCCTTCAAATTGATCGCTGCATCCTTTTCTGTTTGTCCTTCATTCCCCTCTGCCCTGCTTTCTTTACTTTTCAGGAAATATTTTCCAAGTGCAATAACAATAGCTTTCTAATCACTCATAGAATATTGGACTTGGGTCAGCCCTGTACAAATGTGCTGATAAATAAAAAGTGTGGCATACAATCATGAAAATAAACGCAATTGCCAAGTACTTCCCACATGAGCTAAATTCCGGTTTCATCTTTAGGGAAACTACAGCTCTGTGATAGGCTGTTATTTATTATGGGTGGGGATGTGGTTAGAGCATGGAGCAATTGAATAAGGTGTGTGTTGGATCTCTAACTGCAGCATGATCTGAGCAATGTTGCAATAAATGAATCTCTCTAGGCCTCAAGCCTGTATGGATCAATAACTATCTCTTGGCTCTGCTGTGCCAAGTTTTCAACTTTTGTTGGACAAGCCTGAACTTTGAGACTGCTGAGTTTGCTTGGTGATGATATTTGACTTGTTGCAGGGGGTAGTTTATTGATTGCCTCTGTAGCACGAAGGTAGGAGGAGCTGCATGGATACACAGAGTACACAT
Organism: Protopterus annectens; assembly: GCF_019279795.1. NCBI lineage: Eukaryota > Metazoa > Chordata > Ceratodontiformes > Protopteridae > Protopterus > Protopterus annectens. The sequence goes on along the minus strand of NC_056729.1, from coordinate 640,583,695 downwards.
GATAATGGAATGGTTAAATAGTCCAAATTTAGAACATTACAGTAACACATTTTGCCCTTTTTATCTGTCACAACCTCTCTCAGATCTGTTTAATGAGCATTTGTTTCCTGTTTTCAACAGGTTTGTGTATTCTCTTTTAGTTTTCAAAATACATATTTCTTTAGGAATGGAACATGGCTACACACAACATTTTATGCCATCAACCTTGTTTGTCAAACAACATAGCTCTTTAATAGTTATTCATTTACTGTTTTCACTTATGTTATAGCCTCTGAAATATCTCTTCTGCTTGTCTTTCCCAACATAATTTACACCTTTGCCAATATAATGGCTAAAGTCACATAAATATTTATCCAGGTAGTCGGTCTTCTCAATACCTCACACTGCAAGCATATAAGGGTCAAGGATCTAGTCAGCTAGTTACAGTCAGTGATTGTAAGATAAGAGTTAATTTTGTTTTATCAGGGGAGTAACTACAAGAAAAAATGACACAGTGATGCATCATAAGATTGTGCAGTTGTTCTTCATGTTACAAATGCAGGAGTAAATGGAAAGTCATAGTAAGTATTCAGTGGAGGATGAGGCTATGAGCTGATAACTCATCCTGTTTTCTAGCAGCTATACCTCGCAAGGTCACCTGATGCTATCTTCAGTTGGTTCTAAAGGTGGACAATAGCATTAAATATAAACAGATAGTGTAATATAGTCTGCCAGAAATGCACCCCTTCCTATTTCTTTCTTTCAGTGGCTATTCATGAAGTACTAAGTGGATAAGAAGACGCTAAATGCAATGATCTCAAAATATTACATCACTCCAATTATTGTTGGATAAGACCAACAGCAACAACAGTAGAAAACAAGGTCCTGGGATGTGACACGTCGGATGAGTGTACATGGTGATGATGCTGGGGAGGCACTGCGACTGTTTAATATGGTCTTGGCCTCACATGGAATATTTATACTAATGTTTGAAATCAAGTCCTCAGATGAACTACCAGCTCCTGTACAGTATCCTGTGAAGGGAGAGAAAGTCAACTCCAAGGTGAACAGACACACTTAGCAAGTTCATGCTATCTGAGCTGAGGCCTTTTACCCTGAAGAGCCCAGTGTGTGTGCGCGCATGTGTGTGATGTGTGTGTGTGTGTGTGTGTGTGTGTGTGTGTGTGTGTGTGTGTCTGTGTGTGTGTGTGCGTGCTTCTGTGTGTGTGTGTGTGTGTGTGTGTGTGTGTAGATAATGTGACTTTGAAATGCAAGAAGGATGTTGTGGTTATAGACAGTCCTGAAGTGAACACAAGCTCCTGGTTATGAGTGCACATATTTATTATTCAGGACATGAAATTAACAAAAGGAGTGAGTAGCTTTTGCTGCACAGGCTACAGTACTTCAAACTTCTGACTTAAGTAATTATTAAAGTTAATATGGTCAGACCTTTTAGTAAGGAATAATAGAGCGCAAGAAAGCTCACATCTGGACATGCTATATCCAGGGGCCACTATACATTACACAAATGCCACCGGAGCCATTGCATATGCGCATCCCGAAATAAAGACCTCTGGATCTACAGCTGTGGACTTTTCTGCACGTATGCATGTGTAGCCACTGGCTTATACATTAACAAGAAAGTATACTAATTGTTCTAATTATGTGTTCTTTGAAACATTCACTGATGAAAACAGTTTGTAAAACACATAAAATAACTTCTCTGAACTTGAACATGATTATGTCAATGATGCCTCTCAAGCAATTAAGCAATAAAGTGTGAAAGGTATAGCTAGTAAGGAGTGCACAGCTGATGTGGTCAGTGAAAATCAAATGCAAGAAAACCACTGGCTAAATGTGTCTTTCAACCATCAGTAAGTTTTAATATAGCTCACGCTAACACAACCTTCAAAAACAGTAAATGTCATGAAGAAAATCAATTGATGGTTACTATACCACATCCTCACTAAAGAGTTAAATATGTATAGAAGGCTTTAACTAAATTGTCACAATAGCTTCATCAAATTACACTATTTTTCTATTTGTCTGTAAAACAAAGAGAAATGCCTGTGCAATCTCAAAAAAAGGAAATGAAAGAAAATGTTTATCATTTCTTGAACAAAATGCTTATTTGTTTGTGTCTTTCAGCTTTTCCCGGTTAGGGGTCGCCACAGCGGAACTCCGGTCTGCTAATGATTGGCAGTTGATTTTTACGTACCGGCTTGCCAGGCCTGATGCACAACCTTCAAAGAAGGTACGCCCATTCACGCATGTCTCCACGCAGAAGACGCTCTAGCTGAGAATCGAACCAGACAGCGTCTTACTGTGAGGCGACAACGCTACTGCAGCACCACCACCGCGCATTTCTTGAACAAAATAATACATATAATTTCAGACCTAAAATCTGGCATTCTTAAGTAGTTATACAAGTGCGAAAACCCTAGTGTCATCAGAAAAGACCTCACTCACTGTATATAACTTTAGCACAACAGACAGAAAGCCAGACATACAAATCAGAAAACACTACTGAAGCCACAAGTAGTGTAAGCATACTAAACCATAATATACATGCACCTGTTACACCTGGACAAGTAATAGTGTATTCTTAACAGTAGAGAATTACGTCCATACACACTCAACAGAAATATCAACTCTTATAATTATATATAGACACATATACACACACATAACGAACATTATTATACATAGACACATACATACACACACACACATAACGGACATTATTATACATAGACACATACATACACACACACACATAACGGACATTATTATACATTGACACATACATACACACACATAATGGCCATTATTATTGATAGACACATACATCCACACACATAACGGGCATTACTATACATAGACACACGCACACACACACACACACACACACACACACACACACACACACACACACACACACACACACACACACACACACACACACACACACACACACACACACACATACACACACACATGCACACAATGGACATTATTATTCATAGACACATACATACACACACATAACGGACATTATTATACATAGACGCATGCATCCACATACATAACGGACATTATTATACATAGACACATACATACACACACACATAATGGACATTATTATACATAGACACATACATCCACCCATAATGGACATTATTATACATAGACACTTACATACTCACACGTAACAGACATTATTATACATAGACACATACACACACGCACACACATAACTGATATTTAAAGACTGAGTTTGTAAAATAGTTATACTAATGTTTCTTCTAATTTGCCTATAGCTACTGATAAGGCAAGACATCAGAAAAATAGAGAGATCACAGAAACTGTGCTAAATCAATGACTTTTATTATTTTGCAGTCATTAATTGCCTATTCTTTATGCAATATGGAAATCTGCAAAAATGCTGTGTTTATGAAGTATGAACAAAAACAAGGTACACTGATTGGTTTCCAACAAAACAATCCAAACGAAACACCACTGTTTTTCCTGGTTCTTGAGTACTAACTTACTGCTCTTGAGTTGTCATGTTATACATTTTTACCTTGGAGTTATCCATATTTTTGCAGGAAATTGTTCTGTTGGTACTTTTGTCTATTTATACAAGAGCTACTGGACAGATGAATATAAAGCATGCTCATATTTGCAAATAATTTTATGACAAACTACTTTTCTGCCAACAATATTACCTGTGTTATTATTTATGTATTTGTTTGTTTGCTTTCTTGTATTTTCCAGTCAGGTTGTCTAGCTGAGCAATGCCTATTTTTAGTGTTGACCAGGGGAGAAAAGTTATGCATTACAGTGTGTTAATTATAAAAGGATTTGAAAGTGCAACACTACAAAAACAACTAGTTTAATATAAACCAGTCAGGCATCATAGCAACATAATAAATACAGTAAAACAGTAAATAGTAAAACTACAGCCAAAAGGCGCTCACATGACAAGATAGGACAACGGAAGTCATATAACAGTTGTAGTTCCTCTTTTTGTCTATTTGATCAAATTTGTTAGCCAGAAAATGAGAACATTCAGTTTTCTGCTTTTTTTGCCCATTATCAGAAAAGTAAAAGTATATGTAATGAAATGGAATTCATTTTACAGTTATTTTTGATGAGCAATGTCTTTGTTCACAGTACCCTGTTACAGCATTTTGTTTTAAAGTTATTCATATTTCTTTATTTAAAATTAAAAAAAACAAGCTTTTGTCAACTTGTATGCTGAAATTTATATTTAAATGCAATATTACATATTAGGTATTTGAGATTCTGTGGTGGATAAAATTGGCGCACATTTGAATGGCGACCCACTGATAGTGTAAATATATTATTGTTTTTATCCACACAATAGCAATCATAACATTTATTATGCAATATTTATGCACATATATTCATATGCTGGTATACACACTTGTACATATGAATGGGTTTCTTCCTTTTCATCGATGTATGTGTTCATCAATATCATTTTAGCTGACAATAATTGCTCATTTAGCATCATACTTCTCAACTCTCCAGATTTATGCAAAATGTCCAGATTTTTTACTCATATTTTTGGTCTATTCCTCATAAAATATGTGTTCTTCTGGCAAAATAATGAGGATTGATGTCAATAAATAATGACATATGTTTGAGCTTCAGATATCAAATACTTCAAAAATGTAGTCTCATACAAAAGCTGTTAGTGGTTGAGAAGTATGGTAAACAGATACATTAAATACACTGAGTGGTTGTTAGTAGTGATCACATAACAGTGTGGGTTTTTGAGTTTTGTTCCTTCTCCAATGTTGTGTGATCATAAAGTTAGTATATTTAACCATGTGGGAGTATTTGAGACATAGTCTCACATGTGGTGGATACAGAGGGTTTGCCCCCTTGCAAAAAGAATAGCTAAGCATACATTTTAGTTTATGTTTTCATTTCTATCAGGAAATTTTTTTAACCTTTTTGGATGCCTTTTACTATTCCTGATAAAGTAATGCACCTTGCACCAATAATGCATAGATGCAGGGATCCATAGACTGTTACTAGGGTAATGATCCAAGGGGCCTGTCTAAGTCTAGCCAAGTTTTCCCAAAATAATAATAATGTCCTGCATCTAAATAGGATATTGAGGGCCAGACATTTTAAGCTACCTCTGTCCATAAGGGACATGGGTGCCAGGCCTGGTGTAAATTTCCTATTCCCCATCCACTTGTCTAGGTTGTAGGTAAACTGAGCAACAGATGAACTTGGCTTCACATGGATGGGAAGTCTGTTTCATAGGAGGGGCAGTCTCTGGCACACATACCTGTCTGTCCACCATGTTCTATTTATGTCACAGACAAAGTAAAATTCAAGTCCTTAGACCTTGTATTTCTGGTAGTCTTTGACTTACAAATATATAGGAGATTCATAAGTGTGGAGTTTGCAGGTACCTTGGAAGTCTTGGAAGCCAGACATAGGTCACCCCTCAGCAATCTACAGGAAACTGAGTAGAAGGAAAGGGCTTTAAGGCACTCTGCATAAGGCAGGTTTGTTACGCCTTGTATTCTTTTTGTAAGGAACTTTGAGGTCAGTCTAGTTGCTGCATATGCCTGGTCAGGTATATACCAAAGGGAGCACTGTACTCTATTATGGGTCTGACAAGGGCAGAGTACAGTGGAATAATCACCTCTTTGGACCTAGATGCCATGCCCTTACTTAAAAGCTGAGCAACATAAAAGGATTTCCTTACCACCGTGGCCATGTGGTGGTTAAAGTTAAGGCTACTGTCCATGTCTGTACCCAGATCCTGGGCCACTGGCTTGACTCTTAGGGGTGTATTATCAACATGTTAATTAGCCTGAATGGTCAATTTCCTAAAGGGTACAATTATACATTGTTAGCATTGAGTTTAAGACATTGCTTTGGCACCATGTATTAGTCAGAGATAGACCTTCTTGAAGAATGCTAGTATCTGCAGGGGTGTTGATGATAGCTGCCGGCTTGCAATCATCTGCAAACTTAGTCAGCCATAAACTTTCAGCATTTGCTTCTACTTCAGAGAAATAGATGCCAAAAAGGAGCGGGCCCAGTACCGAGCCCTGGGGGACTTTGCCAGTGACTGGCCTCTTGGTGAAGGTGGCCTCACCAGTTTTGATCTCCTGAGTCCTATCAGTGAAACAGTTGGCTATCCAGTGGGTGATAAAAGAGTTTATACCTAAATTAGTGAGCTTGTCTACAATGCCTGAGTGGGGTATTGTATCAAAAGCCTTGGCCAAATCGAGGTAAGCTGTGTGCACAGCCTTACTTTCATCCAATACTTTGTTGACCCTCTCAAAAAAGTCCACAAGATTTAATAGGCATTATCTTCCTTTAACAAAGTTGAACTGTGATGGAACCAGTGTTTTCAGGTTACCTATGTCTTCATTTATCATGTCCATGGTGATTCTTTCCATGGCCTTACATATGAAGCTGGTAAGACTTGTGGGTCTGTAGTTACCTGGATCAGTGATTGGACTTTCTTTGTGCAGGGGAATGACTGTATCCATCTTCCATTCCTTGGGCACAAAACCCAACTGAAGAATCCAGTGAAAAGTGATTCAAGTGGACCAGAGAGGATCTTCATGTGCTTTACTTTTATATTTTTATGTTGTTTATATGTTGCAAACTTCTGTCTGTATTTTTACTTTAGAGCTTTCTCCTCATTCCTCTGCTACACACACACACACACACACACACACACACACACACACACACACACACACACACACACACACACAGTAAAACAAGAAATCAGTCTTGTCACCTCCTTTATTCATGCTTAACAACAAAAATCATACCACAGTTTCACCAGTACAACCTCTACTCCTCTAATGTTTGAATTTATAATCAATTACTTACAAAAGCCTTGGGATATGTGTAACGTAACCATTTGCTTAGAAATGCACACCGAAACACACATGCACACTATAACTATATCTATATATTTTTATGTATATAACATAGATATATATGTATGTGTGTGTGTGTGGATTGCACACCCACACATGTATTCATTTGTCTATCTGTATATGTTTCTATGCCATTACATCATCATTCACACAGCATACCATTGTGAAAATCACAAATGAGTAACACAAAATATCAAAAACACAAATATGTGACACACAAAATGAAAGAATCATAAAACATAAAACATTGACAATTTAATATATTTACTTCCCAGACAGAAGGTATAGGTTTGATTCTCAACTTTGAAGGGAAATTGGTTAGGCTTAAAATGGCCTGCAAGGGCAGCTAGCTTAGTACTTACCTATAAACAACAGCTATAAAACCCAGATCAAGTATTGTCTGAATAGTAGTACTGTTATAGAAAGTGTTTTTAGTAACATAATGTGTAGAGCTAGGGTTAGGGGCAGGGTAGAGTTAGCACACATGAATAAGGTAGTTCAGGCAGGCAGACAGCAACAGTCAGCACGTGAACCTTAACAGACACATAAGCTAGGCTGTTTTCAGACTGTTCTGTCAAATATTCTAGTGTGGTAAATAAGGAAGCAGCTGTTCTTCCAATGTAATGGTATAAATAGTAGGCAGATTTTACTTTTTGTTACATTTTGCCAAATATGGTTTCCTGGTGATAGGTTTTCTTGCCTCTTGCTGAAAATAGAGCACTTCCACAGGGGCACGGTCCCACAGAGAAATTAAGTACTGATCATCCAAGCTGCCATCCTAAGGCTTGAGTGATTTTTGGTGGATTAACATTCCCCCTTGTTGTGTCAGTAGTATGTGAAGGGTTGGCTACAGGTGCTCCTGGTGCATTAATATTCCCCCTTGTTGTGTCAGTAGTATGGAAGGGGTTGGTTACAGGGGCTACTTCCTTTTAGTGTACATGGCCTGGCAGAACCAAGGCCGCCTTGGCCAGTCACAAACAATATGGGTAAACCTTGCTCTTTCTTCTTGTGGAAAAAGTGCAAAGGATAACTAGCCATAAAGCAGTCCTGTGCTCCATTGGTCTAAGAAGACATTCACTGTCTATGCTCCTTTGTTTGGATACCTGGAACAAAACTTCTTGAGCTGGTTATTTGTCACATAAAGCAAATTACTTCTTCACTGGATCTCCCCATTTTTGTACTAATCTGTGTAAGATTTGTCTGATCAGTTTTCCTATATGTAGGTTATGAGAAGACCCGATTAACTGGTCCTCCATGTAGTTGTTTATTCAGAGGGATGAAAAAGGCGTATACATGGAGCTCCTGCCCAGAAACCAAGTTCCCAGCCATTATAGACAGGAAAGTGTCCACCTTTGCTTGTTGATGTACCACTTCAATGTACTACTGCCTGTTATGACTTTCAGTGGAGTTGGTCTCCACACTGACTTGAAGACCTGCAGGGCATAGATTAATGCCAACAGTTTATTTGACATTTTTGTGTTTATCTCTGTTTTGCTTGCTCCATTTGCAATGGATACTCATTTTACTTGTATGAACACCCTAACTATTGTCTAAAGCATATGATGGCCAGAAATTGTGAAAACAGAGGTGCTTATAAGTGGCAGCCCTGGGCCTGCTTGTATTTTGTTTGGCCATCATCTGAACTCCCTGTGGGTTGTGGGAATCACTGATTTTTTTCCTAGACAGTGGCGATGCTCTTCCCATATGTTCTGAAGTGCCACTGAATCTTCCACATGCATGGCTTTGGTAAAAGTACCATTAGGGGGATGGTGGACATGGAATCCAGCACTTTCAAGAAACAGATTGCCTTCACATGTGTTTTCTGCAACAGTTGTCCAAAGAAGGAGTGAAGTAGAAAGGTGTTGTCCTGTGAAACTGTCAGGACATCAGACTGTACTTCTGAATGTTTACAGAAGTGCCCAGATCGGTCATGGAACGCAATTTGTACTTCAGACAACTGTGGAGCTCTTACTGGGATATGGCTTGGATATGGAAGATATCCATGTATGGGTAAGCATAGATTCCCCTCGTTCTGAAGTAAGCAAATACTGGAGTAAAACACTTAGAAAATGTCCATTGTGTACTGGCAAATTCAAAATGTAAAGAGCTAAAAGGAAAGCATCCTGTTCACTGCTCTGAGTTCAGAAGTTTCTGTCTTTTCTCATGACTAGGGATATTGAAGGTATGACGCCTTATAGGCTGATAGGTATATACTAAGCTAATGACTGCCAGGGCCTGTATAAGCCTAGCCATGCAACGTAACCCAATTGCATCTCCTTGTAACATATGCATCTAAATTGGAGGGGTATACTTGTTAGGGGGTTGCTAAAAAGTTATGTGGGGATGGGTATGTTCATTAGGGAATGTTTACTGTCAGAGTCTATCTATAACAGACATGGAGGCCAGCCCAGACATGACTTTATGATTTCCCATCCAATGTTAGTTAGGGGATGTCTACTGTCAGCCTGTGTCTGTAAGATTCATGGGAGCCAGCCCGGAGATGAATTTACGATTTCCCATCCAATGGTCAAGGTTACATTTGAACAAGGTTGGGGATAGACTCTGCTTCGTATGGAACAGGAGTGTATTCCATATCATGGGGATCCTTTGAGATATATACATGTCTCACCAGCATGTTTTATTTATGTCGCAAGCAAAGTTTTAATCCCCAGATGTTTTGGGTGCTACTCATTTTGTGGGTGTGAAAAAGCTCCACCATGGCTGGATCTAAAGATGCCTTATATGCTAAGCAGAGATCACCTCTCAACAATGTGTAGGGTACCAAGTATAGAGACAGGGGTCTAAGGTGATCTCTATAGGACAATGTGTTAATGCCCTGGACTCTCTTGGTGAGGAACCTCTGTGGGCATTCCAACTGTTGCATATGCCTAGTCAGGTACATGCTGAAGGGGGCATTGTACTCAGTGATGGATCTGATATGGGATGAGTAGAGTGGTACTATAGCTTCATTGGACTCTTACTCATAAGTTGGAGGATGTACATTGTTTTTTTTTACTACCTTGATTACGTGTTGATCAAAGGCCAGATTACTTTCTACATATATTCCCAGATCTCTAACTACTGGGTCAGCTCTTAGGAGTGTCTTATCAATGGAGTAATTTGCCTTGGTGGATATTTGCACAGAAGACACTATAATGCTCTTTTTGCTTTGAATTTTAATCCATGGCTTTGGCACCAATCATTTGTCTGCATTAGACCCTCTTGCAGAATGTTGGTATTATTGGGGGGAATTAATGACAGCTCCCAATCTGCATCCATTCATCCATCTATTCTCAACCCCATTTCCCATTTTGCACATGGGGTCGGGGTGTCACTTCCACAGTGACAATCATCTTGAGCCAAGATTTACACCATCAGGTGGCTAGCCCTGCCATGGTAGTTCATTCTCACCACTCACTCATCCTTGACATTAGCATTGATCTCTGAGAAGTAGATGCCAAACAGGAGTGGACCCTGCATGGATCGCTGTGGTACTCTGCTGGTGACCTGCCTCGTAGTGGAGTTGGTCAATTCAATCCTGACTTCTTGGGTCCTATCTGTGTGCCAACTGGCAATCCAGCGAGTTATATATGGATTTATGCCAAGTTCAGTCAATATCTGAGTAGGGTATTATACCAAATGCCTTATCCAGACATAGGTATGTGGTATGCTCCATTTTACCTTCATGCATTCCCTTGGTTACCTTCTCACAGAAGTCTACCAGGTTAAATAGACATAACCTTCCCATGACAAAACCAAAATGGAATAGGTCCAGTGTCTGTTGGTCGCCAATGTCTTTGTTGATCATTTTCATAATAATTTATTCTGTGGTTTTGCATCTTAGACTAGTCAGACTAATGGGTCTGCAGTTTCCTGGATCAGTTGATGGTCCACCCTTGTGAAGGGGGATAACTGTTGCCATCCTCCATTCGCTTGGTACGTCACCTGTTTTGAGGCTGTAGTTGAAAAATGACTCAAGTGGTCCTGACAGGTCATATTTCGAGCTCTTTAGGAGGCAGCCTGGGATATTGCCAGGAACCACTGAGACTGTGTTTTTGGCCTTATTGAGTGCCACTATGACCTTCTCCCTGATGACAGTTTGAGGAGTTATTCAGATCGAGATTTCACAAGGGGTGGCGGGGGGGGGGGGGGTGAGCTGAATTTGTCAGCCATCAGATTCACTATGTCACTCTGATGAATTAAGGTGGTACCATTTACTACTAGTTATGCACACCACTGTGTATTACATTTGAGGTTATAGACATAGCTGTAGAAAAGGCCTTGTAGTTATCTTTTGCCTGAGAGGCTATTTTGGCCACATAATTGAGCTTGTTGGATTTAATTAGTCCTCTTTGTTTCCTGTTATGTGCTCTTGTCATTATGAGAGTGTCACACTTTCTGATTTTGGCCATGACTTTTTTTACTTTTGTTGTATGCCCTGTTAAGATTAGGAGTCTGGTAGTGTGGTTTGTTTTTGGGGGTTGTGGCACAGTGGTGCAGCCATTAGCATTGTCCTCTCACAGCAAGAGGTTTTCCAGTTTGATTCTTGGCTGGGGTGCCTTCTGTGCGGAGTCTCCATGTCCTCCTTATGCTCATGTGGGGTTCCTCTGGGTGCTACAATTTCCTCTCACATTCACAAGTCATGCTGCAGGTGGATTGGACATTCCAAATTGGCCCTAGGCGTGAGTGTGAGTGTGTGTGTGTGTGTGTGTGTGTGTGGGGGGGGTGGTCTGTGCGTGCATGTGTACATGCGTGTGTGTGTGTGTGTGTGTGTGTGTGTGTGTGTGTGTGTGTGTGTGTGTGTGTCTTCTGAGGAAGGTTGGGTGTCAGGCTGGCAACTCACACCATAAACACTCTACTGCCACTCATTCTGCAGACCTGTGTTCCACTGTAGTGACCCCTAATGGGAGCAGCTGAAAGGAGAAGGAGAAGTTTTGGGCTTACTTCTGGTAAGTACAACAGTCTCTATGAGGCCATTTACATGGTTGTACAGTATTTCTATAAAAATTCTGCAAAGACTGTTGTGAACTTGGGGTTAAGCAGGACACTGAATTTTGACAAGTTGTCACTTAATTGGGTGTAGTTTGCCTTAAAATAGTTGCTAACTATAACAGGTTTTGCCAGGTTTTCCAACTTGATTTTTATTTTGAAGGAGACAGCTTTATGATCTGACCTCACCAGTGAGGACGTGACATGGGTGGTGCAGTGCTCTCCCACACTGGTGAAGACTAGAACCAATATGTTTGAACCTCTGGTCAGAGTGCACACTGACTGATCAAGGGCATTCACGTTAATAAAGTCCAGGAAACATTGTGCCTGCAATTTGAAGGAAGTATATGTTTCCCAGTCTATACAGGGGTAATTAAAGTCTCCTGTGAATAGAGTGTTTTGGTTGGATGGACAGTATTTTCAGTAGGTCTAGATAAGAGTTGTGGGATTCTTGTGACATAGATGGTGATCTGTAGTTTGCTAAGATATGGTAGGGGACTTTATTTGCATCATGGTTGAACTCTAGGGCATCATACTGTTTAATCAACTTTAACTTTATACTTATTGCTAATTTAGGCTGAACCCCCCCTCCCCCCTTTAGAGTCCCTGTATGTACAGCTGATGGTCTAAATATGCAGAAGACATTTTAGCCTTGCACTGCCAGAGTAGTTTATGTGGCTTTAAACCATGTCTTGGTAATGGCACAGATGTCTTTATTCTCAGAGTGAGGAGAACTTGTAGGGTTTGGAGTTTCTTGTTAAGGCTCCTAGCATTGAGCAGTAACACCTTTAGGTTCTTTTGGGTTTTATCTGCTATGTCAGTAGGTTTTCCAAGTTGGCAACACCAAGAATAAAAAGGTTCTAAGGAGGTAGATAAAGTTTTAGCCAAAATCTGGTAGCCTAGGTGGGACAGGTGCAGGCCATCTTTGGCAAAGCAACATGGTCTGTTGACCACATCCTCCCAGGTTGACAGATATTGACTCCTCCTGAATTGATACAGAAACTAATCCAATTGTTAAGACCAATCATTTTTTATTCATACTGTGTCATCATCCTTGGTCAAGGTAGAATGATGCTCAGTGTAAGGCACATACCAGTCTGAGACACATATTGAGAGAGATCCGTAATGTCTCTTTCTTCATATAGTCCAGAGAGATACATCTCATGCCATTTACACCTACATGGACTATGACAGAATCATACTGGTACCTGTAGTGAAAGACTTGAGAGCATATGTAACTTGGCAGATCCTGCCTACAGATATGCAACTGACAGCAACCTTCTCCTTGTCCAGTCTGGTGAGTAGGTATCTGTGTGTCATACAATGGAGTCCCCTATGACAAGACTACTAGGTAAATTGTTTGCTTGTCTTATGGGCTTTGTTTTTGAGGGTCCATTGGGTGTAGGCTTATGTGTGGTGTTTGATGTTGCTTTTGGTGTGTGCTTTATAGATTGCTGATGATAGGTATTGCCATTTGCAGGCTTAGGATTTCTTTGAGGTTTGGGGAGATTGCTTTTTATTGTTTCAGCATAAGATGATTTATGTGTATGGTGAACACTGTGTGTGGTGGATGTGGCATGTGTGTTATTGACAACATTGTTTGTAAGTGAGATTTTTGCCTCCAAATAAAGTTGTGTATGTACATCTCTTACATACTGTGGTTGGGTTCTTTAAGGACTAAAAAGTTGTCAGTGAACATGGGACAGTTATTATAGTGTCTCAGGATACCCATACCTAACAAGCTGGCTATGGAGACAGTTGGAAATTGCATATCCATGTTGTCCAGACTGGGTGGACTATTAAGGTTTGAGGACTAGGTTTTACAGAGGTCTCCTACAGTGGTCTCTAGGGTTAGGGACTAGGGTTGAATCATGCTAGGATATGGTATTAGATAGTGCCATGATATGGTATAGTGCTATCTGATGTGCAAGCTAGCTGCTCTGAGCTTAACTCCATGCAATGCTTTACTAAATTACAGATTACACCCCTAGTATTAGTTTTATGAGGTAAACTTAAGTGTCCAGATGCTTGCATCTGTACAGGGCACTCCCATCCATCACTGTGTGGTGAGCAGTTCTGCACAAATGAATGTAGTTTATAAAATCAGACATAAAAGTGAAATCTAAACTCCTGAGCCGTCCAGCCAATAAAATGACTAAACTTTTAGCCCCTCTGGAGTGCTTCCCACCTCAGACAGACCAGGCAAACACCTTCTGCCACAGGACAGATGACTTAGTCCATTTAATGTAAAAGGACAGCTGAAAAGGACCCTCAAGTGCAATGTAACTACAAACAACTTATTCCCTAACTAAATTGCCCCTTGACAAAACGATTACAAGAAAATACTGTTCAAGTACCAAACAGTAAAGGAGAAAAGATGATCTGTAGCAAAAGTACACTTTAAATGCTCAGAACACTGTAAAACATGAGCAGCAATCACTTATACAGTGAAAAACAAGTGCAGTAATACAATAGGTTCATAGATTCATAGGTTCATACTAGGCTATCTGCCCTAAGGCATTTATAAGCCTAGCCAGAGTGTGTTTGGCTTTCGCCACCCATTTTAAATTAATTTTGCTATGCCCTTTTTCGAGGTTAGTATACTGTGCCTCTGTCTAAGAGTGACACAGAAGTGATGCCCGGGGTAAACCTACGATCTCCCATCCACTCATCAAGATTCCTCTTGAAGAGAGTTAATGAGGGACTCTGCCTAACCTGGACTGGGATTTTATTCCAGATTGAAGGGAGCCTCTGGGTTATGAATCTGTCCCTCCAGCATGTCCTATTTATTTCAGTGCTGAGGTTCAAGTCTCTTGAGCGCGTAGCTCGATGGGATTTGGATTTTCTGAGGTGCAGCATGTCCATTAATTCCGAGTTGGACATGGCTTTATACGTCAGGCACAGATTGCCTCTGAGCAGGCGGTATGCCACTGAGTAGAGCTGGAGTTTCTTTAACCGGGCAGCATATGGCATCTGTTTGAGCCCTTTGATCCTCTTGGTGAGGTACTTTTGGGGTCTTTCCAGTTGCTGCAGGTGTCTGGTAAGGTACATCCCAAAAGGGGCATTGTACTCAATTATGGGCCTGATGAGGGATGAGTAAAGAGGCACGATGACCTCCCTGATCTAGATGTGAATCCCTTCATGATTAGGTGGGCTATATAAAATGTTTTTCTAACCACTTTGGCCACGTGGTTGTCAAATGAGAGATTGCTATCAACTTGGGTCCCCAGGTCCCTAATTACTTCTTCTGTACTTAATGGATTACCACCTATGTGGTAATTTGTGGGCACTGTTTTTGCCAAAGGGGATGACTATACACTTTTTGGCGTTTAGCTTGAGGCCATGGCTCTGGCACCAGTTGTCAGTTTCTATGAGGCCCTTTTGGAGGATGTTTGTGTCAGCTGGAGAGTCGATTATGGTGCCCAGTTTGCAGTCATCTGCGAACTTGGTCAGCCACAGTCCTTCCGTGTTGGCCTGTACCACCGAGAAATATAAAACGAACAAGAGAGGTCCCAGGACTGAGCCTTGTGGGACGCCACTTGTAACTGGTTTGGAGTCTGACATGGCTCCAGCAATTCTAACCATGTGGGTTCTGTCCTTGAGCCAGTTTGCAACCCATCTAGTGACATAGGGGTTTATATTTAAGCTGGTGAGCTTATCTATAATGCCCGAGTGGGGTATTGTATCGAAGGCTTTTGCGAGGTTCAGGTAGGCTGTGTGGACCACCTTCCCCTCGTCAATGGCCTTGGTGACTGTTTCAAAGAAATCAACCAGGTTTAAGAGGCAGGATCTGCCCTTAACAAAGCCAAACTGGGTAGGATCCAGTGTTTGTAGGTTCCCAATATCTTTATTTATGAGGTCCATGATGATCCTTTCCATAGCTTTGCAGACCAAGCTAGTCAGGCTTATAGGGCGATAGTTTCCAGGATCCGTTGAGGCACCACCTTTGTGGAGAGGGACCACTGTTGCTGTACGCCACTCTTTCGGTACATATCCTGTAGTAAGGCTGAGATTGCACAGTAGTTTTATGTTTGGGTTTAGTTCTTCTTGGAGTTCATGTAGGACGCAGCCCGGTACACCGTCTGGTCCCATTGATGCTGTGTTTTTTGCTTTGAAGAGGGCAGCTCTTACCTGAGCATCTGAGATGTCAGGGGGGCAGCACTCTGCTGGGATAGATATTTGCCCTTTTGGTGGGGAGGGGGGATGAGAAGTTTGCACTGAACCTGTCAGCTAGGATGTTGGCAATGTCTGTGGGTTCGGTGTATTTTTTGTCATTTTGGACTAATTCTGAGCATATCTGGGAATTCCCACCCAGGTTCCTAACATAACTAAGGAAAGCCTTGTGATTATCCTTAGTGTCCTGTGCAATTTTTCTCTCGAAGCTGGCCTTAGACGATTTTATGAGTGCCCGTAGTTTTTTGCTAATACTGATCAGAGATGCCTTCCCTTTTTGGGATTTTGCTCTATCATGTAGTAGCTTCCTCCTTCTATTGTATAGTTTGTTTATGGCTGGGGTCCACCAGACAGGACGTCTGCCTTTGGAGGATTGGGTCTTGGTTTTATTTGGGATTGCATGATCCATGCATTCCTGAAGGTGTTCATAGAATGTGTTTATAAAGGATTCTGCGGTCTGGGCCGTATTTTCCACAGGCCCGGGGGCTTTGAAGGATTCCACCTCAGTTTTGAGGAGTGTAAAATTTGCTTTAGAGAAGTTTTTCACTGTGGTTTTCAGGGCAGGGGGTGGAGTCGGGATGTGAATATCCAGTGAGATTAGTTTATGGTCTGATCTTACCAGTGAGGGATACACTTCTGGTCTGGAGCATAGATTCCCCATGTTGGTGATGATCAAGTCCAGTATGTTTTCCCCTCTTGTGGGAGTGGTAACAAGTTGTTCCATAGCATTTGAGTTTATAAATTCTAGGAACCTTTGGGCTAGGGTGTTGGAGCTACAGTAATGCTCCCAGACTATGTTTGGGTAGTTGAAGTCGCCCAATATAATGGTGTTTGGAGAGACCTTCATATTTTCCAGTGTTCTCAGGAAGGCCGAGTGGGGTCCCTGGGTTTGGGAGGGTGGTCTGTAGCAGGCTATAAACTGGAAGGCAGTTTTACCCACTGTCAGTTGCACATGGATAGTCTCTGATGCTTCATGCTGTGCCACCAACCTGGAGGTGTGGGTATCTTTGACGAATATTGATACTCCCCCTCCTTTTGTGGTTCGGTCCAAGTTTTGGGGCCAAAAAGCATGGTATGAGTTATAACCTGGTAGTGCTGGGGTGCTCTCGGGAGCCTTGAACCAGGTTTCTGTTACTGCACAGATATCGATGTTCTCCATGCTAAGGAGAGTTTCGAGTGCATGCATCTTGAGGTTTAGACTTCTGACATTGAGTAGCATTACTCTTAGTTTCTTATCCCTTGTGATACCTATGGAGGTGGATTTGTCTTTTGAGCCTTGCCTAAAAAAGGCACTATGGGGGTAGCAAGAACCTTTGCCAATATCTGAAAGCCCAGGGGTGACAGGTGCAAGCCATCCCTAGCAAAGCATCATGGTTTGTCGAGCATGTCATCCCAGGCTGACAGGCATTGGATCCCCTTTGAATGACACCAATACTTAAGCCAATTGTTGAAATTGATCATCTTGTCTTCATATTGTGGCATCATTCTTGGTGAGGGTAAGATGCTACTCAAGGTCAGGGTCATACCGGCCTGGGCTACATGCTCAGAGAGCTCCTCTATGTCTCTTTTCATGTAGTCCAGGGAGGTACGTCTCAGGTCATTCACGCCAGCATGGACAATGACTGAGTCATATTTGTACTTGCCTTGGAGTGACCTGAGTGCTTGTGTTATGTGGCGGATCCTAGTGCCCGACAGGCAGCTCACCGTAACCTTCTCCTTGTTCAGCATGGTGAGCGGGATGTCAGTGTGCCTGACGATAGAGTCACCTATTACAAGTGTATCAGGTGTGTTGTTTAGCCTTAAGGGCTGTGACTGTTTGGCATACTGGCTTTGTGAGCTATGTGTTGCACGTGTTTTGTTTTGGGATAGCGGTTGCTTGGGTGTCTGCTTTGGAGGTCTCTGCTGCTTAGGCAGATTTTTATTTTGAGCCTCCGAGTATGTTTTTGTGTGTTTATGTGTTTGGTTTGCTGTCGTGGTAGGTCTATGTGAGACTGGAATTGTAGTGAGTGTGGTTTCCTTCTCCTCCTGACTGGTTTCGCCAGTACAGAGTTGAGAGAGCTTAGCCTCCAGTATGGCTATATGGTTGCATCTCTCACATGTGTTGGAATTTGTTGGGAGGAGGAGAGGCTTGTCTGTGTACATGAGGCAGTTGTAACATTGCCTCAAGATTCCCAGATTCACCAGCTGTACCAGAGAGGAGATTGACAACTGACCTTTGGACATGCTAGAATAGTATTGGGAATTCCTTTATAATTGAAAAAAAAGGGCCAATGGGGAACGAGGTACTCAAGGGGAGTTTGTGAGGGTGTAGTGCTTTTAATATTTTAGTGCTGACTTATATAATTGCTTTAGTGAGCAAGTGCCAGGGAACTTAAATGCAATGTGTTACAGGTAACTTAAATGCAAAAACGACAAACAGTAACTTTCTTTCAAGTGAAACAAGGAAATAAGTACAGTAAGCAATGCAGATATCACTGGGGATCCACAGAAGCGCTGAAAAGCTGTGTTTTAGGTGGAATTAGTGCTTCAGGGAAATAACAAGCAAACAAACAACAAGCATACAAACAAAGCTAGATTCAGCAGGCCTGGATCTAGTATATGCTTCAGCAAACAAGGTGTACCAATTTCAGTAAGAAACAGTTCAAATATGCAGGCACTATAAGCCTTTAACCAGAAATTCCCAGCTCAGAAGGGCAGAGTCCAGCCTCTCCTCCCACAAGAGTGCAGACCACGAACCTTCTTATTGTAAAATAACTGGCCTGAAGCCCAAGTGCTTAAACCAGAACTAATACACTTTTAGAATAACAGACACTGAGCCCTCAATCAGCAGTTCACAACTTAGAAGGATGTAAGCTACCTGTCCTGCCACCACAGTGCAGGCCACAAACCTTCCTAATGTAAAACAACTGGTCTGAAGCCCAAGTGCTTAATCCAAATGACTTAGAATGATAGCTACACTTTAATCAAGTTACTACCAAGCAGTAATAAATACAATTGAATACTTTAAAGAATGCCTGGATTAGTGCTCAAGTTATACAAACAAAGCTAGATTCAGCAGGCCTGGATCTAGTCTATGCTACAGCAAACAAGGTGTACCAATTTCAGTAAGAAGCAGTTCAAATATGCAGGCACTATAAGCCTTTAACCAGAAATTCCCAGCTCAGAAGGGCAGAGTCCAGCCTCTCCTCCCACAAGAGTGCAGACCACAAACCCTTTTAATGTAAAATAACTGGCCTGAAGCCCAAGTGCTTAAACCAGAATTAATACACTTTTAGAATAACAGACACTGTGGCCTCAATCAGCAGTTCCCAACTTAGAAGGATGTAAGCTACCTGTTCTGCCACTACAGTGCAGACCACAAACCTTAATGTAAAACAACTGGCCTGAAGCCCAAGTGCTTAAACCAGAATTAATACACTTTTAGAATAACGGACACAGAGCCCTCAATCAGCAGTTCCCAACTTAGAAGGATGTAAGCTACCTGTTCTGCCACCACAGTGCAGGCCACAAACCTTCCTAATGTAAAACAACTGGTCTGAAGCCCAAGTGCTTAATCCAAGACTTACAATGATAGCTACACTTTAATCAAGTTACTACCAAGCAGTAATAAATACAGTTGAATACTTTAAAGAATGCCTGGATTAGTGCTCAAGTTATACAAACAAAGCTAGATTCAGCAGGCCTGGATCTAGTCTATGCTACAGCAAACAAGGTGTACCAATTTCAGTAAGAAGCAGTTTAAATATGCAGGCACTATAAGCCTTTAACCAGAAATTCCCAGCTAGAAGGGCAGAGACCAGCCTCTCCTCCCACAAGAGTGCAGACCACTAACCCTTTTAATGTAAAATAACTGGCCTGAAGCCCAAGTGCTTAAAACAGAATTAATACACTTTTAGAATAACAGACACTGAGCCCTCAATCAGCAGTTCCCAACTTAGAAGGATGTAAGCTACCTGTCCTGCCACTACAGTGCAGACCACAAACCTTCCTAATGTAAAACAACTGGTCTGAAGCCCAAGTGCTTAAACTAAAAGGCTTAGAATGAGTTACACCAAGCAGTAATAAATACAATTGAGTACTTTTAAGATGATGCAAAAGCAAAATAAAGTAGGAAGAAACACAAATACAGTAAAAGCAGATTTTTTTTTTTTGAGCGAGCAAATGAGATGGGTCCAGGAGTTACAGGACAGAAACAAGTGCAAATGCAGGCCTTCAAATCAGAAAGTTGAGAGAGATGGAAGACTGCCCAAATGGCCAATAACTATAAATTCTGGGCCAGAACCACTCCTTATGTGGTAGACAGGTTACCTAGTGCTTACCACTCCCACTGATAAGCTAGAAGGCTTCCCTCCAACACAGAAAGGCTTGGGGGCTCAGAAGCTTACAAATAGTCCTGGATACAGCAAACCTGTATCTGGAACACTAATTACAGGAAAGGTAGGAAACAGGCTTACAATTTTTTTTTTTTTCAGAAAAGTAGCAAAAACAGTAGTAAAAACAATTCACATGCAGTGCAAGCTGGCACACTTGAGTATGTAGCAATATTAGTCCACACACAGTTTGAAAAAATGTAATTAAATTAAAAAGGACTAAAAGCATGTGAAGAAAGGGTTTATTAGGTAGAATGCGGTAAAGAGATGGGAATGGGGGAGTGTCCTAGATCAAATCTACAGTGGGGCGGGC
Organism: Protopterus annectens; assembly: GCF_019279795.1. NCBI lineage: Eukaryota > Metazoa > Chordata > Ceratodontiformes > Protopteridae > Protopterus > Protopterus annectens. The sequence continues at coordinate 640,562,918 of NC_056729.1, read as the reverse complement.
ACTGCAAAAGCCACCAAATTTAAACTACAACCAAGAACAGGGAGGGGGGGTGAAGAAAAGTTTCAACTGAGATGTGAGGAATCAGAGTGCAAATTATAAAACCAAAAAAAAAATATACTGATCTCTGTATATTTGCAGAACAGTAAGGCAACAGATATCTAAGCAACAATTTAGCTCTATAATACAGAATAATACAGAAAAATATACTCAGCTCTATATATTTGCAGATAGTCTTGTAAGGCTGTCTCTCAACACAATATGAGAACTTATCTTTGTCTGGATACCCCTGGACTCAGTGGAAACACTTCCTACATATTTTAAGATCAGAATTAAACATCCTGTATTACCTGAGAGAGCTGGGATTGCACGTTAACACATTGATTTTTTTATCTTCCAGGATGCACCACTTGTGGGTTGCATCTTGCATGTAAGACAACTACAAATTCTGAGAACATTTTCATGGATGCCCATGCCTGTATGACAGATTGCTGTGCATTGCTAAATCATTTATCTCAGAGGTACCACAGAAGATCTTCTGCATTAAGTCACTCAGCTTGTCCATTTTCCCCTATTAGGGAAGGGTGTTACAGGCAGTCTGCAGTACTACTTAAGTCTTACTGCTATTAACCTGTGTTAGAAAAAAGCATATTAATGACACTGAGGAATTTGCTAGCATTAAAGCAAACAGCCACAGTAATGAGCCTAAATCAATGTTAACAGGAAGTTCTGCCCCCCCCCCCGACAGTAAGACCATATGATGAAGAGGCTGACACCTTGAGCGAGCATCCTTTAAAATACAAAAGCTATGGCATTATATTTAAATTTACATACAGCCTATTAAGCCTGACACAGTCAGTGCTTCTTTCAGTCAAACATTGATGCAGCAATTTCTACACTGTCCCTCAAGAATGTGACAGCTGTCACTTTTAAGCCTATCTAGATAGTTCATTGTTAACACAAAGTAAGATTTAATCAGTTCCTACTCTGTGTGTGATTCTTTTTACATATTCTCATAGCACAGGGTATTTGTTTATTTATTGGCATTTGTAAAAATAGTATGCTGAAATCTGGTCTTGCTTGGGACTGAGGATATACAGTGCAACGTGACACACTCATAAATTGACCTAATTCTGACTATTAAACCATATAGCTTATGTAGTCTGACAAATCTGTGAGCAATATCACTGGTAACATATGGGCAGCATGAATTTCTGCTTTACAAAGAAAAGAGATTTGATGTTCACTATATAAAATTGCATCCCTTCTCAAATGCCTAATTTCTTACAGCTTGAAGTTATCTGTGTCACAAAAATGTCACAATTAAGCTTTGGCAAAAAATAATGCAGATGGTTAAGGTTATAGACTGACATTTTATATTGTATATGCTACTTCTGAAAAGTTCTGATACCTCAAAGAGATGTGTTTATGAAAAGTACAATATTGTACAATATAAGACTTTTATGAGCAGTTTTGCATGAAGTATTACTAGTGCTATCAGGAACTACAAGACAGGTATGGAATGCTTTTTTGTTACACAGTGGGAAATATTTATACTGACTCAGAGAATATAGGACTACCTATCATAAACATATTGCTAATGTCTATGGGATCAACAGCCAGGTATTAACAAATTATAAAACAAAATGACATACTTTTCTTGAAGGAGGTAGAATCTTAGCCCCATGTTTTGTTTTGTTTTGTTTTTTGGGAGGGGGGGCTTTGTTCCTTGCTGCCACAAACTTTTATATGTTAACCGTTAAACTTCTGCTGCACATTGGTAAATGTGAAATCCCCAACCACAGCATCTTCCTACAAAAAAACCCACATATCTCCAGTGTATGAGAGACGTTTTTTACCTTGCAGGTGTCAGAAACTGTAGTATCAGCAAATGTCTTTAACATTCGTAAATATTTCTCCTAAAGTTGTTTTTTTGTCCAGTGTCTTCTACAAATATGATAAATGCCACTATTCATATCGAACAGAACAATTTTTGCATCATAAATGAAGTTTAAATTCGCTATACAAAATCACTACCTAGAATGGATAAAACACATTTTTCTACTTTGGTCATAAGTAATAAATAAAAAAATGGCAGGACATTTTGCCAGTTTACCCAGGTTGAAAGAGACAGCCAAAGGATGTGGGATTGTTAAAAAATATCACTCCAAACACACGGGTAATGGAAGAATCAGCAGATTGCTGGGTTGCTTGAAAAAGGCAGGGAGTTGTATGTTCAATGTCACATAGAAATATTGAATCTGTTAACTTTTCTTTACATTTACATAAAAAAGACAAGGCAAATTGATGGTAATGTAAGCTAGCTATGGACGGAGACAAATGGACATTAAGCAAAGAAACTATGAAACATGAAGACAAAACTAAGCGGAGTTCACCAAGAAATATTTTTATATAGTTATTTATTTGTTTACCAAACAAGAAGTGTGTTAAAATACTGTGGGTCCTTTTCCATGTGACTGACAGTTACAGAGCATGATTCAGAGGAGATCTCAAAGTTTGTAGTCCTTTGTACAAAGTTTAACAACTCTATTTTATATTTTGTACAGGAACATGAGGTAAACTATGCTTTTTTAATTACCAAGTGGCATAAATGATACAGCAGTTACTGACTGCTGTCTTGTTTAAGCACTCAGCCTTACTTTACTGTTACATAACAAGTCTCTTAAATCAATACACATTATTTCAGAAGCAGGAAAAGAATGAAACCAGCTTAGAACTCCATCAGATAGTGTACCTGTTTAAATAAGTGCCCTAACTTTATCATATTCTTCCAGCTTTGTTTCATAGAAACCTCTTAAAAACAAGTTCCTTACACCATGTAGTGATACATTTCTCCCTTTTGTGTTAACTGACATGGATGCCCTCCTTTTAACTTTATCATTTACATTCATGGTTATGTATATTTAGCTTTTTCATATATTGTATATTTAAGTGTAGAGCATCTTTGCTGTCTTTAGATAAAGAATAATTTTGATGAGCAGTTTACTTATCCTTTCACTAAGGCAAGAATAGCCCCATAAGAATAATAAAGTTGTGTGGTGCATTCATAATATTTCAAAACCTAAATTCTCTTTCATTTTATTTCAGTGGTCTTTTGCCAGCTGCCTACTGTCAGATCAAAGCATTTTCCTCCTTGAACTTACCTACTTTTCAGATTGTCTGTACAAATTATTTATGGCCAATATTTTTTTCTAGCTGTAATTTTTGTCTGCACAATACTGTAATGTCAATCTGCATCAAAATTGAATACTATCTTCTAAGTACTTAACAGTTTGTGACAATTAAGTCAATATTTGTATTTTCCTGGAGCTTTTCTCCCACGCCCTCCACTGAAAATGGGTTTCCTGACCCAGTGGACTTTCCTGGTTAACAAATGTCAATAAACAAATAAATAAATAAATAAACAAACAAACAAATAAATAAATACATGTTTTTGTAATTTATTAATGATGATGCAAAATATCATGCGTTGAATATCTCAAAAGCAACTCAGTTAAGTGACTCAGTTAATGCCAGGATCACTTTCTAGCAAATTTCCAGTGTAGATTCACATTTTATACAGTGAAGTCTTATTAGAATCTGTTAAGTTTTTGAAAATGGAAAAAGACTCTAGCAGTGTGCTTACAAGCACCAAATAGTTATCCATAATAAGTGAATATTTTGGTTGCTACCTGTCCATGAGTTTGGAATTCCAGTGAGCTTATTGCCCTTATTAGAACTCATTAATTGTGCGAATAAACTAGTCACTGTGTACTGATTATGATGTATAGGACAGAAACATGAGTTAGTTCAATGGTGGCAATGCTACAATGAATTAACAATTAACAATAAATGGTCCCAACTAAATAATTATGTGAGTTTTGCTTGGATAATGATATCTTTGACATTTAAAGCAAACCTCAAATGGGCTTGTGGCATCCATCCTCTGGGCCAGTAATCAAGAAGCCTCAATCCTCACCACCAGTGAAGGACATTCACTTGGAACAAAATAGATACACACTATTTTCAGATGCAGCTCTCTGTACCAAGCACAATTTCCCTTAAGAGCACGCAAGAAACACACTCAGTCCTGGGGCTGGGTCCCCCCTCTCTCTCCAGGACCCAAATAAGACTCCCCACACACATAGCTGTAGAGTTCAGTCCTCAGCCGAGTGTTCCAAGCCAAGTCCTCCACCGCCCTTTCTGTGAAACCAGTGCACTGTGTTCTTGCTTCAAGTAGCTGTTACACACACTCTTTGAGATTTGATTTTCACACACACACACACACACACACACACACACACACACACACACACACACACACACACACACACACACACACACAGGAAAGGCTGGCACAGATTTACCAGCTATGCGCACTCTGTTCGGACTATAAGGTAGATACTGCCACTAAAACACTCCTAAACCAGCTACTCTAAGGCTCTTACTAGGGTATCTAATTATACTGCGTAAAATTAATACTAATACTAATACAAATTGTAGTGTTTGACCAATGAAACAAGGTTTTCAGGAGTGGCCACAGCGTCAACAAATAAATATAAGTGCTTTCAAAGGTTAACATATTCTCTAAAAGACCAGCTACAATGAAAAGTCAAAATACATTTAATAATAAATAATAGAAGAACATGAAAATACTAAATATCTATTTTCCTGACTGATCTAAAGAATTACTGCCCCCTAGTTTACTTACTAGAGCAAGGCAAGATGAAGTGGGTGAGTGGTCCTTCTTTGTCAAATCTCACAAACAGACTACCCTGAGACTTTTATCTTATCTAGCATTAAAACATAACTTCAGTGCTGGCTTACAGAATAGCATCACACACATCTGGTCATCTGACTTCTGGTTCCCACGCTACCCCCTTTAATAGCAGCTGAGGCAGAATCTTGTACATATGTGCCACCATACACATATATAGAGCTTTGCTAAGATGTGTTATAGCATCTGGAAGCTATAAATCTATTTTCAAAAGTTCCATCCTTCCAGGGTAGCAATTAGTTCACCCCAAAGGACAATGCAGTAGGATTCCTAGTCCTGGTTTTCACAGTCATTTTGTCCCTGCCTGCAGTCAGAACTGTAAGATACAATCTTTATAGCTTAAACCAGGTAATTTAATTTCAAACTATTTTTCAAAGTTAGCTGGACTGAGATTTACCTCTTCTCTTCCAGTATTCTCTGTTACAACATATTCATTTCATCAGTCAGGAGCGGCCTTAGGTCAACTGGTGCCCTAGGCAAAAGGGCTCCATGGTGCCCCCCACTACACCACATGGTGCCCCTATCCTGGTCTGCCTACACTAAATAAATATTGGAAAAGCACCCCTATTAGAGCGGCGCCCTAGGCGGCCACCTAGTTGTCCTATGCCTAAGGCTGGCTATGTCATCAGTTACAATACAGTCTGATACACAGGTGAATTTCTTTGCTGTCCAGCAGGACCCTCTGTTGGTACATTTTTTTTAACATAAGCAAATTTACAAATACATTTTCAATACAAGCACATGTACAAATCAGTTTGACATACAAATGACATATAATTCTTTACAAACCTCCAGCTAGCTATAGGTTCATAGGACAATACTAGGCTTTTGGCCCTTATAAGCCTAGCCAAGAATTTCACCCATGTTCCCACAAAGTCAACACCTGTATCCCCTGTCCACCAGGGACACAGGTGGGATCTCAGGCATGAATTTTCTGTTTTCCATCCAGTCATCCAGGTTCCTTTTAAGAGGGCTAGTGAAGTACTCTGCATGACATGGAGAAGTAGTCTATTCCACAGATGGGGGAGTCTTTGGGACACAAATCTATCCTGTCAACAAGTTCTATTAATATCACAGACCAGGTTGAGGCCTTGTGTGTGTGTTGCACGAGTGGAGTTTGACTTACGGATATACAGCAACTCCATCAAGGCTGGGTCTGAGATGGCCTTGTATGCCAGACACGGGTCACCTCTGAGCTTATAGCCTGCCTGCATAGGATAGGTGTTTGAGACCCTGGATTTTCCTGGTCAAGAACCTCTGTGGTCTCTCCAGCTGCTGCGTGTGCATGGCAAATTATATGTCGAAGGAGGTATTGTACTCAATAATGGGTCTGATAAGGAATTAATATAGGGATGTTATGACCTCCTTGTTCCTGGATGAAATACCTTTACTTATGAGGTGGGCCATGTACAAAGCCTTCCATATAATGGAGGCAATGTGGTGGTCAAAAGTCAGGTTGCTATCAACCTGGGTGCCCAAAACCCTCACAACAGACTGCATGCTTAGTACATTGTTATTATTGTGAAAATTAGAGGGGGATGCCATTTTCACCAAAAGGGACAATGATGCATTTCTTGGCATTCAGTTTGAGGCCATACTTCTGGTACCAGTCATTAGTTTGGGTAATGCCATCTTGGAGATGTTCACATCAATAGGGGAATTTAAGACAGCATCCAGTGTGCAGTCATTTGCAATCTTGGTCAGCCACAGACCACTGGTTTAGGCTTGCACCTCAGAAAAGTATATTCCAAACAGTAAAGGCCCCAAGGCTGATCCTTGAGGTACGCCGCTCTTTATGGGTCAACTACTAGAGTTGGCTTCCCCTATTTTGACTGAGTGTGTCCATTTAGCTACCCATCTGGTAACATACAGGTTGATGCCTAGCTGGGAGAGTTTATCTATTATGCCCGAGTCAGGAATAGTGTTGAAGGCTTTTGCTAGGTCAAGGTAGGTGGTGTGCACTCTCTTCCCCTTGTCCATGGCTTTGATGACTGTTTTGAACAAGTTGACCAAGTTTAAGGCATGATCTCCCTTTGAGAAAACCAAACTGTGTAGGGTCAAGCATTTGGAGGTTGCCAATGTCCTTGTTTATAAGGTCCATGATAATGTGTTCCATGGCCTTGCAGATCAGGCTAGTTAGGCTGATGGGCCTATAATTGCCTAGGTTGGTGGACGCTCCACTTTTGTGTAGAGGGATGACAGTGGCTGTCCTCCATTCAGCTGGGATGAAGCCGGTGCTCAGGCTTTGGTTGAATAGTGTGCCTAATGGTGCTGAGAGCTCATGCCTGAGTTCATTCAGGATGCAGCCAGGGATGTTGTCAGGTCCCATGGAGGCTGTATTTTTTGCCTTTGAGAGGACATTAAAGACCTGCTTCCTGGTGATGAGGGGAGGGAGCAGGTGCTGGTGATGTCCTGGTTTACTGATGGGAGTGACAGGGGGGTGAAGTTTTTACTGAACCTATCTGCCAGCAGGTTGGCTATATCTACAGCTACTGAGTGGCCTGGATGCTGGCATATGTTACACATCCACTGTCCTACTTCTCCTGGCATAGCTGACAATACCTCTCAAGATCCCAGGTTCCTCAGGCATTATGTAACTTAGTGGCTTGATTGTAACTAAATGTGTACCTTCTACTTAGCAATAATCTTTTGAAGTACATAGAGAAACTAACCTAATGAAAAAACATGAAAGAGAGGAAGAGAAGGAAAGCAATAAATAAAACAAGCAAGCAAGCAAGAAAGGAAAACAGAAACTAGTCCAGCATAACCATTCTGACACTCGTACCATTAAACATTCTGAAAACATAATTACATGATACAATAAACATTTTTGTTCTCTGTTCTATATGAGACAAAGCATTGCTCACAAAGCATTTGTGGATTAACTATTCTAATATATGTCTGATCACTTTAGTTTTGGAAAAAAGAAAAACATAATTAAGTAATCCAAGCTATATACCACTACTTACGGATTACTACAATTTCCAGAGGCCCTCCTTGTTGACACTCAGTGCATATAGTGTTACTTCTAGCCATTGTACTGCTCTAGAATAGGGGCAGGAGCGTAACAAAATGTTTTGAGCCCTAACAATGCCTTGCACTATGCTTTTGTTTTGCCTGACAATTAATTCTCACTCTACCCTGTGTTGTTGCCTCATATTTATTTCACTGTCACATGATATTCCACAGTTCCTTTCACACTACTTTGCTCTGTCACACTGCTTCTCACAGCTTTCTCACTCTGCCTTTCCATGAATTCACAAATTACCCTCTACTGCCTTCCACTTGATTTCTTTTTCATTATCTTGCATTGTTTTTACCTTCTCATATTGCTTTGTGCTGAATTATGATACCATATCACACACTGTTGTTTTATAGATAATACCTCTCACTATAATCTACCGGTACTTCAGACTGCCTTCTGTTTTTTATGACATTACCACAATGCATGCCATTACATTCTCATAATGCCTCACTCTGCCTTGCACTAAATTTTCACACTGGTTTGCACTGCCATGTTACATTGCCATGCACTACATTGTGACACTGTGTGACATTCTCATACCACCCATTCTGCATAATCACACTGGTTTGCACTGCCATTTCACACTGCTCTGTACTACATCTTCACACCACACTGCAATATAGTCTCAGACTGTTTCACTGTACATTCTCACACAATGTGAAACGTTTTCTTACTGCCCTATTTTGCAGTGCTGTTTTACAATGCTCTGTGCTACATTCTCACACTGTGCTGAACAATGCTTTCAAACTGCTCCCACTTTATATTGTCACACTGGCCTGCACTGCTGTTTCACGCTGTTACATACTGTATGCTCATACTGCATTACTCACCAGTGATAGACAGACCCTCACTGCTTTATGCCACATTTTCACTTTGCACAACACTGAGTTCTCATACAATGGGTCTGAGTATTTACATAACACGGCACTACATGCCACAGCATTTTTTTTTACCATAGACAAACCTACATGCATTCAGTCTAGGTCAGACTGAGGACACTTAATTTGCTGGACTTAACTAACTGCAGTACTAATTTCCAGGATGAACACTATGGACTGCCAGCACCTTTTTGATATGAATGACATTCTTCGCTTATGGCATCACTCTTGACTGCATCCTTAGGCAATTAATAATAATTCATAAGTAAGCAAATATTATGGGCATTTACATACTGCAAGACCTGTAAGAATAGAGACATGTGATGTAGCAATCAGGAATAATGCCCTCACCCAATCATCAACAAGCTCCACAGGTAAAACATTGCCAGGCTGATAAATCCTCCTCTTTAATCCCGCAGAGCATCATTGGATAATACCCTTCTCCAGTTCTTTCCTGTTAAAAAGTTTTAACAAGGAAGAAATGCCCTCAGACCACTTTTCATAGTTTTGATCTTATTCATAGCAACTCTGAAATGCTGTGAGTGCAAAACTTTTTTTTTTTTTGCTCAATTATCTTTTCGTATGAATGCTAAGGGTTTTCTTGAAAGTTTTTCACACTTTTTCTTGCCCCATCTATTTAAGCCTGGGCATTTCAATGTTTGTAAGCAAGTCTGTTATTTCTACTAAGTGGGTCTGTGGCAGACAGCTGTCATCTACTAACAAGCTCATTTGCTGCCTTACCTGTTTAGGATGGCCCTAAATAATGCCCATGTATGGTTTGCTTAAGACTGAATTATATTACTGAGTAGCACTAAATGCAATTTGCATGTTTGATATTGACTATTGCATTACAGAACCTTATGCTTTGGAAAATGCAAACTGCAACAACCAGGGGCATAAGGACTAATCAGCATTTTTGGCACACTCATACCAGTGGGGAGAGGAAGTACTTTCTGCTCAGAGCTACAGTATTCAATGGAAACCAGAGACTCTAGTCCTGCAGCATGAATTGTGCATTGACATAACCACAGACTGAATGTGGGCCAGGACAGTAGGCAGGGCATGACAAAAAGCCCTGTGTAGGTGTCAAGATGGCTTCCTACCCAGTTACAATAACCTTATCTTCACCTGTTCCCTGGACACTTACACAGAGGATTTCCCCACTTGGAGGGCCATAGTCTGGGAGGGTTAAGCCAGACAGGAGCCAAGCAGTAAGAGCGGAAGATTAACTACAGGGGTCCAGAACATGGTTAATAGCAGAAAGAATTGCAAACTGTATATGCTCCATTGTGCTGCAGTTTTAATTGGCTACACCACTGCCATGACAGGCGGTGCTGCGGTAGCGTTGTTGCCTCACAGTTATACGTTGCCCGTTCGATTCTCAGTTAGTGCGTCTTCTGTGTAGCGACATGCGTGAATGGCCGTTCCTTCATTGAAGTTTGTGCGTTAGGCCCGGCAAGCCAGTACGTAAAAATCTACTGCCAATCATTAGCGAAACGGAGTTCCGCTGTGGTGACCCCTAACCGTGAAAAGCCGAAAGACACAAACAAACTGCCATGACAGGGCTTGTACTTTGGATGGTCCTCTCCCCTGTTAATAACAATATCTAGCATGATACCGCAAAAAGAAACCCACATCACTGCATGATTTAGAAATGGAAACTGATATTGACAGTTGCCATATTTTTGTCTCATTTCATAAGTAAATAAAAGACTGAGGAAGGTCTCTACTCAAGTCCCAAGTTAAATCTTATCACCATATTTCCTGAGCCTTTACTTGTTTTGCATCAGCACTGAATATACACATGAGCTAAGTTGTTGCTATCTGCAGCATATTGTTTAGATTTACTGCTGCTGCCCAGTTTGATCTACTGTACATTCCTGAGTTGTCCCTGAAAACTGGCATTCATTATGTCTAGTACACTTGCTATCATAAACAATAACTAAACTGCATCTGAGGAAATGTAAACAGAGATAACACTGCTCATTAATTTTTTTAGCTGGCATTTCAGTGGCTAGTGCCCATTCCAAAGTGTGTTTCACAGATGTCTGCAGGTAAAAGAAGCTTAAATATGTCATATGCTTGATCATGTATTTCAGTCTCTAATCTGCTTGCTTAATGGCTAAAAACTAGAAATATATTTTTGCAGCTGCTGTCAGTCCTTTGCTGGTTATCAAGTGAAAAAATGCCTTTATTTTTTAATAACCTCATAATGCCGCCACTAAAGAATGACAGGCAATGACTCAACAACCTACTTTTAGTAAATGATTTCTTTCCAAGAAAACACTTCTAAAGTTCATGACACCAGCTCGGACAGATTATTATCAGTGTTTTTAAAGGCAAGTTCTAAAGACTTGCTTACTAATTAAAAAGTAATACAGAAGAAATCATATATTTCAGAAAAAAATCAGTGTTAGACTTGTGATCAGGCATAAAAAACAGCTGGCAATCTTCTAGCTGTGCTAACTTAAAAAAGTCTCATGGCCCTGTTACTGTGCTCTGTTTTTTACATCCACTCACATGCTCTGGCATTTCATAAGCAATTCACTCTGCAAGTGACACAATTCTGTGAATCACCTTGAGATAAACCATATTTCTTTTTTTGAGAAATGATATCCTCTCTACGACTGTATATATTTGACCCTTTCTCTTCTGACCTCTTTTGAAATTTGAAAAATAATATCCACTCAGCAATTGCTGTATTTGTTGGAGCTTTTCTCTTCAGATCTCTGCTGAAAACTGACCTTGTCCAGTAGGACAATCAAGTAAACAAAGTACAAATAAACAAATGAAACCTGAGGTTGAAACATCACAAGGCCCAGTACCACTGCTATGCCTCATCAACTTCCTCACCACTAGCCCTATTACATCATAATGAAATCCGCCATTCTTCCTTGGAAAGGCATGCATTTACGCAACAGCAGTTTCAGTTTAAATAGAAAACACATTATTTACAAGCGAGTAATACGTGAGGCTGACTGTGCTGCTTAGAATAATAAAGCCCTGACTACGCACCAGATGACCAGATGACTCGAGTTCATGTAGGAGTTCTGGCTTTGGTTCTGAGTTTGGGTACAGAAGGAAAGCAGTAAGCAGCTCATGCCACTTTACCCCCTCCTGATGAGAAGTGGTTCTTTTAATTTGCCATTCTGCCACCAGTAAGTGTAGGGCTGGAAGAGATGGGCTTGATAATGCCAAGTTGGTAGACCTCATTAGCATGCATGTAAAGCATGCATACACACTTGACAGGACACAGTAGCTCCTCAAAGTGACATGACCGCACATGTCAGTCTCCAAGGGTGGCCTTAGGATCAGTTGCACTGGTCTCATATTCTGTATCAGTAGATGCAGCCAAAAACATAAACTACCTCCATGGCTGCTAGCATGTGGACCTCTCTGCTTGACGTTTGCCTCTGTGACAGCAATATTCAGTACAGGGTAAATAATGGGCTGAAGACCCCTGGGGGGTGTTTTGCCTCTACTGGGAATTTCTATTGGCTGACTTTGTATATTTAGCAGAGTAAACATATCTTGGGAATGGCTATTGACTGAGTTCATATATTTTGCCAAGCAAACATATCTGTCTGGAACATAACAAAGTAGCAGTATTTTTTCTACACAAGATTGTTGACAAAGAAGTCGTGTTAGTCAGATTTATCGTATATTACATAACTAGATTTTTGGCACAGCTGGACAGGCATTCTACATCTGTACTATTATGAATATTTTCACCAAAACTCTTGGTGAGCAAAATGAAGGGCTTGGGGCAATTATTCAATGGGTGGAACACTGGCTGGTGGGTAGAATAAGAAAGTGATGGCAAGGGGTAGTCTATCTGCAAATTCAGACAGACAGGCAGACAGACAGAGATGTGACATGGGGTAACAAATGATTTGTTCTTAGTGCCAATTCTATTTAATGTGTTTATATTTGATACAGCTAAGACTACCCATAATGTTTAGCCTTTTAAATAACAGTAGTAATTTGGGCATCTTTTGGGGACTGGGAAGAATTTGTTTGTTTGGAAGAATCAGGAGAGGTATTTTTAATATTTTCTTAGTTTGATCAAAAGACAGCAACTTGGTTTTAATTTGGGTAAATGTAGAGTGATGCCTTTGGGGTACAAATAGTCTATATAGAAGAAGCAGTGGTAGGGGCTGAAATAAGCTGACAGAGGGAAAATTGTTTGGGGTTGTAGTTTCTTAAATTTTTGAATATCAAATATACATCTCAGCTTCTTAGTCCAAGAATTCTGGACAAAACCAAGAATAATGTGGGAACAGGGGTGCAAAATCAGGGACAGATTTTAAATATTACTCTTAAAAAAACTTAGAATGTTAATACAATAACAGGATTTGAATTAGAATTCATTTTCTAAAGGATATTGTCTGAAACATAAACATCAATCATTAGGTGACTTCATTTATCAATTAATTGCCAGAAATCATAACTTTTATGAGGCTAGACCAAAAACTTGAGGTAAAAATCTTGATGTTCTGTGAAATTCTAAACATTTGAGAGATATGTTACCAAACACAAATTTTGATGTTTTTATTTTAATGAGTACAGACTCCATTAATAGGGATACTATTTTGCCATTGTAAAGGATGTGATTAAACTGTCTGAAGTATTATTTTCAGGTTTGTTGACAGCATAATGACAGAGGTAACAGTGTTAGATGGGCTCAGAGAATATGAACTACCACAATTTAAGGTGGTGGGGTAGAAGGGAAGTCCTAAAGAAGGTTAGGGAAAGGGGGATATTTCAGCTGAAGATTAGAAAAGACAATGGGACTTGGTTGGGGGTTTTAAATTACTGAAAAATGCTTGTGAGGGGTTATACTAGAAAAGAATGACAGAGTGGTAGATGTGAGACTCAACTAAAAATAGGGGTAATGAATTTGTAGATATACTGCTTTTTACTGACTTCCCAGTACAAAGAGGGACATGGATCCAGGAGGACAGTAAAATTATTCTTGGGGCAAACTTGATGGATCTAATGTCTCCTTCTGTATAGACCTTTAAAGTAATGTAATTTTTCACTACTAATAATTTTACATAATGTTCACTAACAGAAAATTCAGTGACCTTCATTCATTATGGCACATAGAGTTTAGATCTTTAGATTGTCTGAATCTAAAGTTTTTGCCACCTAAATGTGAAAAGTACCCAATAATCCTTAATATCCTTATTTGAAAATGTCAGTGAGCTGCCTGTTTGTACAGATTATTATTTTCTGATATTCACGGTTCCTAACATACTTAGCTCTACAAAGTGCTAAAGACTACCTTTGCAAGTAAGTCTGAGCAATCTCCATGGGCATGCCGGATGGTACCTCAGCAGCGACTTCCTCAGGGAGAGTCGGTGAACTAGATGGCTCTAGTAAACGTCCCTCAAACCCTATATTGGTGGCTGGTAGGGGGTTTGACAGTGGAGAGCTAGAGGAAGTAGGCTGAGGAATCTTGGCCTTTTTCCATGACAGTTCCACCTAGGCAGCCAACTTAGGATCCATCCTAAGTGCCACCTTTTTAGCCTCTGATTTTCTAAGTAAAGATTAAGGACAGCCAGATGGCTTCTGAGTGTCTTTGGGATGAAGGATTGGCAAATGGGACAAGAGGTATGGTTGTGTTCCCGGCCTAGGCAAAAAAACGCAACTGTCATGCGAGTCTTTATGCGGAATTTGGCGTCCGCATTGACATTTGCCCTTTTTGGCAGATATCAGCTAAAGGGAAGTCAGCAAACCAAGCTCAAGCAATAGTTTGTTTGTGTCTTTCAGCTTTTCCCGGTTAGGGGTCGCCACAGCGGAACTCTGGTCTGCTAATGATTGGTAGTGGATTTTTACGTACCGGGTTACCAGCCCTGACATACAACCTTCAATGAAGGCACGCCCCATTCACGTATGCCTCCACAAAGAAGACGCTCTAGCTGAGAATCGAACAGGACAACATCTTGCTATGAGGCAACAATGCTACCGCAGCACCACCACTGCAAGCAATAGTAAAACAACAAAATCCCCAATGGGGTACTTAGCTTTGGACATCTTGACAGTAGAGGAGCGATGTGATTCTTTCTGACGTTCGCCTGAGGCAGAAAAGTTCTGAGGTCTGTGCGTGCAGATGCCACATTTAAGGCCCCTGGTTTATGGCCCTACGTATGACATTCGATGCACCTACAGCAACCAGGCTTAAGCTTTTGTATAGGACCTGATGTTCGGGTCACCTGAGGTGGAGAATCCCACACTAAGAATACTGCAACATGGGAATAGAAAGACATCTACTTTATTGACTAACTAAGAAAGCGATACTTAACATCTCAAAGGAAATTTGCAAGGAACTACTTTTGTAGGTGTGACCCGAGAAAAAAGTAGGCACTACTGGGAAGTACTACACCTTTACTGACCTATAGAGAGTGGCACTAAGCCGCAATATGGTCCTGGGAGGTTCATTATTGGCCACTGCTGCTCACTTTGATGAGGATAACTACTTAAGACTGCTATTATGAACTAATTTGAATGTATCATATCTGCTGAGTAGGCTGCTTTAGTTCCATAAATGTCAAGAAAAATAAGAACAGATGAATGAAAAATGAGAAGAGTTGACTGCGTAATACTGCAGATCCTGTAACTCGCCTACATACCTGAAAACTAGCAGATTAATTAAACAACTACTCTTAATGGAAGGAGCTGGCTTGCATTGCAAAGTAAAGGCACCTGATCACTCCATCAGGGAATAAGCCCCATGGGTTTCCTGCAAAAAGGTAATGTCAATCAGCAGGAAAGCTATAGGCGAAGATTTGGACCAAAGTGTTGCTGATGAGTAGGGGAAGTTATATAAATACACCCCTGATTAAGTGTTTGCACTGTTAAATGTTAACAAACTCATCAAAGCCTGCTCAGTCGAGACAAACAAACTGAATAGGTATCCATTATCCTGGAGCACTACAGTTTATCAAGTTGTGTTTTGCTGTTTCTCAGAACATCATAAATCTAATCTAATATAATCTAATATAATATAATATAATATAATATAATACAATATAATATAATATAATATTGAGTTATTGATTTTGTCAACATTTTCATATATCATACGAAATTATGCTGTCATGTTTTGTCTTTAAGTTGTGAGACTTGGAGAAGGGGAAAGAGATGAATTTTCTGTTTTCTTTTTTCCTAGTTTCCTTTTTTAAGTTATTTGACCCCCAGAGTTAGCATGTATAGAGATCAGGGCTGTTATGTAGTGTAGAGTGCCTACATTACAGGTGTAGGAAAATAAAGTTCTACTTGTAAAAAACACTTAATGTTTTCTCTTTGGTGATATTATGGCTGCAAAAATTGGGAGTGCATTTCTTATATTTAGATTTTTTAGGTACAGCGTTCCCTGTCTTGATATAGCAAGACATGATTATTTGTATTAATGTATTAATGAGGATTTGTTACCTCAGGCTAGTTACAAAAGTTACAAGGCTTCAGCGGGTGCAGGGAGGTGATGCTTCCATGTAAAACTTCATTTGATTTATGCCCACATACTCTGTTGGTCTCAGCTGAATGATCTTCAGTAAGATAGTCATGACATAACTATGTTATATTTTCAAATGACTACGTCAGTGTATTACTTGTGGACATTAGTGGGACTGTGATAGGGTCACTGCACATGCGACAAAGTTGGCTAACAGAGGGGAAAAAGAAAGCCACCCTGGGGTCTCTGCACAATGATGCAGCACACCAGGCTGACTACTCGGAGCTGTAGCACTGATGTCAAAACACTGCAAAGTGTCAGCTACTCTCTCATTCTAAACATAGGGTATATACTTGGTTAAAAAATGGTAACTGACCTTAAAGATAAATTGAGACTGTAACAGCAAAGGTCTTAAAAGGGGAAGATCCATGATCAGAGGACTGTAGATCAAGCCTGGGGTGGGCAGTAAATCAGTTAGAAAAAGTTCTGAAAACATACAGGGCTCCTTAAAAAACCTAAAGAGCTCTGAAAGCATGCTTGGCCCCTTAGAAAAAACTTAGCAAAAACATCTTGTAACTACACAACACAGAAAGCAAGGGCTCAAGCTGCAGTTTACCACATTCTAGATATAATGACCAGAGGGCCATGTAAGACAGAGTACAACCTGTGAAGTCATGTGCAAATAAAAATAGAGCTAACCTTTTGCTGAACTCTCAGGATTTTCAATATGTTAATAGAGGAAGGTACTACTCTATGCAAACAGCACACAGATTCAGTGCTCGAGTGCAGTCACTCCCAAGTATAGAGTGGTACAGTGAGACACGATTACTAATCAAATCCTGAAAGGAAAAAAATCAAACAATAAGACCAGATCAGGGCCCCTCCAGAGGTGTAGAGGATTCCCATCTACTTCCTAAAAACAGTGGAATTAAATGATTACAGGTTGCAAAGAAAAGCAAGTTTTAAAATCCTACAACGGTTACTATAATGTGTTGTATATACTGAAATAAGAGCAAACTGTTATCTTCTTCTTCTTCTTTCAGCTTTTAGGGGTTAGGGGTCACCACAGCGGATCAGCTGTCCACTCATGATTGGCAGTGGAGTTTTACAGTGTTGAGTTGCCAGCCTGGCGCCCAACCTTCCACAGAAGGCACACACACGCACACAGTCATGCCTAGGGCCAATTTAGAGTGTCCAATCCACCTACAGCATGTCTTTGGGATGTGGGAGGAAACTGAAGCACCCGGAGGAAACCCACACAACCACAGGGAGGACATGCAGACTCCACACAGAAGGCACCCCAGCTGAGAATTGAACTGGAGAACCTCTTGCTGTGAGGCGACAAAGAGCAAAATGTTATAAGCTTCATAAATAGTACCTGTAAAATATTAGTGAGGAAAATAAAGGCAAAAAAGATATACACTACACCATAGTTAAGCAGCTACTATACATAAACCAAAACAGAGGATTTATCCTACATAATAAAAGTTTTGCACAGTTATAACACTGTGTGCAGCTTTCTCATTGCATGTTTTTCTGCATATCACTTTGATGCTGGACCCCATATTAAGCAGCTAGTCTATGGTTTGAGTTGCTAGATAATGGTATATCCTATAATTTGAGGAGGACACCGATTGAGGGTTGATAGAGAAATGAACAGATGGAATTATTACTTTATTTCAACATGCCTGATAAACATTATGAATAAAGTTTATAGGAATTCAGCATGGCTTGATTATGCTATGAGATACTTCCTTAGACTTTCAAAGGGTTAGCGCTGATGTTCCCAACCCAGTGATACAATATGTGGATCAAACCTCTGTAGATGTAAGCTTTTTTTTAAGTTGGTGCAACCGTAGAACATATATTACATGGGTTTAGGACACATGCTTGACTAGCATATGTCAGAATCACAAAACATCGAACACACATACACAAAAGTGCTTAACATGGAAAAGTGCTTCTGTGTATGTGTATTTCAAAAAAAATCTACGTTTCTGCAGGGGGGCTTCGCCCCCTGACCTCCACACCCCCTACTTTATTATTCTCACTCTGAGATCGCACTGTAGTCCGATCTACGAAACAGGCACACATACACGGAAGCGCTTGTCGATGTTAAGTGCTTTCGTGTATGTGTGTTCAATGTTTTGTGATTCGGACATATGCTAGTCGAGTATGTTTCTGGATCCCATATTACATATACCAATCCACCAAAGGTAAATGAATAGATAACTTGATCAATCGTTTTCAATAAAATGCCATCAATCTAAACAATGCACAAATAATTTTAACAAAGGGAACTATGGTATTTAACTACTGAATACAAATAAATGATAACAATGAGAAAACTGCATAAGAAAAAATAAAAATAAATCTAATTATATAAGGTAATGCACTGAAATGAAATTATTATATGTGGGGGTAAAGGATGAATGGAACAATATCTGTGAACCCAGTCCAATGATGTTAAGTTCAAAAATTAAAATAATCCTATTTTCAAACCACACACATATCCACACTCATATATCTATCTATCTATACATATATATATATATATATATATATATATATATATATATATATATATATATATATATATATATCTTAATGAAAATATATCAAGCAAAAGCCTTATAGATGCACATGCGTGCTTGTGAACTTAGACAAAGTCACCATAATGTATCAGCAAGCAGGTAGATACAGTATGCAGCTAACACCACAGTGATATCAACAAAGGTCAAAAATCCAACCACAGCACCTTTATCAAAGAAGCAATTATTTTTACATGGATGCAGCTGAGAATAATCTCTACCCTGTTCAAATAAGCAATTGGTTTTACATGGCTATAGTTATGAGAATGATTTTTAATATAGATAGATAAATAGCTAGCTAGATAGATAGATAGACAGACAGATAGACAGACAGACAGACAGACCGACAGACAGATATATAGATAGATAGATAGATAGATAGATAGATAGATAGATAGATAGATAGACAGACAGACAGACAGACAGACAGATAGATAGATAGATAGATAGATAGATAGATAGATAGATAGATAGAATTTCCATGTCAGTGATTTGGCTGCAGCTTTTGCATTCTTGTTAAAATTTTGGCTTATTTTCCACTACATTCAGATCTTTCCAAAGGTGTGTTTTTGGTCAGTCATTGGCTAAACTTTATACAGACCTGGGAAATAAAACATTAATTTGGGAAAATTAGTGTTTGTCAGTGACCAGTTGATAAATACTCAGAATGTTGTCACTGGAAGTTATTTATATACATGACTGACACTTGATCACAGTAAATACAGGGTTGGGAAATATGCCATTTCCCTGTTATTGTGCTCATGGGGTGTTGGGGTGCAGGGGGATAGGGCTTTCCCCTTGCAAAACTATGTCTTTTATTTTTAATTTTCACATTCAGAGATTATGTCTCACAGCACATGCAAATTGTTGTAATTTTTTATTATATTTTGTAGACTTTTTTCTTTTTTACTGTCAGTGTTTTAGTGTTTTGAATTAAGTAAGCATATCTGTGTGTGTGTGTGTGTGTGTGTGTGTGTGTGTGTGTGTGTGTGTGTGTGTGTGTGTGTGTGTGTGTGTGTGTGTGTGTGTTTGAGAATGTAGGGGATTCCCAAAATCAGGGGTTGCAGGGGATTGCCTCATAAAAAAGAAAATCATTTTTGTTTTTAATGATCTTGGGAGTATCACTATTTTCTGTAACAGCCTCCCGAGATTTTAGAAGTTTTGGAGTTAAATAATAATGTATTGAAATGACATGTAATTATTCATAGTAAACTCCTTTATTTGAGGCTACTTTAATTTCAGAAGTCATGTAAACAGTTAACATTCATTAGTATTTACAAGAAAACACACTTCTTAATCACATGATTGCTTTTATATGAAACGTGTGAAACAAATGTTTAACTGCCTCTATATTTTCTGATTTTAAAAGATGTGTTCTCTAGGTTGTCTATTAAAAATGGAATGTACCTTGAGGTTTTAAGACTATGAAGTCCATTTGCTACTAGGCTGTGATCAAACTAACATGCAGTTTTTTCTATGATAAAGTGTTGAACTGAAGGCTTATGTTCCCAAACTGTTAATACTTTGTGTGGACATTAAATAACACAAAACACTTGTCAAAGAAAAATTAGATTTTCCTATCATTGTAGTTAGATTTTCCTCTCTCAGTATAAATACCACTTTAGGTCTTCTGTGAGAAAGGATCATATTCACTGGGATCATGATGATTCAAAAAATGAAATAAATAAAGCAAATAAAATAAAAGAAGTACTAAACTCCCTTAAAACATTAAGGTAATCACACACAAGGGATCCAAATACCATGATAAATAGGTGGACTTGTATCACAGAGGATATGGAATCATGTTATTTTACATTTTCACAGTATTTTTTTTTTTTTTTTACCAAATATTTTATGAAACAGACAGACAATACAACGGTCAAACTTTATTGTATGTTATCATTTACCAGTACAAACAGTAAGACTCTACACTGAGAAAGTTCTCCTCAGCTGCTCTACTTTTTACGTAGGTTACAGTTCTTCTAAAAAAAACATTAGTTCTTACTCAAATCATACAAACTGTAGTACTGTTTTTAAGGTGCTTTTCTCCAAATTTGCAGAAGAAATACAAATAGTTGGATTGTTTGGGTAAAAAATAATCATTTATCTTTTCCGTAAGTAATAGTGATCCACGTGCTATCACATTACATAGCAGGGGGTGTGAAAGACAATGCCTTCAGAAAAATGCCCATTCGTGATCCTCTGTCACAGTTTTGTACATTTAAGAGGGGTGTTTAATAATTTGGGGAAGTCTTTTTACTGCATGGCCCCCATTTCAAAAGACTTGCTCTCAGTGTAAGTGGCCATTTACAGTGAGAGCTGGCTGAGCTGGCTGAGAGTAGGTGGTTTGGAATCTGGTCCCCGTAGTAAGCCTGCTTATAGATAGGCCTTACACAGAAGTAAATCACTTACACTAAGAGCAAGTCTCTCAGAATCAAGGCAGACTTACACTGACAGCAGGCCATTCTGAATCAGGGCAGAGTTACACCGAGAGCAACTCTTTGGAATCCAGCCTCATGTCTTACCTATTTTAATTGTATAGTTTGGCAGTGTCATATCTTATTTACATTCCTTCTAACAGGCATCGTAAGCAATAAGAACATAATCACTTTGGTGAAATGACACCATTTTAGTACATTTGCTTGAAAGTGCATTTATTTTAAGAGCTGTTTCTATAAATTTATGAAGTGGGCCAAACACATTAATACGATTCACTTTTAAACTAAAAAAGCATATTTCCTTGTCTCAGAGGTTGCAGGCAGCAGCAGTTTTTGCTTACAAATGTAATATTACTGTGGTAGATAAGGACTAGGTAGGCCCAATTAGTTGGCATTCTACCCATTAAATAAGGTGCCACCATTGCAAACTTGCATTTTGCTTCCTCCTTCTCATAACCAGCAGATGCACATCACCAAGGCAGTGTTTGTGCTGTGACCATCTAAATTCTTTTAAGGTTTTTGAACCTGTCATGTCTGTCATCACAGACTTGTTATTGAAATTAAAGAAACACTTTCTCACATCACATCCAAGTTATCTCCCCAAGATGCAACTGCTGGCCTAAACATTGCTTCTTCCTTTAAGGTATTTGGAAGTTTCCCTTAGATCAGTCTGCTTTCCTTTCCTTAAGGATATACAAAACATTCCTGTAGTTTCTTTCCCTACACCTTATGATGTAAGCCTAGGCCATTACTTTTCCCTTCCTCTGCACAATCTTCAGTTTATTTTGTTTTGTATATGAGGGGCCTCCAGCAAAGCACAAATTACTTTAGATGGGATCACACCATTCCTCCATGCTGAAGGATGACAACTTCCATTCCTTGGCAGTCTTCTTACACTGATTCAGTTCATCTGAAAAGATTGGCTGAAGATATCTTTCTACTTTTAGCATTAGAAGCATTTTAATATTCATTGTGCGCACACACACATCATATGTAAATAAACACATACATAAATGCATTTATAAACACACGCACACACACACACACACACACACACACACACACACACACACACACACACACACACACACACACACACACACACACACACACACTTTGAATGTTGTGACTGTGAGGTTGGAGGTTGCCTACACCTTCTAAAATGTACCCGGGGAACAGCAGTATAAGTCTATACAAAGACTTCTTCACAGAATTAATGTCACATGGCTGACTGCAACATCTGACATAGCTGAAATTCTCAGTAAAGTTAAAAATCCTTTGACTGGCAAGACTGCAACCTGACCTTCCCTAGAGAATTCAGGTTAGAGAGAAACCTTCAGAAATGAGAATAATGTGTGCAACTATACAAGGCAGCAATTCCTTATGGGAAATAACTACACAGGGGATTATCTCCCACCATCTTTTATTATGGAAGTTGGAAAGGTAATAACTTATCACATGGGCCTTTCTCCTGCAATGCACGTACATTTATGTGAATAAACACAAAGCAAACTAACAGTGTCTAACAAAAGGATACTGTAAACAACTAACAAATTACCTAGATGGAAATGCAGACAGTTTCCTGAAGGAATAGCTAGCAGTAATGATGAATAGCAGTCCATCATCTGCTTTAAAGACCACAGACTAGTATAACAAAACCCAAAACCACAGCAACTCAATTGACATGTTTTTTAAGCAACACAACAAAACATTCACCAGTCTCCAGGTGTAGGTTCCCTGATCCTTTTGCATCCTTTTCCGTTGGGAATATGACAAAACATTCACCCATCTCCTGGTATATGTTCCCTGATCCTTTCGCATCCTTCTCCTTTGGGAACAGGACAAAACATTCACATGTCCCCTGGTGTAGGTTCCTTGATCCGTTCACATCCTTCTCCTTCAGGAACATGACAAAACATTCACCTGCCTTTTGGTGTAGGTTCCCTGATCCTTTTGCATCATTCTCCTTTGGGAACAGGACAAAACATTCACATGTCCCCTGGTGTAGGTTCCTTGATCCGTTCACATCCTTCTCCTTCAGGAACATGACAAAACATTCACATGTCTCCTGGTGTAGGTTCCTTGATCCGTTCACATCCTTCTCCTTCAGGAACATTACAAAACATTCACCTGCCTTTTGGTGTAGGTTCCCTGATCCTTTTGCATCCTTCTCCTTTGAGAACACGACAAAACATTCACATGTCTCCTGGTGTAGGTTCCCTGATCCTTTTGCATCCTTCTCCTTTGAGAACACGACAAAACATTCCCACATCTCCTGATGTAGGTTCCCTGATCCTTTTGCATCCTTCTCCTTTGGGAACAGGACAAAACATTCCCACATCTCCTGATGTAGGTTCCCTGATCCTTTTGCATCCTTCTCCTTTGGGAACAGAACAAAACATTCACATGTCTCCTGATGTAGGTTCCCTGATCCTTTTGCATCCTTCTCCTTTGAGAACACAACAAAACATTCCCACATCTCCTGATGTAGGTTCCCTGATCCTTTTGCATCCTTCTCCTTTGAGAACACAACAAAACATTCACATGTCTCCTAATGTAGGTTCCCTGATCCTTTTGCATCCTTCTCCTTTGGGAAAATGACAAAACATTCACCCATCTCCTGGTGTATGTTCCCTGATCCTTTTGCATCCTTCTCTTTTGGGAACACATCCTAGTTATGGTGCTGCCTACACCAATTCTTCAGCATCATTTCACAGCAAGATGAAAGCATCCAAAACATTTCAGAATTCTTCTCTATCCAACTCACATCTAAAACATTTGTTCTTTGCTTGCACTATATCTGGTACTCATCATGATTTTTGCATTCATGCTTTTTACTGAGTGTTTGCCCTTTTTCATATGAAGCCTGAGGCAGTGTTTATACTAACAGAGGAAAAATAAAATTACAAAATATTTATAAATCTCTTAAAAACTGCTGAGCTGCTACACCTTGAATACAATTTACTAATAGGATTTCAAATTATATAATATTCTTTTCTTCCAAATGGGGTTTAGCAATTAGTTTCAGTCCATGTGTGTGTGTGTGTGTGTGTGTGTGTGTGTGTGTGTGTGTGTGTGTGTGTGTGTGTGTGTGTGTGTGTGTAATCTACACCACAGTGTATACATTAATAAAATATATTTTTATTATTACATTATTTTTTAATTTGTAATGGTTATAAATTTTGTTAAAAGACTTTATTTTTCCAACAATGTCTGGCTGACTATTATTTATTTATCTGTTTTTGTTTAAGCCACATGCACTGTCTAAGGATGAGGAAACTGCACTTGTAGGAGAAGGGGCTATATTCTGCTGATCAGAATTTTAGAAACCCTGGTGACACCCAACAACTTATGCATAGATTGTGTTAAATAATTTCCAATCTACTATCACATGAAACATACCAAGCCAAAGTCAAGAACATATTTATATTCAAAATTATAATATGAGCTCCCTATAATCTCACTTCTCTCTGCAGGGAACACACAATCAATTCTTATTACACTCTATTAAGAATAAAATGTGCCACTTTGCATATTTTGCAAGTCCACTTACACATCATTGTGAGCTCCTAGACAAGCTCACTTAGCTACCAATTAGTGCCATCACCACATTACTATGCAACACCGTACTATATAAGGTACTACAGTTGCAACACTGCCCAGCCCTACATAGTAAATGAGTAGTCAGGATTGCACCTTACTCCTTCAGTAGTAACAATGACATTTCACATCTGTTAATTAGAACCCTCTTTGGACTGGCCATCAGTTAAAACTTAAGGAATACTTCTGAAAGACAAATACCTGAAATTCTTTTAAGGGTGATGATAACATGCATCAACCATATGCACCCAGCATGGACCACATAGCTAACAAGTTGTGCTCTGTTTCTAATTAACACATGCATATACACTGTCAGCCTACCAACTACTCTTTGTAAACGCCCTGTACATACATCCTTGCCTGCATATGCCTATTTTGTATACTACAGCCTAGTTTCTATAATTAGACATTGCCACTTGTTTCTGAATCACCCATACACTTTACTTTTAGCTAACCATGAATAATGTTGCGCCATTACTCTCAGCTGTCCAGAATTTTGCAGGTGGTCCTTGATTTTGTCTCATATTTTCCACATCCCTCACAGGATTTTGATTTACTGGTAAATTACTGAGAATTACAGTCAATCAGCAATATCAGACATTAGCTCTGTCTCTCTTAATCCCTCCTAAAACTGATAACTTTTGGGAAAAGTTAGTGAATTAAACTTAACAAATAATGACAATAATCAGAGTTATAGACTTCTTTTACTTCGGAAAATGTATATTAATTCACATTCAAATGGACACAAACATCCTACCATTATTAAGTCAGCTGGCTGCAGCTACACCATTAACATTTGATGTGCTCGAACTTAGGGTAAGTTGTCTAACCTAAGGAGTTCTGGGGGTAAATTAATCAGAAGTAAACAGAGCTATAGTTGAAAAATAAAAGAATGCACAGAATGGATATGAATCATTACATGAAACAAGTACTTGGATTAGAGGGCATTTATAAGGCAGCATATATCTATCTGCTAAGATTTTTACTGTTGTAGTTTTAATACAACATGGCAGTTTACCAGTTTCTGCCACCGTGAGCTACAGTACTCAAGGTATGAATCCTTCCTTCTCCACTTGCAAACTATGACTGTGAACAAATCACTTAACCAGAGAGTGCTCTAAAGTTTGACCTGGAAAACAGGCACACTTATTGACTTTACTCGATTAACAGAATTAAAAAAAATTAGCATCCTCTAAGCTTAGATGATCTGAAAGTGGACTGCATCCTTGAGGTTTACCACAATTTTTTTTTGACAGGTGACACACAGAAAAACTAAAACTTTTTTTTTATTTCGACCGTAAACACTACTAACATATTTACAGTACATATTAAAACATATTTACAACCTAAATATACACCAAAACCAAGTGAGTTGAGCAGCCTTCTTATATCCCCTTCCCTTTCCTCATAATAGTTGCTTTAGGACCGTTTCAGGGTGCAACTGTTGAATTCCAGGAGACTTTTTATACACACTGGGTAGTTTATATGTCAATTACCCCCCAAAATACACACACACACACACAAATACACACACACACACACACACACATTCCCGAGCCCCAGCCCAACAATATTAGTCTGGTAATGTGAAGCAGAAAGAACATGAATTATGGAAAAGGGGTTCATTCATATTGGAGTTATGACAGTTAATGTACACCATTTTGTTACAAAATCAAAACTAAAAGTGCACAGTGGAACAACAGACGCAAGCCCTCACTATGTGGAACAAAGGGGGAAAATGAGGGACATTAACAACTTCAGTTAGGAAACTTAACTGTTTCTTCTTAGTTATAAAAATGTTAATTAATCTGATAAAGTGCAATGTTTTACTCTTATTGTTTGTGGAGTCAAGTCATAATGAAAGAAAGATTGAACAGTGCGGGGTATAATGTTTTATGACTCAAAAATGCATTTCTTCTAACTTTTGAGACGTATGTGGTCAGCCATGCTTTTCATATTTCTAGACAGACTACTAAACATACCTCTCAATCTCTTAAAGTAAGAAATTTGGACAAAGCCATGGAAAAGTGATACAAATAGGGACAATTTTTAAATATTGCTCTTATAAACTTAGAAAGTTGATAGAATAACAGGTTTTGCATTAGCATGAATTTTCTGAAGGGTATGAAGTCTAAAACTCAAATGTCTGTCATTATTTTCAAACTCTAGTCTTTAATGATTTGCCACAAATTTGCCAGAATTTTATGAAAACGGACCAAAAATATAAGGCAAAAATCTGGACATTCTGCAAAAATCTGTACATTTGAGAGGTATGCACTAAGATTTTAGAAGAGTTTGAATAATTAAATACACATTAAATACTGACGTATAAAAATGCTACTCAAAAAGGAGGATTAGGCACACAAGTCATGTAGCACAAAAGTGTCGTTTGAGCCATTTTAGAGACATGTCTTACACACCTGATGGAACTATTACACAGACCTTTTGCTTCACACATATCTTACACAGCAAATACATGCACACACAGAAATACATATTACAAACATACATACATGCATAAATACTGTGGCATGAACTCCAGCCAGATATTATAAAATAAGAAGAAAGTGACTGAACCAGTAGGCATTATCCCACTGGAGGTTCAACGACAATAGCAAAAAGAAAAAAAACGGAAGGCTAACACAATGTCAGATACAGGCAAATACCCTAGAAATATCAACATGTACAACTCTACATCATTTAACAAACAACTACTTTAAAATGCCTACAGAATACTGTAATTACAGAGGTGCAGAATGATGCATATAGTCAGCTTCATATATTAATGAGCTTACTGCATATGACTTACACAGAGCGATCTTAATGAATTACCTACTGCATATGTTCAAGGGGGAACTAGTCTGACTTTCTGTATTGCAAAGGTCAAGAAAGAAAGAAAGAGAAAAAAATGAATGCAGTAGTAAAGACAAATGCAGAACCACTTGTGGACACGAGTACACATTTCATTGGTTCATGTATATGGAACATTAATAAAATATGTTGTTAAAAAAGACAGTGATTATTAGTATCAATTAATTTAGCAAAGGAGTAGGGGTTCAGTTGATAGCAAGGACACTTTTTTTTTTACTTTGTAGCTCCTATTCCAGAAATCACATTTTTGTCATTCAAATGAGTTGGCTGTCAATTCTCTAGGCAGTGTTCAATATTTAGGCGGGTTTATGTGTGTGTGTGTGTGTGACAGGTAGAGAGATATCACTCCCTCTCTCAATATATATGAATATACATATATAGAGAGAGAGGTATAGTGTAGTGTGATTTATTAGGCATTTATTACACATAGCTTTTCTTGAATGGTGCATGTATGTGTATATAAGTGTAAGTGCATGTGCATGAATATATATATATATATATATATATACATGCAGCCAAACACACAAGCACAAAAATAATTTTCAAACACGTAACAAAAATGCAGGATTCACACAAAAGCTTCAGAATGAACAAATGCCTTGGGCGGTAAGCATTACCAATGGAATTGGGTATCTTTCCTTTGTAGGTGTAGGTGTGTGCTTGTGTTTGATTATGTTCATGCTGGACAGCAAAACAAAGATCCCCGTTATTGTTCCCAGCGTTGTAGAAGTTGATTATATCTCAGATCATGCTGTGGTTTAGTTTTGTTTTCCAAAAGGCAACAATGTGAGTTTTATTTTTGTTTTACGCGTTTTCTTTTTCGCCTAGGCTGTTTGACCTTGCTATTGTTATATACAGACATCGTAGTGTGTGCTCCGTCATACGAGGTGTAGAGGACGCATGCCCCTCCCTCAAAAAAAAAGGAAAAAAGAAAAAAAAAATGTTTACAAGTGTACTCTAATCTTTTGAATGAGTCTTACAGCTTAGGGATACGCTGGTTTTAAATATCTATGCGGGGAATAATTACAGTATGTTGTCCGCACGTGCGCAGAGGGATATTATAACTGTGTCCCAGTGCCCCTCTCCCCATCTCGAATTATAATAGGTGATTTGGTGAGTACAGGACAGCCACACCCACACGCATACCTCTCAAGTGTACCTTATTATGAGGAAGGAAGGTTCCTCATTTTTGGGTCTTAAAAAGTCTTGTGTTCCTCGCTGTTCTACACAGAAAAGATGTGTCACATATTCGGCGTTTGGGCTATTTTTCTTTGATATTCACTGTATATAATACTGAATCATACTAGTTCATTAAAATAACCTTTTATAAGTATAAAATACCACGTGCCATAGCTCACAATGAATCGGGCAAAACCCCTAAAAAGCAAGGGCAAAGCCAGAAGTAATCAGGCCAGTCAGAGACATTTTTAAATTAATTGCAGTGTTAACTTGAGACGTTAACAGAATAAAGGAGTGTAAATTAGTATACATTTCTGAAGTAAAATAACTACATAACTAATTATGATCATTATTTATTAAACTGAGCTCGCCACCTTTTCTCCAAAAGTTGTCAATTTTATGAGGGATTAATAGAGACAGAGCTAAAATCTGAGTCAAAATCAGGGCCCGTTCAGAGGTACATAATTCTGTGAACTTCCTAACTGGTGCAGTTGGTAGTAAGCTTTAGAGTGTTCCACAATTTGCATGTTTGTTAATCTTTATGAGATGTTGTGTTCCTCATTTTGAGATGGAAGGTAAGAACTGTGACACAGCTCCAATCCTAACACATACTTACATGTTACTCAGATGTTTTAAAATACAAAAACAAGTTAATACGGACGTCTTAAATAGATTATTCAAACACAAATTATTGACTTTTTGCGGCACAAAACAGATTGTCAGCCAAAGCACAAATTTTAGTTAAAAAAATATATTTGTTAAAAAATGAAGTCCTTTCATGTTGTCGTGTCTTGTTATGTTTTATATATATATATATATATATATATATATATATATATATATATATATATATATATATATATATATATATATATATATATATATATATATATATATTATTTTTAAACACTTTAAAGCCTGTGATTTGCTTTTCTCCTAAGGTATGACATTGCTCGCCATTTCTCCAATGCCCTCCCTTCAGAATTAGAAATGACGTAGATGAACGTCATTCTGTGCAGCAACATCCCTCCTCTTTTGTCACGAACCAAATACTTCTACGTTTTAACTTAATTAAGGGTATAATTCTCATTATTTTCTACAGTGTTAAAATAGCGTGTGGAAAATATAATAAAGGTTCGGGGTTTGTTTACCCCGAATCGAGATGGTGATACACAAACTGACTGATTTAATTTTGTGGGCCATTTTAGTAATTTGCGAGACAAAAATACGGACATGTGGGAAACATTTTAAGTACAGTTCTTTTATTATTGCGCTGCGAGACTGTTGACCTAATTAACTTGTTGGCAAGATAAAGCCGATTTAAAAAGAGTCCAACACATTCCCCTTTCCATCATCGCTAATCCAGGGTGTACTTAATGCATGCTACATACAATTAATTGCAATGGAGCTGCAAATACGAACTCATATCAGGAAATTCGAGTTTATTCTGGCCTTCTGTACAAGAGCAAAATGTTCCTCGATCGGATGGAATTCATTCTGAAAATGAGAGCAGTATCTGCCTAAATTATACACTTTATCTCTTCTATCTCTTGTACAGCTATTATGATTAGTGTGTTTAAGCTTCTGTATATGTCCTACTTTGTCAATCCTGTATAGAGTATTTGGTTTTGCAAGCAGAACAGTTTATCAAACAAATAAACGTTAACTTTCAGGAATGAGGTAGAACAGTTTAGCAAATATTGTTTTCCCTTTGATAGAGTGACTTTTTAAATTACAACAGTTTTTTTTTTTTTGAGGGGGGCTGTACCCCACACCTTACTGCCTAAGTTAAACAACTCTGGAGCTCCACCAATCTAGGGAACAGGATTAGTATTCAATGTGTGGGTAAACAGGGAGAGAAAATGTTGGGTCTCTGATTCCATGACTCTCTCTCCTATTCCTTATTAAAATGTGTTAATTGGAGTACGGGATTCACAAGGACAATTTTCAGGACAGAAAATATAAAGTAGTCCTAACTAATAAGTTACAGATTAAATGAGAAAAGAACTGAGAAGATAAATATTATGAGAAGCATTTGTAATTAAACAGTATTTTGCACAACTGGAAATAAATGTGGCCTTCCATTTTGGCATATGCCCAGTACTACTCCCCTAAAAACGATTATTAGAAAATGCCTCCCCTCACCCCATATAAATAGGTGAGGGGGCGTGTGCCTAATAAAGCCAGTGAAGTATAGACAATAATAAAAATAGCAACTGTCTTAGAAACCTCACCTAAGACCCACGATTTCAAGTTACTTTTGTTTTACTTTGAAGCAAACAACAGTACTTGCTTCTTATTACGGCAAAGTGGTAAATTGCCAGAAGTTAAATGTAATAAGGAACCTGCGTTAAAGCTCATGTCTGGGGAGGGTGTAGTTGCTTTCTAATAAACTTTTTGTAATACTTTAGAGCCACGGTCTGTGATAAAATGCGGTATTTAGGAAGTAGTTATTTTAAATGAGTGATTTAACGTTAAAGGGACAGAAGCGCTAAATACGTTTTACACATTTATCTTGCTAGGCAGTGGTGCTTCGTTAGTTTCTGCATATTTAAAATGTTAACGAGTTTCATGGTTATTACTCAAAAATAAAAAAAATAGAGAAAGCGTATGTTTATACCAGTCATTGATACGGTTTCTTGGCTATTTAAAAAGTCATAGAATTCATGTTAACAACTTGATGTAGAAAATGAAAATAATATTAGTAATAATAAAGGTTATTACCCCAGCTCTGTGCATATTAATTTATGTCTACGAACCAGGCAACATAGTTACAAAACAATAACAATAGTAACACTATAATGTAGAATGATTTTTGCATCGAAAGTACCAACCCTTGTAAATTAAACTGTAGTAGTGTCTGTCCATCTGGTAGAAAACATGGCATAAAACAACATAGCGCTGCAAACCAACACACATACACACAGAGCCGAGGACAACATTTTATGCACTGCTTACCGATATTAGCGTGCCTCACTTGTCCAGCTGCTCCCCGGTTCTGGAAGTTGTGGAGCATGCTGCTGTCAAACGGAGCAGCGGCCCAAGCGGTGCTCATGTCAGGACTCATATACGGTGGATAGTGGCTAGGATATGCCCCACTCAGCCCCCTGCTGTACTGGTCCCTACTGTTTGCAGGTATTGCTAGGGGGCTGGTGTACGGTGTTGT
This sequence comes from Protopterus annectens, assembly GCF_019279795.1. Classification (NCBI taxonomy): domain Eukaryota; kingdom Metazoa; phylum Chordata; order Ceratodontiformes; family Protopteridae; genus Protopterus; species Protopterus annectens. The sequence goes on along the minus strand of NC_056729.1, from coordinate 640,530,940 downwards.
GTCCCTTGATGAGGCGGTTGCTGTGATGGGAGGACTCGAGGAGAAGGCAAACCTTGGAGATACAGGCGGGTGAGAGGTACCATGGGTATAAACAGCTGAGTCCACTCCTGGTTGCGCCCATACTGAGTGACTGGACACCGGGCTAGCCTGCTGGGAGGAGCTGCCTGACTGGAGATAAGGGAGACTGGGGATCATGCTGCTAACCCTGGTGGTTGGTACATAAACTGGGGATGTTGCCGTGGCAGTATGCATGAAACTCCCTGCACCCTCATACGAAGGAGGACCATGGCTAGCCGCCATTGCTAAACTTTGATACATACTGGCCTTTCAAAACACAAAAATCAACGTGTACACTCCTAAGATGTGCAATATAAGTCTTTGCCACTCCAATGTGTCCACGATTTGTCAATACACTTCAATCCAACTGTGCCATGTTAGCCAGAATAATATTTCCAAAATTAAATCAGCTCCAATTGCTGGAGGAAATGCGTCTATCGATTAAAGTCAAACAATATTCCAGTTATAGGCCTGCATTTATAGAGCTTAGGTAAACCGGGGAAGACTTAAAGACTCGTTGTGATCGATGCAAACCAGCTGATGAGAGGTGCTGTGGACTGCAGATAAGCAGGCAGTGTCGCCAATATTCGGCAGTTTCAGGTTCTAATACTGAAGTTCCCCTTGATCTTGCAGTACCAGGAAATCTGTAATGAAAATTAGACATTCGCATTTAACACCTTAAACGCAGACAGCATATTACAAAAAAAGATCATGCCATGTGTCCTTTCCTGACTGACAGAATAGTAGTTATCCCATCAAAGGTCTGCTGGTGAAATACCACTACTGGCGAGATCTACCTCCTTCCTCTACACCTTATGTTACATAATCAGTAGGGGTTCCATTTAATCTTAATCAAAATCATGGTGAAATCAGAGGAATGGAGTCTGGATACTGTAAATCACATTAGTGTCACTTGTCAGACAGTCAGTCGTCACCCCTACCTCTAGCAATGCAATACTTTAGTGTTCTTGTTCATTTTTTTCTCCGCTGAGTTCTGATTTGTTGGGGCTGTCGGTACATACAAGAGGTTACTGTTCAAATACATTTTGCACAGAATGCAACTGAAACGTTCTTCAAATGATTTTCAGATTAATTTCTTTGATTAGCATCGAGAGAGATCTGTATACATCGCAATTAAATTAAAACGCCATTCATGACCCTCCGCAGTTTCTGATTTTGTTTCAAATTTAGTTTTGTCTATTTTAAACCCTCCTAAAACTGATAATTTCGGAAAAAAAGTGTGACGGATTATACTAAATAAATAATTATAGTAATACAGAGGTGTTTTACTTCAGAAATTGCCCATCAATTCACATTTTTTCTCCCATTTCAAGTCACTACTATTAATATTTTAAAAAGTACCACGTTGTCCATGGTTCTGGAGTTAAGCACACGTGGCAATTTGCTTATGCATAACAAAGACAATCCAAATAAGCGAAACACGGTACGTATTTTAATGTGTGTGTGTGTGTGTGTGTGTGTGTGTGTGTGTGTGTGTGCGCGCGCGCGCGTGTAAATCATACACCACAGAAAAGTTACATTTAAAGAATATTTGCAAACTCATTAAAAGCTACAATGGCACATGCCAATACCTCTATTACTTTTTGTGTATAACTCATTACACAAACACAAAACACACACTTGCAAGACGCGTGGCATTTTCTCTGGAGAAGTAGTTTGGCGTTCATAACAGGAACAGATACACCAGTTTACATTTTTCTTAACCTTGTACTGTCTGAAATTATGGCAGGTTACATTATCTTCCTTTAGCTGCTATCTTTAAACAAATCATTAATGCTGAAGTAATAACGTACATTGTCAAAAGACAATGTTGGAATCTTACCCGGACTAGCTACATTCATCCATCTGAATTTTCATTATTCTACGAAAAATAGGGTTGCCACCTTTTCAAATCCCCATAGTTGGACATTTTTTGGTACAAACGTCAGATTTTCCATGCCAAAACATACCCACGGCCAGTACAAAGGACAGAACTTCACTTTTTTTGCTTGAATAAAAGCTTATTCTAGTAGCATTTTAGTTGCTTGTTCTGTTTCTTATAACATTTGGGTATTTCAGATACAGAATAACTGTTTTATGCAACTATTACATAAAATATAGGAAATAACTTTGTCCTAAAATCTCAGGACATTTGCCATTTTTACAATATTTTGGCAGGACACAACTGCCCAAAGAGGGATTGTCCCTCGCTAAGTGGAACAGGTGGTAACCCTAACGAAAAACTACCCCGATCACTGGTAAACTCAACACTGTGCGTCTACACAAACTATGTACTCTACCCCCCACTAACTGGTAAGAATAGCAGGGATATTTTGCTGTATTCAGCTTCCTGTATATTTCTATAGTTGCTATCACAGTAATTAGTTATTGTCATCCACCACTGTTGCAAATGCCCCGTCATGAAGAAGTGTGTGTGTGTGTGTGTGTGTGTGTGTGTGTGTGTGTGTGTGTGCGAACCTTTACTTCAGACGAGTACCTAAGTGTACATGCAGGTTACTGTTTCTAGCTGGACTAATGCAGTTCAGAAGGAGAAGCATGTTCCCTTCTTTCTGAGTTGTTTATATCACTTTATCACGTGAACGTACGGACTTATTTTATAAACTTAGTAAAAAGCTGCATTAATAATAATAATAACAACAATAATAATAGTCATAATATCAACAGCAACAAAATAACATACACATGTGACTTGCGAAGCTTCTGTCTGTCCTTTGCCATCTGGTCTATAGAGCCCATTTACAACAAGCAAGGAATATAAACAAGTACAACTTCAATCTTTTTAGTAGAAATATCTTACAACTCATTTCAAAAAAGCATATTTTGGAAGACAGTTTGAATTGCTATCAAATGAGGTAATTACATGAATGTGTAAGACAATAAAAGTCAACATACAGTAAGCATAACCATCTTTAAAACGTAGACGAAAAAGCTTCTAATTTACAGGGCGGAAATAAGAATTATTTTTCTTTTCCCTTAAGGTAGGTATGTATAAAAATAAACAACTACATTGTCGGATTTCTCGAGCAAACCAATTTGAATTCAACCGATATATTCAGAACATATCTCTCAGGTTCCTTGCTCAAGAATCAGAGACAAAGCCAGAAATAATTGGGGGAGGGTAAAGGCCCTAAATATGGAGATTTTTTAGATGTTTAAATATTACTCTAATTACTTGTTTATGATGTTGAATGGATGTCAGTGTGTGTGTGTGTGTGGGGGGGCTTGACTGTCACAACTTTCAACATCTTTGCACAAGAATTCTGGACAAAGCCAAAAGTAATGGAGGGATAAACGGCCACATTCAGTGACAATTGTAAAATATTACTCTAATTCCGTTGAAAGTTAATAGAACAACACATTTTGAACCGTCGTCCAACGTGCATTTTTTTAAGTAAAGAAAGTTATGAAATTCTAATGGCTGACATTATTTGCTGACTGTAGTCCTCCTCGGCGAATTAACAGAAAAACAAAATATGAGGGAAGAGGCAACATCTGGTACGTTTTGCAAAATCGATGCTAGTTCAAATGTACGATTCAGAACAGGAATCGCAAACATAGCTCTCAACCTTCCATCTCCAAAATGAGGAACACTGCCTCTCACAACGTAGAACAAAAAGGCAAACTGTGGGACATTTACTACCAGCTCACTAACAACTTCAACTAGGAAACTCATAGAATGGTTAAATGTGCTATTTTACTTACATAATAGTTTGTTTAACGAAATAACACGCTTCAGTTCTATTTACCATTGATATCAGTTAAAAATTGCTAATACTGAATCAGTGACAGACCCTTTCAATGTGGAACTTCGAGGAATCTGAACATTTTAAGACCTTCCCAAATGAGGAACGTTCCCTGTAATTAGGTACATTTGAGTGGTAAGAACACGGTTTTACACAACTCTGTATCAATGGACTGTTTTCCCAAGAAGAGTTTGCCTTTTAGCAGAATGCATTATCTGATGTGACACTCACTCATTCAACTGCATGTTTCTTAGGTTTCCTGCAAATAGGGTTACCACCTGTCCCACTTTGCGAGGGACAGTCCCTTTTTGGACAGTTGTGTCCTGACAAAAAATATTAAAAATGGCAAATGTCCTGAGAGTGTAGGACATAATTATTTCCTATATTTTATGTAATAGTTGCATAAACAGTTATTTTGTATCTAAAATACCTAAATGTTATAAGAAACAGAATAAGCAACTAAAATGCTACAAGAATAAGCTTTTATTTAGGCAAAAAAGTTAAGTTCTATCCTTTGTACTGACCGTGGGTATGTGTCGGCCTGTAAAATCTGATGTTTGCACCGAAAATGTCCCACTTTGGCCATTTGAAAAGGTGGCAACCCTACCTGCAAATGTTTTTTGAACGTGTACTTAATATCGAAGAAAGCACAGAATATTTTCCAGAGTAGTGCACCCAACCCAGCAACATGGGATGATTCTAACTGTACACGGTATCAAAAACGAAAATATCATTTTGATGCAAAATTGTTTGATCGGTTTCTCCCAAAATATGTAACATAGAGCTGTGTGAAGTGAGGCTGTGGGCTCTGATCAGCTGGGGGCCTCGGTGACCGTGGTAGTGTTTGATTGCTGTTTTAGGTAGGACAAATTGTGTGAGTGTGTGAGAGCGCTTGTTGGGTGAGGGCAGAAAAGCTGCGTACAAATTCACCATTTTTAATTTCCCAGTGGAGGGAGAACATACGTTCTAGCCTTCTCCATTTCCGGGTGAGCAAACTTTCAAAAATACATATCCGTAGCTCCAACCTCTTAATTACAGAATCATAGACACCATCAAATGCACCTGTTCACAAATGAACAAAAAAATAAATGTTTATCACTAATAAAGAGTTACATTCATGGCTGTCAGCGTCTTGGGAAAATAATTTTTGTACAAAACAAAAAAAAAAAAGAGAGTCCAAAATACAGACAAACATAGAAAGTTATTAAAATAATTGTTTTTGCATCATTAACATGCATTTTCTGATTAATTTAAAGTTTGAAAATCAGATATCAAGTGTTATTTGGTGACCGCTATCCACAGAGATTTGTCAGAAAATCACAACTTTATTTATAAAGAAAGTCCAAAGTATGAAGTAAAACCATGGACGTCCTGCACATTTCTGGACACTTGAACTACTTTTCAACGGTACCTCAAAATGAGGAATGGTCCTCATTTGAGTCTTGCACAGTCCATGATCCACGCTATCCCACATTGATTGGGTCTGTCACTAATTTATAGTCAAAAAATGTTCTAACCAATACCCATGATAAACAATACTTAATCATATTAATTCATCAAAAGAACGTTTTATTAGTATAAAGTAGTACATTTTAAGCACGCTGTGACCGTCTTAGTTGAGGATGTCCCCAATTTTGGCCGTTTGTTCTACATTATGAGTGATAGTGTTCCATATTTCAAACATGGAAGGTTTCATAATAATAATCGATAGAAACATAGCTAGACAAACAGAATGCGTTTTTTTATAAACATTAATACTACCAACTACATTCCTGACAAAATTAATTAATACGCATTTTCTAAAGGGAAGTCTGTACTTTCAAGCAATCACCTTTATAAAAGGAACTGTCATATTTTTGGGCCAAAATTATGGACATACTAAAAGCAAGAAAAGAGGTACAAGGCACCTTCAAAAACAGCTAAACGTCAATAATATACTGCATCTCAGCTTTGACAGTAATATTCAGCAAATCGGTGGGCAGTACTAAACATTTAGCAAATATATTTCAAAATTATTTTCTTTAGTAATTTAAAGTTGCATGGTTTATATATATATATATATATATATATATATATATATATATATATATATATATATATATGTGTGTGTGTGTGTGTGTGTGTGTGTGTGTGTGTGTGTGTTATAAAGACGCACAGCTCTTACTGTTAACATTTGTGACCAGTACAATCAGGTACGCTGGAGTTCATGTGTATTTGGAGTTCACCGCAGGGAAAACAGATGGAGACAATGGAGAACAATATGTCATTAAAAAGAAAGTAACAACATTGGGTGCATGCTTGGGTAAGGTAAACAAGGCATTGAATTAACATATCCAGCTGCAATTTCATTTGGGTCTCCAAAAGGTGACCAGACAGTAGCTAGGCCTGAGAGTGAATCCAAGTGTGCATTTCTGGCAGCAGGCAGATTTGAACAGAAAAGTCAAACAAGGCACGTTTCAGGAAAAAAAAATGAGATATGAGCGATTGGGTGGGAGTTGGCAACATCCATCAGTATCTCCAGCCCTGCCAAAACTTGAGTAATTTTGTCTGATGAGATTACACTTAATCAGAACTTGCATTCCGAGGCTTTAAGGGATACGGCATTCACAATGCTTGCTACATTTGTTTAGAAACACTTTTCTCAGGTGAGGTAGTAAAAGCAGTTTTGTCCGTAAGTAAAAGTCTTTCTTTTTTCAACATGGATTATATGGATGGGTTGTATTAGACATAAGTAAAGAAAAGTTTGGGTTTTCGCCTACTCGAAAGAATCAGGCGTGTAGGAAGGTATACATAAAAATGGACAGTCACTGATGATTGCATTTAAGAATACTGAATAATAGATTGCAAGTCCATACTTCATTGTACTAGTTTCAGGTTATTTTCGTCCTATGGATTTGTGTTGAGTGTATCTACAGGTACGTAATCGGTGTACAGTAGTGTTCTTCAAGTACAGATAATTGAATCCAACCCAGCCACACCGAAGACACATTTGCTCAACAGCTTTAACCGTGTGTATATAAATACACTAATAAAAAGTTAACACTGCCTCACTTAGTGAAGACTAAATAATCCATCTTCTCATGCGACCGAGAAAATGATAATAAAATAATGTAATTAAACATCTTCTGCTTCTAAACTGTAAAGCACTTTAATGCTAACTGCATGAGAACATGAGAAGGAAAATGGAGAAGATAAACCAATGCAGAGAGCATAAAGCTATATAGAGCCTTTTTCACAAGTGAAAATTCATTATCAACCTACCTCCTAGTTTGCTTTAATCTTCAGGGACCCTTTAGATCCCCTTGACGCTTGTAAGCTAAAACAACGGATGATTTGGTGCTGTTCCTTCAGTCGGGACGGGGTATTTGTGGTCCCCTGCACCTCAAAGACTTATTCAGAAAGGACTAGGGGACAGGATCTGCTCCCAAGCCTTCTCCACACTTCTCTCCCCACCACTAAGGGACTGGTTCTCGCGACCCCACGTGACCGCCCTATCGCTTGCACCATCAGCTGGCGCCAGGCTCCAGTTCCTGCAGATCGGAGTAGCCAAAGTCCACTGCTGCTGCAGCGACTGCAGCTGCGTCTGCAAACTCGACTGCGTATCCAGTGGTCATGGGTAGTGCCTCCTTCCATGTCAGGAACTTGCCCCCCTCCTCACGTGTATTAAACACTTAATGACTGATATCAAAGAGGTTATTTCTTTGTAGAGCCAATAATCAAGACAGGTTTCACTTTCTGTTGGGCAGAAAACATTGTAAACTGAAGGAACACACTGACTTTCCAATAAAAGAGATTAAAAATACAAGAAAATCAACCAGACGATGAAGCGTGCAGTGGTTAGGTGTTCAGCAAAAATATTTCTGGCAGTAAGGTAATTTTACCAGAGACAAGAGCTGCAGGAAAGCACGCATTTCACTACAAGAAATTGATTTGCAGCACATACTCCACATACATAAATTTACAACACTGTAGTACAAGCAGCGTGTTATTTTAAGTCTTAAATTAATTTATTGATATCTTATCATAAACGTTTGTTGGAGCAAATTTTCTAACTTGCAGAACATGGGATCCCATAACGGCAAACCTGTTGTACTGAATGTCGCCCCCAACTTTTCATTCACCCGGCCATACATGTCTACTAGCGAAGTAAATGGTTTCAACTCAGTTTAACTCCAATCAAAAAATTATTCCAGCACTACTGTATATCAAAGTCCTCATTAAATGGTATGTTATATAACCAACACCAAAACATTTAATGACACATCCTTTCATGTCAGACTCTATTTGACTGTGAGTTACATTCAAGTAGCAGCAGCTTAGACGCTGTGTTGCTATTTAATTTATATTATTTGTAATTTTAATTGCTGGATACTTCAGATAGTGTTCCCTAGTCCTAGCCACATTTTAACAGTTTTATACTTTTTAATGTTGTGCAGAGAACAGTTGTGTGCTACTACACTATGGGGGTCCATACCTCTCAACCGTAGAGGTTTTTGCAGAATGCCCAGATTTTTACCTAATATGTTGGCCAGTTTTTCATAAAATCGTGTTTTTCTGGCAAATTAGTGGCAAATCATTAAAGACTTAAGTTAAAAACAAAATAATGACAAAGATTTGAGTTTCAGACTTCATACCCTTCAGAAAGTTCATGTTAATGCAACACCTGCTATTCTATCAACTTTCTAGGTTTGTAAGAGCTATGTTTAAGCATTGTCCCTACATTTGGGCCTGTATCCCACTTTTATGATTTTGTCCAGATTTCTTGCTCAAAGAGGTTGAAAGGTATGAGGGCTACTCTAGTGAAAGGTGATGATATATAGTAATTTGCCAGGATTATTAGTAATGTGGTATATACAACTGATGCTGTTCAAAGACCCAGCTTGTGCATCAGACAGGAATGAATGTTAGTTTCTGCTTGCAGACTTGGGTCTCAGAGCTTTCAACAGCAGCAACAAACGTAAGCGCGCTCACTCACACACGCACACACACACACACACACACACACACACACGCGATGGAACGAGGAAATAGTATAATGATTTTCCATGTATGTATGTGTGTGTGTGTGTGTGTGTGTGTGTGTGTGTGTGTGTATATATATATATATATATATATATATATATATATATATATATATATATATATATATATATATAATTATTTTATGTGTGTTTAGAGAGAGAGAGAGGTTTAGGTAGATATATAGATATACTGTCTCACCAAGCCGTCATCCACTCTCTCCTACATACACAAACACACACACGCACGAAAGGAAGCACTGCGTCTTTTCCCCCCATTTCTTTCATTTAATACTTTTTGTACACACTGTAAATAGAACATTACTGAATATGCACTCCTCTTATTTGAAGGTGCACTACTTTTAACTGCTGATTTTCCAATGTCGTGGTCAAGTACTAATGCATTTTTAAACTGCATTACTGCTTGTCATACTGTTTTCTTTTTGAAAATTTGTGTATGCTGTTTTCTTTTTTATATCTTGAGATCTCAAAGACTTGGGCTGAACCTATAAATGATACATCTGGATCAGTGCTCGTTCCCGTTAACAAAGACTAAAATATAAGTGAATGGATAAATAAATAAAAAATCTAGGTTGGGATGGTGGCCTTATGGTTAGGGTGTTTGCCTTCCAAACAAAGTACAGGGTTTGAGCCTTATAAGGGATAATTGGTTAGGCTTAAAATGGCTCACAAAGACAGACAGCCTAGTACTAACCTATAAGTGTGTATTTCAGGTTTAACTTATGATTACCAGTAAGGTATGGGATATATTTGCTCATCTGCATTAATTAACAGTTTAATTAGATATTTCTTTGTATAAGGTAATTCACCAGTGTTGTATTTTAATAACAGTAGCACAGAAGCGTAACTGGTTTTCTGATGTGGAACAGAGTCTGAAAATAACCCAATACCAGTCCTTGGATTCTTTCAAATGAACATATCCAGAACCTGAGAATTGTCTAGACCATATTTAAAGCCAGTTCCGTATTATTGCTGTACTAGCCCCTTCAATTTTGCTGTTTGAGTGTTTGTTTAATATTCTACAATGTGACATTGGAATTATGCTATAACCTGAAAGTTTTATGTAAAGCACGACTCAATATTTGTATCACAACTAAGGATATGATGTTTAAAAAGGGATATGATAGGAGATGAGCAATTTTACCGGGTAACTTAAAGGCGGACTACACAGAAAAAAGAGCACTAAGGATCTGTAGACGTTAAGGCCGACGAAATTTTTGTTTGTGAGAAAACAGCACAACCAGAAATGTTCGTGTTAGGCTCAGTTGCTGCTGGACTACTTATATTTAATTACCTGAATGGGGCACCCCTCCCATTAAAGGACACATACACGCATAACAGAATCCCAAAAATTCAGCGACTCACATGGGTATTCCTTATAATCAAATACGCATGGCTAAACCATGGAACATAATTCATGTCTTCATCAGACAAATAAACAACCTGCTGACTTTTTAAAGACCAACCTCAAACTGCATATAAATCACACTAGAATTTGTAAATGTCCCGAATTTCCCGGTTGAAATACACAGATACACAAGATTTCCTCATCTCACGAAATAAATAAGCTCTTCCTACTGGATGTTTATATTTTATTGAACGTGAGTTGATTGCACCCCTCCCTTAAGAAACATCGACACTTCTGCATGATTACAGATGCATATTAAATTGCTTTAATTACCAAACTGTGATACTGCATAGGGAGGTTTTTACATTAATACTGATAGTTTCTTGTTTCGGTAAAGTCCTGGCGTATGCGCCGATTTCATTTCTTACAACTTGTTGCACTTTATACCTTTGTGCGGCAGTTCCTGTTTATTCAATTTAAACGAATTTCAACATTTTTGTATATATGTTTAGACCCAATTTAAACGTTTTTGTATATAATACAGCTACTATTTCTTGAATCTTTTCTATCTGGGCTTCTGCTGAAAATGGGTATTGTGCTCAGACAGACTTTTCCTGTAAAAAAGAAAAGCAAATGTAGTTTAATGCGTTCAGTGTAACGCAGTCACACAATTACATTTTGTATTCTTAAAGTTGCATTCATTGTTACTCTCACACGCCTTACTTTATGTTTTAAAATTTGAGTCAAAATCATGGACGTCCTTGAACCTGGACTCCTGAAAGAAAAATCCAGTCTGTTTAGTGCCTTTTTGTAACACGGAGACAAATTCAGAAACAAACTGAACCATTTTTTAAATACTAGTTCTATTAAATTGAGAAGTTGACACAATAAGAGAATGTAAAGTAACATACATTTTCTGAAGTAAAAGATGTTTATAACTCTTATTGTCATTATTTATTAACCGTAACCCACTACCTTCCTCTCAAAATTGCCCGTTTTAAGAGAGATTACGAGGGACAGATCAAAAACTGAGCCAAAATCAGTAACAGCTGAGAGGAATGCGATAGTCATATCATTTCTGGCCTTATTATTAATGACAATTATCCGCTTGAATTATACTCCAACTTGCGCATGACTGGGTTCCTTAAGCCTTTCCATTTTGTATTTTTGTTGTTCTAAACAAAGTTGGCAGAAAAATGCAATATATGTTATATGCGCCGTTTCAAACTGAAATTGACAACGTTTTTTTCTGGTTAAGTTGATGTACAAAACCTACACACACACACACACACACACACACACACACACACGAGAATTTGCTAGTTCGTTGATTTATTTGGCAAAGCCTCTTTGAGGTGTGAAGGTTAATAGGACAATATTGTTCCATACAGAACTAATAATCATCTATTAACATGTAATCCCATTTAACTGATAACCATTTCTTAACTAAAGCGATCAGGCAGTGCATAGCCCAGGCTGCACCTTTGGGTTACCGAGACGCTTTTAATAGAAATGTGCTAAACTCTCTGACATCGATTTTCTTAGGGTTAAAATTCCAAGTTCTACCTTTTATTAAAAAAAACAAACAAAACAAACAAAAAAAAAAAAAACAGGAGGAATAGTAGGAAACCATCCGATATACTGAATATCAAGCTAATGTGAATTTAAATTCCTACAGTACATAAAGTTAACATTTTTGGCATCGCATGATTTTATTAAAATAATGCGCAGTATGCATACATGGACACACACACGTTTTACAAAGCCTTTCAAAAACTTATTAGATGTTACCAACACAGTGGGAGGCTGGCATAATGGTGAAGGTTCTTAACCCACAGGCCATAAGTACAAGGTTTGATATTTTACTAAAGGGGGTTGGCTAAGCCTAAAATAGCCCTCAAGGGCAGCTTTCCTGTTTATTTGCCCAAACAGAGTACAACCTACGATATCCAACAAGAAACAAGTCAGTGGGCTAGCAACAGGGGCCAGTGCAGCCAAAACTGGGAAATACCGAGAAAATGAGATGTGATATAGAAAGAAGCAGTTTGAAATGCTTACTCCAGACAATTTGACATTCTTGAGTTACAACTGGCAGCGTGAGGCTGAATTATTATACACAAATGCAGTATATAATAGAGATGTTATAGACGACAAGTGGTAGGACATCATTTAAATAGGCTTGGCTGTTGGAATAATTGTTTTTATGTAACTATTAAAATAAGGAAATATATTTTGTTCTAAAATCTCATGGCATTTGGCATTTTCAGTATTGTCGCAGGACACAACTGCCTAAATACGGACTGTCCTGTACAAAGAGGACAATGGTGCTCTGTACAGTATTAAAGTGGTAACTCCATGCAGGAATGTACGTTTATGTTGAACTGATCGAAGTTTACATCATTTTGAGTTGTGCATATCACTAGAATGTACGTATTTATAATATAGTATAGAATATTACAAATATGTATTATGCTTGTAACTGTAAATCACTGGCGTATAATAAAACAGCGAAACACTCATGTATTTTGCCAAACAATTCATAGCAAATAACTAGGGTGGTTTTAGAAACAACATTATTTGCTGATGAAACAGACCTTATCATTAGCTAAATGTTACACAGCTTTTCCAGCCCAGCTTGGACAAAGCATGTTAGCAATAGTAAACTGTACCATTAACAATAAGTACGCATAACTGCTATTTTAAATACATGCGTAGGTTAAAAAATATTTGCCTACCACACGAGGTAACCCTGTCACAAGCACCTCCCCCCAATATACAGCTTGCATATAGATATAAACTTGTTTCTGTCTGTCATTCAACACATATAATACAGTACAACATGAATTTTTGGTCTTGGAAGGAATCATACAAAACTAACTTAGAGTTGTTGTGTCTTTCGGCTTATCCCGGTTAGGGGTCGCCACAGCGGAACTCCGGTCCTCTAATGTTTGGTAGTGGATTTAGGAAAAAAAGTTAAGGGAAAAAAAACTCTCCACAACCCCGCTGTTTACCCCTATATTCATCCTTCCTGATCAACTCGCCTACTTATCTGTTCTAAAGGTGCCAATCTCACTTACTGTGTATAAAAAATGTTCATAATGTATAATATCGCAATATCAAAACATTCTGCAGTTGTGAGTTTTACACTTGATAATAGCGTATTTCTACAAAGTAGTTGTCGATAATCACTAATTGTGCATTTGATTATTTTGCGAAAGTCTTTTTTTAACATTAACACTTAATTAATTATAAACATAATATCGTGAAATTACATTCTGTGACTCCCTGCATTTTTTTTCATTCCGTGTCTGAGTCTTTAATGGTCCACCGAGCTCAGTGCTCTGCTCTCGTTAACAAATGAACATAAAAATAAATAAAATAAAGGCAGCGTTAGTCATTCAACGGAAAAGAAGAAATGTAGTGAAACTGCACGTATGTGTGTGCATATAATCTGCTTCTTATTTATTTGGTTATCAAAATGTTTTTGTGTGCGTATGTTTCTCTTTCTACCATTTTTTTAAATGACGGAAAAATCATTAAATGTTTTCATGATAATGGAAAACAATAAAATGCAATTCCTTGCTCGGGACGCTACATTCTCATCAAGAAAGGATTAACAACGCTGACTAAACAAGTAAATTAGTATGTTTTCTTTATAACAGTTTTATTCTTCTGCAGTTTTATTTATCCATCTGAAAAGAAATCTTGTGTTTTAGCTCACTGGTAATAAACAACCGGAAAGCTTATTATTTATGTATCAATTCTCATTAGGGTTAGGGAACTGGCTCCCAAACGTTTTACTAATTTGTCAAAATACAACTACTAATCAAATATACATTTCAGTCAGCGGACTACAATAAAACATTTCCATCCACGACCCAGGGAATAATAGACAGTGATATCGATAAAATATAAATGATAAAGTTACAATGATTATTGCAAAAGCAAATCAATATAGAGTTGGCTAGGTAGGATTAGAAACAGTAGTTTAAGCGTAACTACCATACATGGCTAAAGCCCAATAAAATGCAGCCCTATATGAATGAAATCCTTTTGACAACACCGTATTAATAACAAGTGTGTGTGTGTGTGTGTGTGTGTGTGTGTGTGTGTGTGTAATGGAGGCCTACTTAGCTGGAAGCACTCTAAGCTTCTCGATGGATATATCTATCGTTGCAATTACTTTTACTTGCTTTTTTAAATAATAAACAGACTATAACCAGTCAAAATTCTGACACACTTAGCAGCAATTACTTCAAATCAGGTACTATTAATACATGCAGCATACTTCTCAACTGTCCAGATCTTCGCAAATGACCAGATTTTTGCCTCACATTTTGGCCAGTTTCTCATAAAATTGTGTATTTTTCTGGCAAATCACTGAGGACCAAAGTCAGAAAATGATGGCACACGTTTGAGTTTCAGACTTCATAGTCTTCAGAAAATTCATGCTAATGCAAAACCTATTACTCTATCAACTTTCTACATTTATAAGAGCAATATTTAAAACGTGCCCCTATTTTGCGCCATTTGTCCTCCCGTAATTTGTGCCTTCGTCCAGATTTCTTGTTCTAAGAGGCTGCGAAATATGACCTGCAGGTAACTTCTCTTGAGATAAATTTATCGGGGGAAGGTGAGGCACAGTAAAGGATCAGGAAGATTTGTTTTTCTGTAATACCCCATTTGAGGCTCTAAGTGAATCTGGTTGACCCTTTTCACATAAGCCACAGCTTAGAGAAGGCAATGTTTTTCTTTCAGTCATTTGCATTTGAATGGAGTTACATTTAAAAGACGTTAGACACTGAAGTATGGAACTAAGGAAACAGAAGCAAAAAAAAAAAAAATATATATATATATATATATATATATATATATATATATATATATATATATCAAGTATGCAAGCATTTTGCTTCTATAATATTTCTATAATATACTTCCCAATTAATTTGCAGAAGTTGCGATTCAAGAGTCACCTCCAAAAATACAAACACGAAGCAAGTGGAATTTTAAATCAGGGTGATTGTTTTGTGCAGGGAAACATTTTCCTGCTACAGATGGGATACATGTGTCGTTAAGATTGCAAATGTGTAAATCTGATACATTTATTAAACAATTTAATAAAAAATACTCAAATACGTCTTTTCTACATTTACGGCAGAGAAACGTAAACGGAAAGGCACATAAGTATATGGAGGCTAGCATTGCAATGCATACCTACCTCCATTTATTCTTTTAATTAGTTTAACAAAAGTTTATGAAATAACATGATGTAAAAACAACCCGGTTATTCATTCTTTTGTTCCATCATGGGAATCATTTCCCACCTATAATCAGAATTGCTCTCTAGCAAGAAAAAAAACGATATTCTCTCCAGATTTCCTTTAACACCTTTTCCTGACATCTCCCCTTCAGTTTAGTCTGAAGGTCTTCCCTATCGTATCACGTTATCTTTCTTCCTTTCGTTTAATGTATTATGGCTTTATAGCTGTTTACCCTTTTGCTTCGCACCTGACATGTTTGTTGTTATTTAACCAGCTTTCGGGACACCATACAAACAGGTATGGAGCTTTTCTGGCCTACCTGACGCACGCACGCTGTATGGCTAGATGTACCAAACCAAACCAGGGAACAAAGCGACGCTCTTTTTCAAAATATTATCACGCCCCCGTGATTGAAAAATTATAGTACAGTCTGTTCTAGGACTGCTGGATTTTAGCAGCAGTACTGAGCTTTTACGATTTATTCTTAAGGCTACATTGGGTGTTCTATGTATAGACCAAGGACAACTAGCTGATGTTCTGTCTAATGCATGGAACAAATAAATATATGGTGTTTTATGTTTGTAGCAGATAGATTGAGAACACGTGCAGTTAGGGTTACCAGTCCCACACTGCGAGGGACAGTCCTTCTTTGGGTAGTTGTGTCCTGCAAAAAATTATAAAAATGGCAATGTCCTGAGATTTTAGGACAAAAGTATTTCCTACATTATATTTAATAGTTGCATAAAACAGTTATTATGTATCTGAAACCCCTAAATATTATAAGAAACAGAATAAGCAACTAAAATACTACAAGAATAAGCTTTAGTTAGGCAAAAAGGTGAAGTTCTATACTTTGTACTGGCCGTGGGCATGTTTTGGCCTGCAAAAATCTGACGTTTGTACCAAAAATGTCCCTCTTTGGGCGTTTGAAAAGGTGGCAACACTACATGCAATGTATTATACGCCAAAAGACCAGTATTACACAACGTAATTTTTAAATGAAAAACAGTTAAAAACACTGTTGTGAGGGTGGCCTAATGGTTAAGGTGTTTGCATTGTAAACACAAGATGCAGGGTTTGAGTCTCACAACGGATAATTGTCTAGGCTTAAAATTGGTCTCAAGGGCGGTTAACTTAGTACTAATCTATGACCCTATGTTGTATACTGTAAAATAAAAGATTTCAGCTTGCATGGTGTTCTTGCACCCATTAGGTAGGAAAATTTTGAAGTCTGGGGTATTTAAATTTAAACGAGAAGCTCCATTATGGAGAAGAAAGGCGTGTTTTGTGAAAATGGTTTCTTGAAATTATTTTTACAGGTAAGTACTAGGTAGCTGCCCATGTGGGACACTTTATACCTAGTTAATTCCCTTTTCAAAGTCAAATAATATACCTTGTGTTTGTGAAGTAAATACTTCAACCGTAATACCAACCCCGAGGATTGGCAACTTATATAGACAGCAATGTAGTAGTTCTCTAGCATAAGTTTAAAGCGTTACCTGCACATTTTCTAAATATTCACACCCCTCTTGTTTCAAAAATGACAAGTTTGTGCAGCGTAATTGTTTTATTGCTTATCCGGTTTGTTAGACGTTATCCCAAAGACATCATTGCTTGGTGCTTCCAATTCCAGTAACCACCGAAAAGCCCCATGTTCATTTTTGTCCACTCTTCTTTCTATGTAGAAACCCGACAGTGAATTTCCTTATTTACATTTCTCTCTGAAAAGCAAATTAGTATTTTTATGGGATTCTATAGAGCTACTATATTGTTTTACTTCGTGTATAGTAGGAAACTTATTTAATACAATCACTTCCGGATAATACTATCTGGGGTTATCCTTGGTGCATTTTGTAGAAATTCAAGGAGAACTATTTCAGAAACACCTCGGAAATCGCCTGGTTTGATCGCTTGTGTTTTCAGCAAAAGTAACTACTGTTTTGATGCGTTATGCTATTTGTACAAAGTGGATAATGTATTTAATTAAGAATAAACTGAAGTATACACATGTTAAATAAAGTCTCAAAATCTAAAACCGATTTTTTTTTAATAAATATATATATTTTTTTGCATTCGGGATGGCGCACTCGGTTAGCCTATATATATATATATATATATATATATATATATATATATATATATATATATATATATATATATATATATATATATATGTGTATATATATATATATATATATATATATATATATATATATATATATATATATATATATATGTATGTATATATATATATATATATATATATATATATGTATATATATATATATATATATATGTATATATATATATATATATATATGTATGTATATATTATATGTATATATATATATGTGTGTGTATATATATATATATATATATATATATGTGTGTGTGTATATATATATATATATATATATATATCTATATATATACATATACATATACACCACCCCTTTCTTATTTATTCTACACTTGTTTCTTTTGTTCTTTCTGTCACCAAATTAACACTTTATCTTCACACCTGTTATACTGTTGCAGCTGTTTCTGCCACAGCTTCTATCTTCTGTTTACTAGCTACTATTTTTTTCCATTTATATCGATTTCTCTTTCAACAGTTTTACTATTGCCTAACTGTACTTCCTCTCTTCACGTACCTCTAAGGTTTGCAGCACGTTTCTTTGTTAGCTCTCTAGATCTCTTATTACCTCCTTTCAAGCTGTATTTATCCCCCCCTTTCCAATCAATAAACTACCCTTTCCATACTGCTTTAACATCACCATCACATTCTCTCAAGCCTTACTCCTCGTCCTTCCTTCCATGTCTGTCAAGCAGTCATTCCTTTAATAAACTTAGCATCCAATTTACTTGCTATGTCCTTCTCTACTTCCCTTGCTTCCATCCCATTCTTTTTTCTATTTTTCCTGCTCTACTTTCAACGCCATTATGACCATCAAGTCATTTCATGGTACCAGACCTCTTCACTTACACCTGCATTATTGCTGTCTAACCAAAAAACGTATCTGCTTCCTGTTACTTCAATCTCTGCTACATTATATTGTTTGGACTCTCCTCATCTTTTCTTCAGATGTCTAGCGGTTTTAGATTCCTCATACTAATTTGTAACGATCTTTATTTCAGTCATCAAATTCCACGTTTTCAGACTACGATTTAAGACTACATTAAAGTCTCCTACCCATATTATTTTATCGTCTACCTTCCTGTGGTCCATAACTGACTCTTCTCACTAATGCGAGTTGCCAATCTGGCCTTTATGGGGCCATAATACACTGCAAAGATAGCTTCTTCGGCCGATTTACACCCATTGTCCTTCTCCTCCAACTTCACAATCCTCCCATTACCACCACCGCATATTAGCCTTTCCTAAATCCCACCCCCTTTTTCTTCTTTAAATGTGCAAACAAATCCAAATTGCGCGCGCACGCGCTCATACACACATACACACACACACACTATATATATATATATATATATATATATATATATATATATATATATATATATATATATATATATATAAATCAGGGGAAAGGGAGACTGAGAAGTGTTCGAACTGTTCAAAGCACATGGAGGACGGAGAATGCTTGATTTTAAAAGATAGCACCTTGACTTAACAACAACAATTGTGCTGATGGACAGAGGCAGTCAGTAAATCATCACTCTCAACCTGCTAGTGTAAGAAATCTGGACAAAGCTAGAAATAATGGGGAGCAAAGGCCAGAAATGGAAACAGATTTTAAATATTGCACTTATAAACTTACAATGTTGCTAGAACAAAAGGCTTTGTGTTAGAATGTATTTTTAAGGGTATGGGGCCTGAAACTCAAATATCTGTCATTATTTAGTGACTTCAATCCCCAGTGATTTGCCAGAAAACCCAAATTATATGTGGAACAGACCAACAATAAGAGGCAAACATGTGCGACATACTGCGAAAATCTGGACAGTTGAGATGTAAGCCCCCCATATAAATTAAATTTAGGGGCCACATTTTGGGTTGAAGGGCGAGGCTTATAAGGGTCCTAGTGGTCGTTAGCGTATGGTTGTGGCTGTTAATACTGATCTGCAACTGGGGGAAGAGGGGTTTCTGGCAAGAGTTAGGACAGATAAATGGAACACTGGTGTATTCTGTGATTGAGTAAAACACAAGTAAGGTGGTACTGAGATTCTTAGTTGTGATGGTGATGACTGTACACAATGCGGACAAATTATCAGTGAGGTATTTCGCTGCACATATCGCACTATCCTTATGAATAAATAGTGATGGGACAGGGTTATTTATCTTTTTATGAATACGCTCTTTGGTGAAAGACGAAACCTTATTTCCAGAAGTGTTTGCATCACAGTCAGAAACGTTTAGAAAATGACTGGTTGGGATACCCACCACAACCGTTAAAACCTATTTATCTGTTTTGATAGACGATGATAGATCAGGCGGACGGATGTTAAGAGTCAATATTATCTGCAGAAGAAGAGCACCAAATTTCCAGTAGCTCCTGTAAGTGCCACTCATTAACTTTTTGTATCACCTGCTGTGACAGTGCTGCTCGACAGTGGCACAGGAAAATAACTTTCTTGAGTGGCGTAAGCCAGGGGAACCTTGATGGCTAGGCTTACGTAGGCACTTGGGCCGATAGCATAGTACCTACCTATGAACCTATGATACATCAACTGTCTGTGTTTCTGCAGAATGTTCAGAGTTTTACTTCACATTTTTGGTCTGTTCCTCCTAAAATTTGTGGTTTTCTAACAAACCACTGAAGAACGAAATGACTAGATAAAAACTCACATTTGAATTTCAGACTCCATCTGTCCAGCTATCCATCCATCCACCCATCCATTTACCTACCCACCCATCCATCCACAACCCCTTCCCCATTTTTACACATGAGGTCGGGGTATTATTTCAACAGTGAGCCAAGCACTAGACCCCCCCCCGGGTGGCTAGTTTCCTATCTTTCAGAATATGCGTGCTAATGTAAAAACGCTGTTCTAGCAACTTTATAAGTCTGTAAGAGCACTGTTTAAAAATTTTCCATGACTTTGGACATTGTTCCCCTATTATATTAAGCTTTGCCCATACGTCTTGCACCTAATTAGAGGTTGAGAGGTACGGTTATCACTCAATTACATGCTGCTGTAAGTCTTGACATAGCAACAACGGTTCTGCTGAGCAGTCTTCATAAATATGTCCTTTAAAATACACCATTTGCCATTATCTCATTCTCATTGTACACATTTTAGTAATAATTTCAGCGAGCAATTGGTTTTGACATTCTGGCTTACCTTTTTCTTAGCGGTGTTTCCCTTACATTTTCATCTCCGTCTTCATTTACATAGGATATTTCTGCAGTATTTTGGCGTTAACTTTAACGATATACGTATCTGAGTTTTATAGCGGTACATATTATTTTGAATATTTAATGTTTATTCACTTTTTAACAATAACAATCTGCACAGTTATGACTTCGATAAATGACTTATTTCTTGCATTTCCGAGTTGCAAATATTAGACCCGCTGCACCAAGCCATGAACTCTTATGGAAAAAAAGTTTTGTTATTAGCAAACATTAATAAAGCACTGAAGTTTTCAGAAAGAACAGCTGAAACAATGCATTGCCGCCATACGTCTAAACTGCCCAGATTTTCGCAGAATGTACAGATTTTTGGCCCACATTTTAGGTTTGTTTCTTATAAAATTCGCAGTTTTCTGGGAAAAGTTTGTTGACAATGGTCAACAATGGTAAATATTATTAGGCATTCCAATGATTTCATATAGAGGCATTCCATAGGATTTGAGTGCCCCATGTGTGCATCCACCACACAGATAGTGCCACCTCCCCAAATGCTGGCACAAAGTTACCTTTGACACAGTTTGATGGACTGGAATAGTGCACATTGTCCTTGAAAACGTTGTTCCCATAATTTCGATTTTAGTATCTAATGCTTTTTACCACGCCTTTTTAAAATTTTAAAATGCGTTTCAACGCCGCATAAATCTGATTATTTTGTACCGTGATATAAATTGTTTACGAGCATTTTACTGTTTCTCTATGAGCCCTTTATATCCATCTGCCTTAGTTAAACTTCTAAAATACTGACTGGGCTGTAATTCGTTTCACTCAGTACGCCTGACATGTTTTCTTTGTATCAATCGCAGTTTACCAGCACTTTATTTAAATAATCATTTAGTAATTGACCAAATGGGCTAACTTACACGGCTTTATGACAAACGGATAACTGTTAAGGTTTAAATGTAAATCAATTTAAGAAAATTAAACAGCAAATATTGGAATCAGGAATGCGTAATCACAGACAATCTAAGTGAACTTCTTAACTGCATAATTTTATGACTTTTAAAGAAGAAATAAAAGTAGCAGCGAATGCAGCTTAGAAAATGAGCTGGGATGCAACGTAATAGCTTGTTTTGATAAAAGCATAAAGTCTGACAATTATCTTTGCCTTCTGGAAAGCTAACTATATACAGAATGTACTTACATTAAATGCTTCAACTCATATTTCTTTCATCAATATACCATTAACTGGCTAAAAGTAAACTCTCTTTCAAATTTACATACAGATGTTTTTCTATACGGTGATTGCCTTCAGTAATGGCGTTATTCTGGTGAGGAAGTATTTAAAAATACTGCCTAACTATATGCACATGAAAAGTACAGATGTGTAAGAAAACTTACCATAACAGTAGCTGTTTGAATGACCACTGCTGCAGTAGCCTAAGCTATATGAAGTTACATCCTGCATTGGCTATAACAGCCATCTTGCTTCTAAAGCTTCAGGGCACCTTCCAAGCAACCAGACCATTAACTCAAACTGAGCTGACTAAAAATCAATTTTTTTTGCCAAGTCCTTCAGAGCTTTCATGCCAACAGAGACAGGGAGGGTAAAGCCCTGAGAAGGACAATGCTAGGAAAATAATAATAATAAATGCCTACACCTTATCATAAAAACATATAAAATGAGTGGCCTAATGGTTAAGGTGTTTGCCTTACAAACACAAGGTGCAGGGTTTCAGTCTCACAAGGGATAATTAGCTAGGCTTAAAATGGCTTGCAAGGGCAGTTAGCCTAGCACTAACCTAAGAACCTAAGAAAACAAGGTGGATGGAGGGAGGGCATGGCTACTGCAGCAGTGATAATGTGAATATTAACTGTTATGGTAAGTTTACCTACACAGCTGTACTGTGTTCTCTGTATGGATCACTGCTGCAGTAGTCTAAACTACATGAGTAGAATACTATAGCTTATACTGACAGTGAGAGCAGAAGGGGGGAGGAAGAGGGTTCAGGACCCTCTGGTTAAAGGTCCTAGCAAAGCCTTACCTAAACCTGGGAAAGAACCTAGTTTATAGTGCTTTGTAAAGGTGTGTATAGAGGACCAAGTTCCTACATCTAGAACACTTCCAGAATTCAATTCTTTCCAAAAAGCCGCAGATGAAGACAAGACCCTAGTAGAATAAGTACTGATTCTGCCTGGAATAGTTTTGATGTGGAGGGTATAACAAAAGGAAATAACAAGAGACAACCATTAGGAAACATTCTAAATTTACACAGGTTGTCCAGATTTTACAGGAGACAAACAACAGGTCAGAGGGTTGGGAGGATGGCTTAATGGCTGAGGTGTTTGCCTTACAAACACAGGATGCAGGGTTTGAGTCTCACAAGGGATAATTGGCTAGGCTTAAAATGCTTCGCAAGGGCAGTTATCTTAGTACTAAACTATGAATCTATGAACTATGAGACTGCAAGATTTTGTTCTGATAAGTTAGTACTCTAGGTGTAGTTAACTATTGAAAAAATACCTATTGAAATCATAGCTAGCTACAGACTCCCAACCATGACTCAGGAGGCCCACTCCACCTATATGGACTTACTTGAATCCATCAAGATTCAACCCTCTACCTTGATCCTGCATGACTTTAACTATCCAACTATAAAGCGGAAGACCTATTCTAACTCAAACAAGAATGATCAAAGATTCTTCAACTTTGTCAGTGCCAATGCATTGGATCAGCTGGTCGACACACCCACAAGAGGTGAAAATATCCTTGACCTGGTACTAAGCAACATGAGTAGCCACTGTAGCACCCCTACAGTGTCATCCTTCTTGGTAAGATCCGACCATAAAGCAATCACTTTCAAAATTACCATCTCCCTTGACCCCTCCCCATACCTGGGTCAAACAAAAAAACTTTTCCAAAGCTGACTACAACCTCCTGAGAGCAGGTATAAGCAGCTTCACAGCCACCATCCCTTCAGTTGAATCAAGC
Source organism: Protopterus annectens (assembly GCF_019279795.1). NCBI lineage: Eukaryota > Metazoa > Chordata > Ceratodontiformes > Protopteridae > Protopterus > Protopterus annectens. The sequence continues at coordinate 640,507,164 of NC_056729.1, read as the reverse complement.
ACTAATGTCCAAGCCTACACGAAAAAACTATATGAGCACCTATATAGCTGCATGGACTGAGCAATACCTTACAGAACCAAATCATCTTCCTCAAGGAAGCGTAAACCTGTCTGTGGACAGCGGCAATAAACAGACTCTATAATAAAAGGGATAACATTTCTGTCCAGGACCAAGAAGGTGCCAAGTTGAAAGCAATCTCTCCTTTGTCTGAACAAGCAAATAAGGTCAGTGGTGAAATCCTCTAAGGCTAACTTCGAGTCCAAACTGGCCACATCCACTAAGGATAATCACAAGGCCTTCTTCACATATGTCCACAATCTCAGAGGTAACTCCCAAATCTGCTTTGAATTGGTGGTCAAGAATACCACATACACAAATGCCATAGAAATAGCCAACCTGCTGGCAGACAAGTTCAGTGAAAACTTCACCCCCCTGTCCCCCCACATCAGGAAACAAGGACATCCCAAAACCTGATCCCCTCCCCTCATCACCAGGGAGCAGGTTATTAATGCCCTCTCAAAGGCAAAAAAATACAGCCTCCATGGGACCCGAAAACATCCCTGGCTGTGTCCTACATGAACTCAGGCAAGAGCTGTCAGCACCACAAGGCCCCCTATTCAACAAAGCCTGTGCATTGGTTCATCCCAGCAGAATGAAGGACAGCCACTGTCATCCCTCTGCACAAAAGTGGAGCGTCCACCAACCCAGGCAATTATAGGCTGTCAGCCTAACTAGCGTGATCTGCAAGGCCATGGAATGCATTATCATGGACCTTATAAACAAGGACATTGGCAACCTCCAAACACTTGATCCCACACAGGTTGGTTTTGTCAAAGGGAGATCATGCCTGTTAAACTTGGTCACCTTCTTCGAAACAGTCACCAAAGCCATGGATGAGGGCAAGGCAGTGCACACCACCTACCTTGACCTAGCCAAAGCCTTTGACACTATTCCCTACTCAGGCATAATAGATAAATTCTCCCAGCTAGGCATCAACCCATATGTTACCAAATGGGTAGCTAACTGGCTCACTAATAGAACCCACTCAGTCAAAATAGGAGAAGCCACCTCTAATAGTAGACCCGTAACAAGTGGTGTACACCAAGGATCAGTCTTGGGGCCTCTGCTGTTTGGGATATACTTTTCTGAGGTGCAAGCCAAAACCAGTGGTCTGTAGCTGTCCAAGTTTGCAGATGACTGCAAGCTGGGCAATGTCATAAATTCCCCTAATGATGTGAACATCGTGCAAGAGGGCCTTAACCAAACTAATAACTGGTGCCAGAAGCTTGGCCTCAAACTGAATGCCAAGAAATGCATCACTATCCCCACTAATTATCATATTAATAACAACGTACTAAGCACACAATCAGTCATGAAGGATTTAGGCATCCAGGTTTATAGCAACCTGACTTTTGACCACCATGTTGCCTCCATTGTATGGAATACGTTTTACATGGCCCACCTCATAAGTAAGGGTATTTCATCCAGGAACAAGGAGGTCATAACATCCCTGTACTCCTCCCTTATCAGACCCATTATCGAGTATAGTACCCATTCAGCATGTACCTTGACAAGCACATGCAGCAGTTGCAGAGACCACAGAGGTTCCTGACCAGGAAAATCCAGGGTCTCAAATACCTGTCCTATACAGATATGCTAAAAGCCCTGTCCCTCTACTTAGTCTCATACAAATTGCTCAGAAGTTACCTGTGTCTGGCATACAAGGCCGGCTCAGCCTTCATGGAGTTTCTGCATATCCGTAAATCAAACTCCACTCATGCAATCTGCGTACAAGGACTCAACCTAGTCTGTGACATTAATAGAACTTATTGGTGGAATAGATTTGTGTCCCAATGACTCCTCCATCTGTGAAATAGACTTCCTCTCCATGTTAAGCAGAGTACCTCACTAGCCCTTTTTAAGAGGAACCTGGATGACTGGATGGGAAACAGAAAATATACCCCTGGGATCCCACCTGTGTCCCTGCTGGACAGGGAAAACAGGTGCTGTCTTTGTGGGAACATGGGTTTAATTCTTGGCTAGGCTAATATGGGCCAATAGCCTAGTATCATCCTATAAACTTATGTGAGTTCTCATTGGATATTCAAGGTAAGGAGTACCCTACCTCCCTCATATTAAGTTCTGTAAGGAAGAGAGAAAGATGGATAAACTGGATAAAGGAAAGCTCAGATATCACTATATGCATAAATAAAAGATTATATCAACAGGATACCATATCTTTGTGGAAAGTGAGATAAGGTTGACCCACCGTAAAGGTTTGGAACTCAGATGCACTTCTTATAGATATACTCCACATTAGGAACCTCAAGGCAGGCTGAAGAGCTGTTTAAAATGGAGCAAGATTTAATTATACTTACAGCAAATTAAGATCCCAAGGAGGAGCCACCTGAAATTTAAGAAGCTTCATATGTTTCATAGTTAGTTTCATAGTTTAGTACTAGGCTATCTGCCCTGAGGCATTTGCAAGCCTAGCCCTAGAGATGTGGCTTTCGCCACCCCATGTAGTGGTACTAAGGTGTATAGAATAAATTTAGAATACTGTGCCTTTGTCTAGTAGTGACATATTGAAGACCCCCTTACTTATTAAAATTAGTTTACTGTGCCTCTGTTAAGTAGCGATACAGGGGTGACCCCTGGGATAAACCTACGATCTCCCATCCACTCGTCAAGATTTCTCTTGAAGAGAGTCCATGAGGGGCTCTGCCTAACATGGACTGGGATTTTGTTCCAGAGTATGGGAAGCCTCTGAATTATGAATCTGTCCCTCCAGCATGTTCTATTCATGTTTGTACTGAGATTTAAATCTTTGGCTCTCATGGCTCTTATGGATTTAGATTTTTTGAGGTGGAGCATGTCCATCAATTCCTGGTTGGACATGGCCTTGTATGTCAGGCACAGATCACCTCTGAGCAGGCGGTATGCTGCTGAATAGAGCTGGAGTTTCTTTAGCCTGGCAGCATATGACATATGTTGGAAACCCTTGATCCTCTTGGTGAGGTACTTCTGGGGTCTCTCCAGCTGTTGTAAGTGCCGGGTGAGGTACATACCAAATAGGGCATTGTACTCAATCATGGGCCTGATAAGGGAGGAGTACAGGGGCACGATGACCTCCTTTGATCTGGATGTGAACCCCTTCATGATAAGGTGGGCAAGGTAGAAAGTCTTTCTAACTACTTTGGCAACGTGGGTGTCAAATGAGAGATCACTATCAACTTGGGTCCCCAGGTCTCTGATTACTTTTTCGGTACTCAGTGGGTTACTGTCTATGTGATAATTTGTGGGTATTTTGTTTTTCCCAAAGGGGATGACTATACATTTCTTGGCATTCAGTTTAAGGCCGTGATTCCGCCACCAGTTGTCCGTTTCGGTGAGGCCTTTCTGTAGGATGTATGTGTCAGCTGGTGTATCGACTATGGCGCCTAGTTTGCAGTCATCTGCGAACTTTGTCAGCCACAACCCTCCCATGTTTGCTTTCACATCTAAGAAGTAAATGCCGAACAAGAGGGGTCCCAGGACAGAGCCCTGTGGGACACCACTTGTGACTGGCTTTGAGTCTGACATGGCTCCCGCAATCTCGACTTTATGGGTTCTGTTCTTTAGCCAGTTTGCAACCCATCTTGTGACATATGGATTTACTTTTGAGCTGTTTAGCTTTTCTATGATCCCCGAGTGAGGTATTGTGTCGAAGGCTTTAGCCAAGTCCAGGTAGGCTGTATGGACTGCCTTGCCCTCATCAATGGCTCTAGTGACTGTTCCGAAAAAGTCAACCAGGTTCAAAAGGCAGGATCTGCCTTTTACAAAGCCAAACTGGGTGGGATCAAGTGTCTGTAGGTCCCCAATGTCACTGTTTATGAGTTCCATAATAATTCTTTCCATAGCTTTGCAAACCAGGCTGGTCAAGCTTACGGGGCGGCAGTTCCCAGGGTCTGTAGTGGAGCCTCCCTTGTGGAGTGGTACCACTGTTGCTGTACGCCAGTGTTCAGGTACATATTCTGTAGTAAGGCTAAGGTTAAATAACATTTTTATATGCGGGTTTAGCTCCTCTTGGAGTTCACGTATCATGCAGCCGGGGATACCATCAGGTCCCATAGATGCTGTGTTTTTTGCTTTGTTGAGGGTGGTTCTCATCTGGACATCAGAGATGACAGGGAGGTTACATTCAGCTGGGATGAGTATTTCTTCTTTTGGAGGTGAGGGAGGGGAGAAATTTGCACTGAACCTGTCTGCCAGAATGTTGGCAATATCTGTGGGTTCGGTAAAGTTTTTGTCGTTGTGTACTAACTCTGAGCATATCTGAGTGTTTCCGCCTAGGTTTCTAACATAACTGAAGAATGCCTTGTGGTTATATTTAGTGTCCTTGGCGATTTTTCTCTCAAAGTTGGCCTTGGATATTTTTATGAGAGAACGCAGCTTTCTACTAGTGCTGATCAGAGATGCCTTCCCTTTATGGTATTTTGCTCTGTCTTGCAGTAGCTTCCTTCTTTTGTTATACAATTTGTTTATGGCTGGGGTCCACCAGACAGGACGCTTTCCTTTGGTGGAGAGGGTCTTGGTTTTATTTGGGATTGCACGATTCATGCATTCTTGGAGATGTCCGTAGAAAGCATTTGTGTAGGATTCAGCATTGTGGGATGTGGTTTCCATTGGCCCTGAGGGCTTAAATGATACCATCTCAGTCTTGAGAAGTGTAAAGTCGGCTTTTGAGAAGTTTCTCACTGTAGCCTTTTGTGCTGGGGGTGGAGGTGGTAAATGTATATCCAGGGTGATTAGTTTGTGGTCAGATCTCACCAGTGAGGGAAATACTTCCGGTGTGGAGCATTTTGTGTAACACCTCTTTCAAAATATTTGTACATTATACTGCATTGGAAGAGGGAGATCCATGGGCAGACATGGTGAATGGCCAGCAGATGATCCTTGACTGATGAAAAAGACAAACCAGAGGATACTAAGTCACACAAATAATGCAGAACCAGAGAACACTAGCCCTGAATGGATGCTGGTTATTTTCTAGCCACCAACTAGAAAACAGTTTTTCTCCTTTACTAGCAAATTATTTACTATTAGCAAGATTTATTGCTACCTCTGTACCTCCTACATGTTCTTCAAAAAGGGTCAGAAAGTATAGAAATTCTAAGATCAGACAGTCAGTTATAGTTGTTATGGTTGGGATGTATCAAACGCCCCTGGTCTTGTGTGAGTAGATCCAGACTGTGAGGATCTTGGTGCAATTGCCCCTGGCCATTTCCAAAAGAAGGGAGAACCACTGGTGCCAGGGCCAGAAAGGAGTCACTACAATAATCTTTGGAGAGTTTGAATATTCAGAAAGACCCTGAATTGAACTGGAATAAATGGAAAAACATATCAGAAAATTCCTATCCAAGGAAAATAATCTGTCTTCCAGGCCTTCAAGAATGGTGACCTGGAGCAGAAATTCCCAAAATAATAGTTAAGAATGGAGACAGGACATCAGTTTGAGGTGTTCTCCACAGATAGCTCAAACCTTTGAAGACCCCCAATGCAATTTTAATTTGCAAGGGTCTGTTCTGCTCCTGCTCAGCTAGTCTGTCACACAGTTTTGCTCTGACAGTATGTAAGATGCCTGTATGGTGAGATTGTGCTGAAAAGCTACAACCTTGGCTACAATGGCTAATTTGTGTCGATGATAAAAACTGGTCCCCACTTGTTTATTTACCACATCAGTGTGGTGTTGTCTGTAAAAACTTGTATGGATCCCAGGGACCAAAAAAAAAAAAAAAGAGATAGAACTGAGAACATTTGTAACTGTCAATTTCTCCATTATTTTTATGTGTTTTGGTCCGTCTTGTCTGTACCAAAGACCTTGCGTTTTTAACCCCATAGGCACTGCACCCAAAGCAAAGTCAGTGGCACCTGTTTTGACTAACTATGTTGAAGTTAAAAGAAAAAATGAGAGATCTGGATTTAAAAATATATGGTACTTCCTGCAAAACAATCTCCCTATTTACAAGCATCAAAACTGGAAACTGAATTGTCAAGGGATGTATATGTTGGGACCATACAAATAACATATACTAATGGATTCTTGTCACATGGAGTCTTGCAACAAGTAACATGAGAATCATAAATGCCAGGAGATCCAAAATCCTGAAGAATTCACTTGCTGAGACAGTAGTCTAAGTAAACAAACTGAGGAATAGATCTAGTACCAAAATTACTTTTCCATAACCTCAAAAACTGCACCAACCACCCAATAAATTAATAGAGAGCAGATATGTCCATCCCAGCCAGAGCCCAAGACTAGCCTCACCAAAACAAACTGTACACCTAACCCACTGAAACTCCTTGCATAAATACTCTCCTCCTCAACAATCCTCTAAAACACAAAAAAAAATTTCTTCCTCCAGCCTAAAGGGAAAAAAAAAAAAAAAAAAAAAAAAAATATATATATATATATATATATATATATATATATAGGAACACTTTATAATCCCAAAATTCTGAATTATCAAATTTCAGAATCCTGAGATTATAAAGCCAAAAGCTCAAAACTCCGAAACCCCAGAAGCGCGAATTTCAAAATCCCGAAGTCCGGAGATGTTGAATTAGCACTTCTGGTGTTGCTGTGTGTGAATGGATAGCTGGAGGTTTAGGTAAGTACTTATGTTTAAGGGTTTTGGTTAGGGGCTTTAGTGTTTGTCAGTGTGTTTTGTTACTGTGATGTGTGTGCAAGGGGACTATAGCTTGTATGGTGGTGTTTCCGTGTTTTTGTCTGTGTTATGCAACCTTGGAGTTAGTATATTTAAGTAGGGGGGTGCAGGGGGACTTGCTCCCCTGCTTGTATGTAGTGTAGGTTTGTGTGTTTGTGTGTGGAGGGAAGGTGTGTATGTGTGTGGTGTATGGTTAGTGTAGGAGTCGTGATTTTGAAATTCGCGCTTCTGGGGTTTTGGGATTTTAAGGTTTTGGTTTTATGATCTCGAGATTCTGAAATTCAATATTTCGGGATTTTGGGATTATAAAGTGATCCTATATATATATATATATATATATATATATATACACACACACACACACACACACACACACACACACACACACACACACACACACACACACACATGTATGCATGTATATAATCCCTGTAGCATCTGAAATTAAGATATCAGACCTCTATGTATGGATTGAATAACATCAACTCCATATTATAGTTATCACTGAAACCTGGCTAATATCTGAAATTAAAGATGAAGAAATCATTCCTCCTGGTTACACCATCATTAGGAAAGACCAAATAGGTAAATAAGCTGAGGCATGGACATCATATTTCAAGTTACCGTACAAATTCATCCCCACCTCCACAATATGGCAATGAAGAAATAGTAATAGCCAAAGTCCACCTAAACAATCAGAAATCCATAGTCATCGAAGCTGCTAACATCCCCTCCCCAAAATGCCAAGGCTACTGAAAACATACTTGGCTACTTATCATCTACTTAAGAAACCATCCTGCTTAGTGACCTTAAAATAGATTAGACCTCTAAGAAACCTAACTCTACCCCCATAATATTAGCCTCTATCATGTCACTCAGCTGATCCAACAACCAATCAGATCTGACAAAGTATCCAAAAAATATCCAAAATCAGACTGCATACTCGCAACCAAGCATGAAAAAATTAAGCTAGCCAGCACCCTCCCAGCCACTCTCAGTGATCATCACCCTGCCTACATCAACAGAAAATACCAGAAGCTCCCTCCAGAAAACTCCTATACTTAAAATTCTGTGACAAACTTAACCAATTTTGATAAATCCATATTTAATGACACAACGTGATTGGGAACCTTGAAATATCTGTGTCTAGATGAAGCTGTCTGTCCCTTCAATAACTCCTTCTTAACTATACTAAGCAAACAAGCTCCACTGAGACAAAAAAGTGAAACTAAATTCTGCCCCATGTCTAACCTGTTAAACTAAACAACTCATGCGAGACAGAGACAATGCCTTGAAATGATGGCACAAAATTAGGAACTCGTCCTACATAAATAGATATCAGTGCCTCAGAAACTGCAAAAAGGTGCAAGTTCATTATGATGAAAAGAACTTGTTCTTTATAAACTACATCACACATACACAACTCCCCAAAACATTTTTGAAGAATTTAAACAAACTCTTAAAACCTGTCAGAAAATCCACCTGGAATCCTGTCCCATCTGAAACCAGCAGGGGGCATTGTAGACAAATTCAACAAACACTTCTTATCCAGTACTCTACTTAATGCAATCAATAATAACCTATACCCACCCCCCCTAACCCCCCTAACCATAGCTTCACACCCCAGTTTAACCTAACAACCATCCAGACAAACACCATCAAAAAATATATTAACAACTGAAACCTACAATACTAGCTCCTGACAACTTGCCATCCAAATACCTCAGCATAGCCACTGACACCATTTCCTGTATCTATCCTAATTAACAGATCCATAACAGAAAACTACATCTCAGCTCTATGGAAAACTTACTTCATAATCCCATTACACAAAGGTGACACATCCATGGAATTGTCAAACTATCGCCCTTCAGCAATCCTTCATCCCCTCTCCAAAGTACTTAAAAATGCATGCATCAGCAACTCCTGTTATTTATCTATTTATGTATGTATGTATGTATGTATGTATGTATGTATGTATGCATGTATGTATATGTTATTTATTGACATTTGTTTATTGGGAAAGTCTGACTGGAGGAACCCATTTTCAATGAAGGACCAGGGAGAAATGCTCCAAAGTATTATAAAACATTTTAAAAACAATAATTTTGGTCTTCAAAAATAACACAAACATCTACAGTTTAAATACTTAATGTAATAATTATATGATAATTAACTCCTAGCCTTTCTACTTAATAACAAATTCCTTTCTCCTACCCAGCTTGGCTTTTGACCCCTCCACAGCACCAAAATTGCCCTACTACATTTCCAAGATACCATTAATCAAAGTAAAACAACTCTGGTAATTTTGTCTCCATCCTTTTCCTGGTCTTGTTAAAAGCCATTGACACAGTCTTACATTAACTATTCATCCAAAGACTAAATCTGATAGGCCTTGCAATTCCCTCAACTAGCTGGTTCACTAGCTACCTAAACAATCACCCCAATCTGTAAAATGGAAAGACTCCTTCTCCACATTCCTTCCAATCACTACAGGAGTCCTCCAAGTCCCCATAGTTGGGCTAGTATTTTTCAGTATTGTTATTAATGACAATACTGCAGTATGCTAGCAACTCAACTTTAGTTTGCTCTGCTCCAAATCTTCACACTTTAGAAACCATTGCACAGGAAGCTTTCACTTCCATAGAAAACTGGCCAAATAAATCTCAATTGCCTTTAAACCTAAAAAAAAAAAAAACAAAATAACAAAAAAAAAAAAAAAATCCTGTTTCTTTCTAAAAGCATAAATCAAAACAACGCCGATCTTAATATTATCTCCTCAAAATACACATAAATTGAAAATGTCAGCAACACAAAATTATTAGCAGTTATCACTAAGTTAAAATTGAATCTATACATTGACTCTGCAGTCAAACAGAGCAAAACACATGTTAAGTGATCATAGTGAAAAATAGCTGCCACCCCATTTCTTCTTCTTTCCCTCCTATATGCCTCAACAATATTCATAAATCTCAATGGTTCCACCAAATACAGACTAGAAAATATCTACAAAAAAATTAGCAAATTTGTCTGCAGCCTCCCGAACCATTCTCACCGCTGCATGGCACTCAACACCCTCAACTGTCTTGAACTTCCTCAACACATTACCCTTTCCCAGCTACTCACAGCACACAAACATACTTCACCATTTACTTAAAACACCCTCACTGTCAAATCTCATCCAATAACATGTACCTAATAGAACCCTAAGATCCTAAGAACTTAAATTGTTATTAATAAATCAAATAATTATTACAGCGACTTGTTATTGTTGCTATTCTCTGTCAGCATCTCCAAGGCATGGAATAAACTTCCAAACCATGCCATGCTTTTAAATAACCTGCAACAATTCAAATCCACTGTAAAATATCACCTGGTAACTAATAAACTGTGTGACTGTGTGACAGCTCCTTTCTAGGCCAGTAATCAAGGAGCCTGAATCCTCAACACCGACACTGGAGAGGGATGTTCACTTGGAACAGAAATTAATGCAACCAGTATTTCCAGATGCAGCTCTCTGCATCAAGCACAAATTTTCTTAAGAACACTCAGGGAAAACACTCAGCCCGGGTCTGGGTTTCTCTCTTTGTCTTTCCCTAGGTGCCCAGTAAGGCTCCCCACTGGCACAGCTGAAGAGTTAAGTCCTCAGCCAAGTATCCAAGCCAAGTCCTCCACCACTCTCTCTGTGAAACCAGCACTTTGTGTCCCTGCTCAAAGTAGCTGAGACACAAACACACACTCTTTGAGATTTGATTTGCACACACACACACGCACATACACGTGCACACACACACACACACACACACACACACACACACACACACACACACACACACACACACACACACACACACACACACACACACACCTGGGAAAAGCTGGCACAGGTTTACTAGTTATGCCACCTTCTGCCCAGACTATAAGGTAGTTACTGCCACCAGACACTCCCAAGCCAGATACCCTAAGGCTCTTACAAGGTTACCAAATTATACTGTGTGAAATTAATATTAATATAAATGGTAGTTTGACCAATGCATTAAGGCTTTCAGGAGTGGCCACAAGAGTCACCAAACAGATATGAGTACTCTCAAAGATTAAAATATTCTCTAAAGACCAGCCATAATGAAAATTTTAAATATATTTAATATTAAACAATGAAAGAACATGACAATACTAAATATCTATTTACAATAAACACCAGCATTTCAATCACAGAAAATATTAAAAATAACATAGGTGGACAGGTTCACACAGTTGCAGAAAAACAATACTTACCTAATCTCACTATATTTTCCTGTCTGATCTCAAGAATTACTATTACCTGGTCACTTACTAGAGCAAGGCAAGATGAAGTAGTGAGTGATCCTTCAAGGTCAGGTTCCAAAAACAGACTTGAGTCTCAACTAGTATTAAAATATTATTTTTGTCGCAGATTACAGAATGATATCACATACATCTGGTCATCTGACTCCTGGTTCCCATGCAACCTCCCATTGCTAGAAACTGCCAGGATCTAGCACCTATGTGTGGATAATACACACAAGAGCATTGCTCAGATTTGCTGCTGTTTTTGGAAATCATAAAACCATAAAACACCTCCCTTCTTCCTACAGGAACTAATAAACCATACTTATTACAGGCATTGTGTCTCTGGTTTCATTCAAAACTGTGAGATAAGATCTTCATGGCTTAGGCCCAGTAATTTAATTTCTTACTACTTTTAAAGTTTGAGATTAGCCTCTTCTTTTCCAGTATCATCTGTTAAAACATATACATTTAAAGAGTTACAATAATGCATGTATATTTCTTTTTCTGTCCAACAAGGCACCACTGTTGATACACTTTTAACACAAGCAACTTTACAAATACATTTTCTAAACACAAGCATTTGTACAAATTAGTTCAATATACAAATGACATATAATTCTTTACAAAATTCCAGCTAGCTGTGCTGGCATATGTTACACATCCACTACCCTACTTCCTTGACATAGCTGGCAATACCTCACGCCATCACAGAGTGTACCTCACCTACAGTTTGAAGCATGCAATCCAAACTCTGTCTACTCTGGATACTTTCAAAGCATATTAATATAGTATTTTTACTTGCAAACACGTACTTCCTTAATCTGATATGCTTTGTAACCAGTGCTTTTTGAGCGCTTTTCTTTTGGATTGTCAAAAATTTATTTCTTTGCTTGTTTTTGAGTTTTTCCTCCCCAGGCCTCCACTGAAAATGGGCATTTCAGTTCCCAGTCAGACTTTTTTGGTAAACAAAAGCAAACAAACAAACAAACAAACAAACAAACAAACAAACAAACAAACAAACAAATAAATTTTTTTCTTGTGGAAGAAAAGCCCATTGAACTGTGTATCCCCCCTCCCCCTATTTCTCTGTGTCTTAAGTTGGTATAACTGGTTTTGCATACTGTGTGTTATCTGACTATCTCAAGGATTTCTTGCATAAAATTAGACCCTCTTAGTAACAGCCTGCATATCATTGCTGGAGCCTTCCTGTGTCATGACAGAGTGCTCTTCAAACTATCTGGAGATATACAGAGCTGAGTATATTTTTCTGGCACTTCAGAGTTGTGTACTGGTAATTGTTGTTTGACTAATTTTATATCATTGCTGGCTGACTTCAGAGTTGTGCACTGTTATTTTTGTTTCACTGTATAGTTTTTCAGATCTCTGCTGAAGGTGTTGGTTTTCCCATACCTACCCTCCCTATTCCTGTCTTGTTGTTTAAATTTGGAGGCTTTTGCAGTTGCCCGCCCCCACTGTAGATTTGATCTGGGACACTCCCCCCAGTCCCATCTCTTTACCTCATTCAGCATAATAGACTCCCTCTGCACTTGTTTTTAGTAATTTTTAATTTAATTGCATTTTTTAAACTGTTTGGGCTAACATTGCTACATACTCACATGTGCTAGCTTGCACTGCATTTGAATTGTTTTTACTGCTGTTTTAGCTACTTTTCTGTATACATATTAAAAAAAAATTACCTTTCCTGTAACTAGTGTAGTCCAGATTCAGATTTGCTGTATCCAGGACTGTATATAAGCTTCTGAGCCCCCCCAAGCTTTCTGTGTTGGAGGGAAGCCTTCTAGATTATCAGTGGGAGTGGTAAGCACTAGGTAACCTATCTACCACACAAGGAGTGGTTCTGGCCCAGAAATTGTAGTTGTTGGCCATTTGGGCAGTTTTTCCATCTCTCTCAACTTTCTGATTTAAAAGCCCACATTTGCACTTGTTTCCCCCCTTTCCTGTAACTAGTTTAGTCCAGATACAGATTCTTAGTTTTAGCACTTGAATTTGCTTATTCGTGATCAGAACATGTTCAGAACTTGTAAGCACTAAATAACCTACTAATTACTACAGCACTCAACCTTCCTCATTACATAGAGGAAAACAGTTTTGATACTTACTTTCCTCACTTGCTTAGAGAAAAACAGCTCTTGTACTCACTTTCCTGTCTTGTCTAGAGGAAAATAGTTTTTTATTCAGGCATGTCCAAGGGTCAGCTCCCAGTGTTCTCTCCTGTCTATCTGATGAATCTGGGAATCTTGGGGCAATGTAGAAATTGCCTCATGTACACAGACAACCCTCTCCTCCTACCACCCAACACTACAGCCTGTGAGAGATGCACTTATCTAGCCAAACTGGAGGTAAAGCTCTCTCCAACAAAGACTGAACTTGACAGTCAAGAGGAGAAGGTAAACACTTGCACCACACCACATTCATCACAGTCTCACTAAATCTACACCACCAAAATCCACACATAGAAACACAAAAACATTCGTGGAGGCTCTCAATAATAATCTGCTCAAGCAACAAAGACCTCCAAAGCAGAAATGCAAGCAACCTCTACCCCCAACACAACCCAAATGACACATAGCCTGCAGACTCAGTGTGCCACTCAACCACAGCCAATAAGGCAAAACAGCATACCCAACACACTAGTCATAGGTGACTCTATAGTCAGACACACTGATGTCCCACTCACCAGGCTAAACAAGGAGAAGGTTACTGTCAGCTGCCTGTCTGGTGCCAGGATCCACCACATAACCCACGCAATCAGGTCACTCCACAACAAGTACAAATATAACTCTGTCATTGTCCATGTTGGCGTGAACGACCTGAGACATACCTCCCTGGACTACATGAAAAGAGACATGGAAGAGCTCTCCAGTCTTGTAGCCCAGGCAGGTGTGACCCTAGCCCTGAGTAGCATTCTGCCATCACCCAGAATGATGCTGCAGTACAAGGACAAAATGATTGACTTCAACAATTGGCTAAGCTTCTGGTGCCATTCTAAAGGGACCCAGTATCTGTCTGACTGGGATGACATGGTCGACAGACCACAATGCTTTGCCAGAGATAGCCTGCACCTTTCACCCCTGGGATTCCGGATACTGGCTAAGGTTCTTGCCACCCCTATAGTGCCTTTTTTAGGCAAGGTTCAAATGACAAATTCACCACCATAACAAGAACAGGCAAGCAAAAACTGAGGGTGATACTACTCAATGCTAGAAGTCTAAATCTCAAAATGCACTCACTTAAGGCACTCCTTAAAATGGAGAACATCGATATCTGTGCAGTGACTGAGACCTGGTTCAAGACTCCAGAGGGCACCCCTGCACTACCAGGCTATAACTCGTACCACACTTTTCGGCCATGTAACCTGGACCGGAACTCCGAAGGTGGAGGTGTGTCCATATTCATTAAGGATATCCACACTTCCAGGCTAGTTGCTCAGCATAATGCAGCCGAGGTTATCCAAGTGCAACTAACTCTGGGCAAAAGTGCAATCCAAATTGCAGCTTGCTACAGATCACCCACCATGCCCCAGGATTCCCACTCCTCTTTTCTTGATGTACTGGAAAATATTAGGGTTCAACTAAACACCCTAATAATGGGTGATTTCAACTACCCCACCATTAACTGGGAAAACTACTCATATACCAACTCGTTCGCTCAACACTTTCTGGAATTCATAAACTCCAGTGCCCTGGATCACATTACCCACACTGCCACCAGAGGCAACAATATCATAGATCTAGTCATTACCAACATGAGTGACCAGTGTTCCACACCTGAAGTCGACGCCTCATTGGTCTGATCCGACCATAAGCTAATTACCCTAGATATCCACATAGTTTAATAGTTTCATAGTATAGTACTAGGCTATCTGCCCTGGGGCATTTGTAAGCCTAGCCAGAGTGATGTGGCTTTTGCCACCCCATGAAATGGTACAAAAATGTACAGAATAAAATTAGAATACTGTGCCTCTGTCTAGTAGTGACACAATGAAGGTCCCCTTATATAATAGAATTAGTTTACTGTGCCCCTGTCTAGCAGTGACATAGATGTGACCCCTGGGGTAAACTTACGATCTCCCATCCACTCATCAAGATTTCTCTTGAAGAGAGTCAGTGAGGGGCTCTGCCTAATACGAACTGGGATCTTGTTCCAAAGCATGGGAAGCCTCTGGGTTATGAATCTATCCCTCCAGCATGTCCTATTCATACTTGCGCCGAGGTTTAAGTCTTTAGCTCTCGTGGTCCTGATGGATTTGGATTTTTTGAGGTGGAGCATGTCCATCAGATCCTGATTGGACATGGCCTTGTACGTCAGGCAGAGATCACCTCTGAGCAGGCGGTATGCTACTGAATAGAGCTGAAGTTTCTTTAGTCTGGCAGAATAAGACATATGTTGGAGACCCTTGATCCTCTTGGTGAGGTACTTTTGTGGTCTCTCCAGCTGTTGCAAATGCCGGGTGAGGTACATACCAAATGGGGCATTGTACTCAATCATGGGTCTGATGAGGGAGGAGTATAGGGATACAATGACATCCCTGGATCTGGATGTGAATCCCTTCATGATGAGGTGTGCAAGGTAGAATGTTTTTCTAACCACTTTGGCAACGTGGGTGTCAAACGAGAGGTCGCTGTCGATTTGGGTCCCTAGGTCTCTGATTACTTTTTCCATACTCAGTGGGTTGCTGTCTATGTGATAATTTGTGGGTACTTTGTTTTTCCCAAAAGGGATGACTATACATTTTTTGGCATTTAATTTAAGGCCGTGACTCCGACTCCAGTTATCCATTTCTGTGAGGCCTTTTTGTAGGATATATGTGTCCGCTGGTGTATCGACTATGGCGCCTAGTTTGCAGTCATCTGCAAACTTTGTCAGCCACAACCCTCCCATGTTTGCTTTAACATCTGAGAAATAAATGCAGAACAAGAGGGGTCCCAGGACAGATCCCTGTGGGACACCACTTGTGACTGGCTTTGAGTCTGACATTGCTCCAGTGATTTTAACTTTATGGGTTCTGTCCTTTAGCCAGTTTGCAACCCATCTAGTGACATAAGTGTTTACGTTTAAGCTGTTGAGCTTATCTATGATGCCTGAGTGGGGTATTGTGTCGAAGGCCTTAGTCAAGTCCAGGTAGGCTGTATGGACTGCTTTGCCCTCATCAATGGCTCTAGTGTTTTGAAAAAGTCAACCAGGTTCAAAGGGCAGGATCTGCCCTTTACAAAGCTGAACTGGGTGGGGTCAAGTGTCTGTAGGTCCCCTATGTCTCTGTTTATGAGTATTATAATGATTCTTTCCATAGCTTTGCAGACCAGGCTGGTTAAGCTTATGGGGCGGTAGTTCCCAGGGTCTGTAGAGGTACCCCCTTTGTGGAGTGGGACCACTGTTGCTGTACGTCAGTGTTCAGGTACATATCCTGAAATACGGCTAAGGTTAAATAGCATTTTTATGTGTGGGTTTAGCTCCTCTTGGAGTTCACGTAACACGCAACCTGGGATACCGTCAGGTCCCATTGATGCTGTGTTTTTAGCTTTGTTTAGGGCGGTTCTCACTTGGACATCTGAGATGACAGGGAGATTACATTCAGCTGGGATAAGTATTTCTTCTTTTGGGGGTGAGGGAGGGGAGAAATTTGCACTGAACCTGTCAGCCAGAATGTTGGCAATATCTGTGGGTTCAGTGTATTTTTTGTTGTTGTGAACTAACTCTGAGCATATCTGAGGGTTTCCACCCAGGTTTCTAACATAGCTGAAGAAGGCTTTGTGGTTATCTTTAGTGTCCTTAGCGATTTTTCTCTCAAAGTTGGCCTTGGAGATTTTTATGAGAGAATGTAGTTTTCTGCTAATGTTGATCAGAGATGTCTTCCCTTCATGGGATTTTGCTCTGACGTGCAGTAGCTTCCTTCTTTTGTTATACAATTTGTTAATGGCTGAGGTCCACCAGACAGGATGCTTGCCTTTGGTGGAGAGGGACTTGGATTTATTTGGGATTGCATGATCCATGCATTCTTGGAGATGTCCATAAAAAGCATTTGTGAAGGATTTGGCATTGTGGGATGTGGTATCCACTGGCACAGTGGGCTTAAAGGATACCATCTCAGTCTTAAGAAGAGTGAAGTCTGCTTTTGAGAAGTTTTTCACTGTGGTCTTTTGTGCTGGGGGTGGAGGTGGGATATGTATATCCAGGGTGATTAGTTTGTGGTCAGATCTCACTAGTGAGGGGTATACATCCGGTGTGGAGCATTTTGTCCCCATGTTTGTGATGATCAGGTCTAGTATATTATCTCCCCTAGTGGGAGAGGTGACTAGTTGTTCCAATACATTTGAATTTATGAATTCCAGGAACCTTTGGGCTAGGGTATTAGGGCTAGAATAATGTACCCAATCTATGTTTGGGTAGTTGAAGTCTCCCAGTATGATGGTATTTTGTGATACATTCATATCCTCCAATGTCTTCAGGAAGGCTGAGTGGGGTTCTTGAGATTGGGAGGGTGGTCTGTAGCATGCTACCAGTTGTATAGCAGTTTTGCCTATGGTTAGTTGCACCTGTATGGTCTCTGATGCTTCATGTGTTGCTACTAACCTGGAGGTGTGGGTGTCCTTGATGAACATGGACACTCCCCCTCCCTTTGTGGTTCGGCCCGGGTTTGGGGCTGAAAAGCATGATATGAGGTATAGCCTGGTAGCGCTGGGGTGCTCTCAGGAGCCTTGAACCAGGTTTCAGTTACTGCACAGACGTCGATGTTCTCCATGCTGAGGAGTGCATCGAGTGCCTGCATCTTGAGATTTAGACTTCTGGCGTTGAGCAGCATTACCCTTAGTTTTTTTTCCATTTTTGTTTTCTAAGGAGGTGGGTTTGTCTTTTGAGCCTTACCTAAAAAAGGCACTATAGGGGTGGCAAGAGCCTTAGCCAATATCCAGAAGCCCAGTGGCGACTGGTGTAAGCCATCCCTTGCGAAGCAGCATGGCTTGTCCAACATGTCATCCCAGGCAGACAGACATTGGATCCCCTTAGAATGACACCAGTACTTGAGCCAATTATTAAAGCTGATCATCTTGTCTTTGTATTGTGGTATCATTCTTGGTGAGGGCAAGATGCTGCTTAGGGTCAGGGTCATACCAGCCTGGGCTACATAATCGGAGAGCTCCTCTATGTCTCTTTTCATGTAGTCCAGGGAGGTACGTCTCAGGTCATTCACGCCAGCATGGACAATGACGGAGTCATATTTGTACTTGCTTTGGAGTGACTTGAGTGTGTGTGTTATGTGGTGGATCCTAGCTCTCGATAGACAGCTCACAGTCACCCTCTCCTTGTTCAGCCTGGTCAGTGGGACATCAGTGTGTCTGACTATAGAGTCACCTATTACTAGTGTAACAGGCATGGTGTTTGGCCTTAAGGGCTGTGATTGGTTGACACACTGATTTATTGAAGTATGTGTTGCATGTGTTTTGTTTTGAGGTGGTGGATTTTTGGATGTCTGCTTTGGGAGCCTCTGTTGTTTTGGTAAGTTTTTTATTAGAGCCTCTGAGTATGTCTTTGTGTTTTTATGTGTTTGGTTTGCAGTTGTGGTAGGTCTATGTGGGACTGGGATTGTTGTGCGTGTGGTTACCATCTCCTCCTGTCTGGTCATGCCAGCCCTGAGTTGAGAGAGTTCAGCCTCCAGTTTGGCTATATAATTGCATCTCTCACATGTATTTGTGTTTGTTGGGAGGAGGAGAGGGTTGTCTGTGTACATGAGACAATTGTAGCATTGTCTCAAGATACCCAGATTGACCAGCTGAACTGGAGAGGACGCCAGTAATCTACCACTCGACATGCTAGAACAGTATAAGGGAGTGCTGTACCTTTAAGAGAAGTGGATATTCAAAGGGGTGGTAGATAGATGTAGTGCTTTACTTAGTACGAGAGTGCTTACTTAGTAGAGAAGTATTGAGAACAAGTGCTAGGCTTATAATATAGTGAGTAGTCTGATTATACTAAGAGTAGAGCTTCCTTAAGGAAAATTTTGAAGAGCAGACTTGGCGGAGCCAGAAGAAGTTTAACCTTGTTTAACCGGCGCTGCGCTATGTGCACAACCGCGCAAAGCCGTGCAAATGCAGATTTTAAACAGGGAACTACAAAAGAGCTGGAAATGGTCCAAAACAACCAATTACTACAGCTTCTTGTGCTGAGGTCACTTCCTACAGGGACAGGTAGGCTGCTCAAGGCTCCCCACTCCCACTGGTGAGCAAAGAAACTTCCTTCTATCCAAGTAAGGTAATGGACAACACAGGAACTACACCACAGCTCAGAATACAGCAATGCCTGTAAACTGGTCTAAACTAGTCGAGGAGAGGCGGGAAAACAAGGATTATTTTTTTGTTTTTTTGATAGAAACACACAGAAAATGCAGAAACAGTGATAAATCAGTTACACAGGCTAGCACACTTTAATGGGCAGCCTCAACAGTTAAATTAAACAAACAAACAAACAAACAAACAAACTTTCGATCAAATTCGACTAAAAAGTAACTTTAAGTGCAGATTTTAAAATAATGCAGCAAACAGTTAAGAAAAACAGTTCAAGCTAGTTCAGGGTAAGCTACAGAAGCTATTACAAGTGAAAAAAACAAAGATACTTAAATCCAGAAAGTAGTCGCTTTTCTGAGTTCTCTGTAGCTAAGACCACTCTGCAGGACCACGAGGAGCTTGTCTGAGCAGTATAGCCCTACCCCCATTATGGAAACTATGGTAAAAAATTTCTCCAAAGCCAACTTCATGCTTCTTAAGACAGAAGTGGTGAACTTCATGACACCAATGCAGATGGACAATACAGTTATGACTATTGAATTTTACACAATTGCACTTTATAAGCACTTACATGAGTGCATGGATCGTGCTATCCCAAACAGAACCAATATGCTATCCTCCAAAAAAAGGAAGCCAATCTGGTGGTCCCCTGCTATAAACAAACTGCACAACAGAAGGAAGAAACTGTTGCAAAAGAGAGTAAAATCCCATGAGTGGAGGAGCTCCCTGGTCAGCCTCAGTAAGAAGCTGCGATCCCTGATAAAATCCTCCAAAGCTAGTTATGAAAACAAAATCTCCACTGATTCTAAAGATAACCACAAAGCATTCTATAGCTATGTCAAGAATCTCAATGGCAACACTCAGATCTGCTCTGAGTTACAGCACAATGGCACTAAATATACAGACCCAACTGATATTGCCAACATCCCGGCAGATAGGTTCAGTGCTAACTTTACCCCCTCTCACCCCCTAAAGAGCCCGTCTCTATACCAGAAAAATGCAAAGTTCCTGTAATCACGGCTGCACAGGTAAAAACCACACTCTCCAAAGCCAAGAACACAGCATTCATGGGACCAGACAACATCCCAGTCTGTGTTCTACACAAACTACAGAATGAACTGGCACCCCACCTAAGTACCATGTTCAACCATAGCCTCACCTCAGCCTTTGTGCCTGCTGAATGGCGCACAGTGATGGTTATCCCGCTCCACAAGGGGGGAGCCACCACGGACCCTGGCAACTACCGCCCCATTAGCCTGACGAGCCTGGTCTGCAAGGCCATGGAATGTATCATCATGGAACTTAGAAACAAAGACATTGGTAATCTCCAAACTCTGGACCCCACCCAGTTTGGGTTTGTAAAAGGCAGATCATGTCTCCTAAACCTAATAGACTTCTTTGAAGCAGTCACCAAAGCCGTAGACAAGGGTAAGGTGGTTCACACAGCCTATCTAGATCTTGCCAAGGCTTTCAACACCATCCCCCACTCTGAAATTATAGATAAACTCACTAAACTAGGTATAAATCCCTATGTCACAAGATGGGTTGCCAACTGGCTCACTGACAGAACCCACACTGTGAAAGTAGCTGACTCCAAATCTGACTTCAGACCAGTGACAAGTGGAGTACCACAGGGTTCAGTCCTGGGTCCTCTCCTGTTTGGTATCTACTTCTCGGAAGTACAGGTTAACACAGAAGATCTTTGGCTAATGAAGTTTGCAGATGACTGCAAACTAGGAGCCATAATCGAAACTCCTAATGATGTGGACATCCTACAAAAGGGCCTCACTGAGAGAGATGCCTGGTGTCAAAGCCATGGTCTTAAGCTCAATGCCAAAAAGTGCATTGTCATCCCCTTTAGTAAAAACTTTGTACCCATGAACTACAGCATAGGTGGTAGTATACTTAACACCAAAAGTGTGATAAGAGACCTTGGGACACAGGTGAGAGTAGTCTCGCCTTTGATAATCACATCGCCACAGTAGTCAGGAAATCCTTCTACATGGCACACCTCATCACAATAGGTTTCTCATCCAGAAAAAAAGAGGTCATTGTTCCCCTCTACTCATCACTCATTAGACCCATTATAGAGTACAACCCCCTTTTGGTATGTGCCTCACAAGACATCTACAACAAGTGGAAAAGTCGCAGAAATACCTCACAAAGTGGATTACCGGCCTCAAACAGATGCCCTATGCAGACCATCTCAAAAAACTCCAGCTTTACTCTGTCACATATCACCTACTCAGAGGTGATCTCTGCCTAACATACAAAGCTATGTCAAACCCAGAGCTGTTGGACATGGTCCACTTAAAGAAATCCCAATCCCTCCAAGCTACACGCTCTAGGGACCTAAATCTTGTCACCACAATAAACAGAACATGCCGGAGGGATAGATTCCTGTCCAGGAGACTTCCCATACTCTGGAATAAACTACCTATCTATATCAAACAAAGCTCCTCATTAGCACTCTTCAAGAAAAATCTTGATGATTGGATGGGAAATAGGAAATTTGCCCCAGGGATCACCTCTGTGGCTCTGCTCGACAGTGGCACAGGAAAATAATTTTCTTGGGTGGCAAAAGCTAGGGTACCTTTTTCACTGGGCTTGTATAGGCCCCAGGGCTGATAGCCTAGTACCTACCTATGAACCTATGAGCACTCCAAGAAAATAATCATGTGAGAATTAGTCAAAAAAGACATCTGTAAATTCTGCTGGAATCTCAGTAAGAGATCCCTTATTCAAGTGAAAGATTCCTGACACTTTGAAAAACACTCTGCAAAGAAAGGCCAGTCATTTAAACTAGGAAATATGTGAATGCCTTGCAGTCATTTTGCTATCACAGAAGCCAGACACTTTGTATATACCCTTATAGCAAAAGATAGATTAAAGGGCATTGCAGACTAACTGATAACGTGATCCATACTCAGAAAACCTTTAGAAGCATCTGACATGAGGATCTAGGAATGCAATGTAGTGCATATTCTGAAATCTAAGTTAGTAAGGGATAAAATATAGAACTTGGTAAAAGAAGCAACACTGAATAAAGCCCTTCTCCTGAAAGAGGAAGAAGGAGAGTTTCTAACACTCTCTGAGAGAGTATATGTTCCATGACAGGGGAAAAAATAGTTACTTCTAGTAAGTGAGGGAGAATCTCTCAAAAAGGAGCGAGAGACTCCTGCTGTCAAAAGTAATCTTGATGGATTTAGGTGTTGCCAGAGTGGGAAGGAAAGTTTGTAAATCGTTATAAGGACTTCTTAGGCTGTCTTTAGTTCTGGGGAGGTCCTCTATTCATTGCAAACTTCCTGTCACAGCCTTTTGAACATTTGCTTACCAGCAGCTTACTGGGAGTGTTTGTTTTGCCTGAAAAGAAGGTAGCAGGGGAACTTTAAATCTTGTGGCCAAGCTGAAGAAGGAAGGCAGAAAAACAGAGTAGCCATGAATCATTATACCTTCCACATTATACGTCATACAAACCTCTGAAGCAGATGGTCCAAAACTAACTTTCTATCCAAGGGAGAATTCAAAACATTTTTAACATCGTCTGGGATGTTTTGAGAATATGACCAAGCAAACCTCCTCAGAATAGTTTCAGTGACAAGAGCCAGGAAAGTGGCATCAATAAAGTCATAAGCATTTTTCACAGAGAGGATAGTCACCTGAGGCACAAAAGCAACCAATTATACAAAGTGGTTTACTCATCAAAAGAAAATGAGTGCCAAAACATTCAGTATTCTCTCAGAAGAGGCAGACAAAAACATAAACATAATGAGACTGACAGATGAGAATTCTAAAATCAAGGATTGCAGACAAATACACTTTTTTTGTAAAACTGTCAAAAACCTTCCCATCGGAACAAAAGGAGAAGGAAAAATATTAACCAAATGTTTAGCAGCAGTTGGGTTTAGAAAAACAACAGCTGCAGGGTCTAATCTGGGAAGAGTGTATACAAACTTAAAAGAAAAACATTATACAGTCTATTTGCTTTCTAGAGGGTAGCAGGATGGCTGTCAGGCAAGTTACAGGGTGTGACACAAGCATCCTCCAAAGCCAAAACAGGAAGATCAGGAGAAAGTTCTGGAAATTCCTCTTGTAACAAAACATAATACTTCCTGAGAGACTGAGAATCACTGTTTTCCCATTGAAACATTTAATTATGTCTGGAAATAGTTAGAAAGAAAGGGAATCCTTAAGTGGGATTGTCTGAAGCTGCACTATCCTCAGAATCTGAGTCAGAAGTCTAGGGAAACAAAACACAATCTACCTCCTCACAATCATTTAGAGGTCCATTTTCTCAACTCTCTACAGTAACTGAAGAAGGTAAGGTCAAAAGCCTGCACTAGACCTTGAACTAAGCCCAGTAAACTACTTCTGTCCACGGCAACAGAAAAAGGAAAAAAAAAACTTGTTTAAGTTTTTGTTTCTTTTTGATAGGAATTTATATGAAGAAACAGAACAAGTTTTGCTAACAAAAATGTTTCTAGAATAGACACAACTTTCTGGCCAGATAGAATGGTAGTCTCTACCCCTTTTCACAGGACCAGAAAAAAGTGGCTCACCCTTGACTGTTGCTAAGGACATGTTTAATCTCCATTCCGTGGGTGGCTGCACAGACTACATCAGTGGGATTGAAGGAAAAGATAAATGGTCTAAGGGGCCAAACAGAGTCACCCACCTGCAGCTGAGGCATTTTAGCAGGCTGCTATGGTGGCAAAAACTGGCTATCAATTTCTTTTTTTGAGGCTGGAAGAAGGAAGAACTGAGAAACTGATAGGTTGTTCCATAGTTAAGCTGATAAAGGTGCATGATTCCTATGGTAGCCTAGCAGCAAAAGTCAATTAACAGGTAAGTTGTAAAAAGGTAAATCCCATTAAATATAATAAAAAGCATTTTAACTACTTACCCCAGCCTTCAAAAATAAAATATTCAAACTTTCCCTGAAGAAAAAGTAGGTTAAAATACAGTTTAACAACTTTTTACCACAAAAATAAAAAATTGGTAATCCTGTTTAAAACAAATTAAAAGCCACCTGGCAGTCATTAAAAATACCTTATTCCTGCTTTAAAATTAATATTTTATATTAAAAGTACAGGGCCTGTCATAAAAAGTAAAGTGTATGGTTATTTCATAAAGAGAACATATCTGCCCAGCAATAGAACAATGTTAACCAACCATCAATCCTCAAAAGCCCCCCCAATGGAGCATTCTCTTTGGCATCAGGAAAGCTCTGAATAGCTTGGGAAGCAAACCTGATTTTTAGGCAGTTCAGCTCAAGCTGATAATTTTTTTGTGGGGCATGGAAGGTGCCATGAAGCTTTGAAAGCTGTCTAGTTGTTTTACCCTCAGCAGGATATAACCCATATAGCTTAGGCTACTGCAGCAGTGATCCATATGAGGAACATTGCAACTACCTTGATTTAGTCTGTGGCGTTGAATGCCATTTGTCTCTATAAATATCCATTTTCTTTTAAATCCTTTTTTCTTTGTAATGTTTGTGGGAAGATGGTTGCTGTAATTGTGTAATTTTCCTTTGTAGTTTGTTTTTATGACTTCTTTTTTCATTTAATCAGTTACCATCTACAGTTTCTGCTATATGATAACTACATGTGGATAAATAATGTGTAATTCATTTAGTTTTTAAAAGACTACTGATGCATGAGTATTAAGCATAACCTTCTAGTACTTCCTAAATATAAAAATCCACAATGATTTTCTTGTTGGTTGCCTGAAATTATTTCTGTTAAAGATTTTCAGTGGGCAGAATGCAAAGAAGTTACATGAAACAACAGGCTTTTATGACTCTGGTAACCTAGAATCTGGAGAGTATATCATTGTGATAGCTCACCATAACAACAGATATATGAGTAATATGAGTATAGTTACAGGACTCAATATATAACTGACACATCTGTCTTACATGATTATCAGCCCTTGGACACATTTTTCTGCAATCATACATCCCCCATTATGCAGAACTCCATTTTCAAGCTATTGCCCGTACAACTGCAGATCGTCTATGAAGGAAAGCATTCAGCGTGTTTCATGTGTTCTTTCTATTGAGCAGAGAAGAAAGCAATATTCCTGCACTAATAAACGTTCCTGTGGCAGGCTAAAAAGTGAGGAAAAAGGAAGTATATAAGTATGAAAGCACTAATAAACAATTCAAAAACTTATTTTGAACTATGTGTGCAGAAAAACTCTGTTTACCTCCTGTATCATAAAATAAAATCCCAGTTAACTACATAAAACAGAAACTACTTCTGATAATCTTAAAATGTAAATTGAGACTGAAAGAAAATCCAATGATATGCAGATTGGTTACCAGTTCAAAAATGGATGGAGTAGTAGATCTAGGAGGGAGGAGGCCATCCTGTGGAAATGATCATGTTTTCCACATATCTACAATTCCTGTAACTTATTATATGGTTGTAACAGGTAAATTGTAAGGATCACTGCCCCATGAGTCATATATCTGAATGGGCGATTACAAAGTAGTGCAGCTTAAGGCTAGTTTAAAATTTTCCTTGAAAAACCTGCTCTATCCGCACTTTGGACATCTAATGTGTAATGTTTTGAAAACATGTAAATGGATGACCACATGGTAGCCTCATAGGTACTTTGGGCAGATACATAACTGCAGATCTGGTAGAATGAGCTGTAATGTCTTCAGACCATGTCTTGTTATACTTACCATAACATGAAACAATGTAATTAGTTAACCGATTGGAAAGGGCTTGTTTAATTATTGAATTACAATGTTTACTCTTTGTGAAGGAAATGAACAACTGATCAGTCTGTCTAAAATATTTTTGTTGTTTGTACATATCATTTCTGGGTCTTGTGGATATTTATTAGTGAAAAATTCTCGCTTCTTCTTTTTCATGTAAATTCATAGACTAGTAGTTTAGGTGATTAGAAAGGCTTTGTTCTTAGGTACACACTTTCTTTTGGGTAAACATTGTGATCCTGGTACATTAGGGCCTGTAGCTCAGTCACAGCTACTCAGAACATAGGCTTCCAACTCACGGAATGCAGATCACTAGAATCTGTATGACCAAATGTAGGTAAAATTAACTTCTCTAAAACAAAATTTAAATCATGAAATTCATCCACTTGATGGCTAAGAGGCCTTATAAGTGAAATGCCCTCCAGAAATTGTTTAAAAATGTGTTTGTCATCAAAAAAGGTCAGTAGTTACACACTTGACACTTCCTGCAGTTCAGATTTTACCTTATCTGAATGACCGGTTTGAACAGAATTAGGCTGATATAGCTGATTGGTGTTACCTTAATAGATGAGTAAATTAGCCCTCATAAAACAGTGACAATAGATGTTGTAACACTTGATGAACTGAAATACTAATTACCTTAATGAACATATTCATATACTACCTGGGAAAATCTAGTTTGCTTTTAATATAAGATATTCTGGTATAAGGTCTGTTAGATTCTTTAGAACAGGCAAACCTCATTAAAGAATAAATAACTATTAGAAATTTAGATAATGTATGCTGTTAGTTTAAGAACTTTGATGCTGAGGTGGATAACACCCCCTTCTGCTTGAAGATTGCACGAGTGGTAGTTTCAAGGGTGTTACCGACATTTGAGTTAACTGAGTGAACCACGGTTGCCTTAACCAGAAAGGAATGATTAGGATTAGGTCTGCATTTTCCATTTTTACTTTTAGAAATGTGTTTCATATCAAATAAGGAGAATGGAAGGCATAGAGAAGAGCATGGCTCCATGCAAATGGAAAAAAAAATACTGACATGGCTAAGGGGTAAGGCAGGATAAAGCAAAATACTGGAGATTGATTGTTCAGATGTAAAACAAATAGAGCTGTTTCCTGGTAGTCCCATATGTTTACTAGGTCTAGGAAAAGAACCCAGTCCAGAGCCCACTTTTATCACCTTTTCCTAGCCGAGTCAATTATCCTCGTCTTGAACTATCCTACACCCCTTCATCTATACTGGTCAGTATGGAATGTCAGTAAGCTTTTCCCCTTCTGTAGGCAGCCTGATAGCATCAGGTATTTTGAGGCAGTGCAGTAACTGTCTCAGACTTACCAAAAACTCTTTATTGTTACCTCACAATGATTCAGTATGTGAGAAGTGTAAGCATTTACCTAACTCGGAGGCTACCTTCTCACCCTCAGAACGCATTCGGTAAGTACAACACATATTCACATCCACTACAGAGCACTTCTGCTAAACCAGCTTATGCTGAGGCTGTTAAGAAAATGCTGCCTAAGCCTCTCAGGCTAAAGACTAGGAGACCTTTTACACTAATATACAGAGCAACCCACCTACATTCACCCTTCACACCCACACCTAAGACACATACCTGCAAGAGTCCCAAGGTGCAAACTCCAAGCCCTTCTGGCCCTCTGAGACTGTATCAAACCATAGTAATGTTTTAGTAATAGGTAGCTATTGTAAGGCATATAGATACTATGCTCACCACACTGGATAAGAATAGGGTGAGAGTTAGTTGTCTTTCTGGAGCCATTATCTAGGATGTAACAAGGTTTCTAAGGTCCCTCCATCATGACAAATATGAGTAAGATGTGATAGTGGTCCAAGTGGGGGTAAATGACCTTAGACACTCTACTCAGAGGGACATGCAGAAGGATATGATTGAGCTTGCAATGCATGTATCTGAGGCAGGAAAGACACTGGTCCTGAGTGGTATTTTGCCATCACCCATGATGATGCCAAGATTTAAAGACAAGATAATTGGCTTTAATATTTGACTATGTAGTTGGTGCCATTCTAGGGGCATCCATTATGTGTCAGCTTGGGAGGAGATGGCTGACAAGGCTTCTTGCTTTGCCAGTGATAGCCTTCATCTTCCTCTTACCAATGCTTTTTCATTGTGGGTAAAGCATTTGGTGTCTGCATAGTGCTTGTTTTAAGCAAAGTCCATCTGATGGACATTCCAACCTAGTAAATTCTAATTTGGATTACATTAATGTTTCAGTACTGAGTGCCATGAGTCTTAACAAAATATGCATGAATTTGAGGCTCTCCTGCAACTTGAACACATTTATATATGTGTAGTTACAGAAACATGGTCTCAGAGCAATGAAAGCACTCCATCTATTTCTGGGTATAATGCCTATCACATCTTCAGACCCACTGGCAATTGTGGGGGAGTATCAGTACTTGTCAAGGATACCATCTTATCCTGAAAGATTCCTTGGGACACTCCATGTGAACTCCTAGAAGTCCACATCATCCTAAACAAGACTAATTACCACTTCATAGCTAGCTATAGAACACATTTTTGTCCCCTTCTGAACATGGTAGCTATCTTTACACATTAGCTGAAATTCCCATTAAAACGAAGACCTTTCTATTGGGAGACTTTGACTATCCATCAATACACTGGCTGACTTGCACTGCCAGTGGTCTGCATGCCCAACACTTCCTTGACATTATAAATGCTAATTGTCTTCCACAAATAGTTAACCATCCTACTAGGGGACCCAGTATCCTGGATCTAGTTTTCACAAATATGGCCACTTCTTGTACAGCTCCATATGTGTCATCATGTCTTGCTAAATCAGATCATAATTTAGTGACCTTTTCCTTTAAAACTGGTGGTGCTTCCCCTGTAAATTCTTTTGTGTTTAGGGATTTCACAAAAGCAAACCTTCTTTAGTTACTTGATGACTTAAATACATTTTGCTGTAATCCTCTCTGAAGGACAGATACTATTTTTAAAGCTACAACTTATGCATCTGACTTCTACACTCACTTAAATACTTGTATTGATAAACCAGTCCCTATGCTATCCATAACAAATATAATGAGAAGTTGAAAACCAGCCCCATGTGGTGGAATACCCATATTAATAAATTATATAACAAGTGAAAGAAACTGCTTAATGGTTATAAGAAGTCTAATTCTACCTACCTTAAGAGCATACTTAAGCAAACTAACAAATAGCTTAAATAAACTTCAACGTTGAGTATGAGCATAAAATAGCCACTGAATCCAAAAAGTAACTGGAAATCTTTCTTTAACTATGTCAAGAAGTTAAGAACTAACAGTCAACAGTGTTCGGAGGTAGTCCACAATAATACTACACTCTCTGACTCACAGGAAATTGCTAATATCCTAGCTAGCAAGTTTAGTGCAAATTTTACTCCACCCACAGTTACAGCTAAGCCACAGGTTCCACATTCCCAGTAACCCTCTTTAGTTACTATGGAACAAGTTCTCTCACCCCTTTAAAAAGCTAAGAATACTTCCTCCATGAACCCAGACAACAAACCAGGCTGACTGATTATCAATGCCAAATATGACCTTTCTGAACCCCTGCTTAACCTCTTTAATTAATCCTCTCCGCTGGTTACATTTCTGATGCCTGGAAAACATCCATTGTAATGGCATTACACAAGGGTGGCTCAACCAGAGACCCTGGTAAATCTAGACCTGTAAGTCTCATTAGCCTCATATTTAAAGCCATGGAAGCACATTATCTCTGACTTCATTAACCTAAACATTGAAAATCTCTCAACTGTGGACACTCATCAATTTGAATTTATCAAAGGAAGGTCCTGCCTCTTTAACCTCAGTAATGTCATTGAAAATGTAACTGAAACTGTGGATAGGGGTTATGCAGTGCATGCAGCATATCTAGACCTGGCCATGGCCTTTGACACTATTCCCCATGCAAGGATTACTGATAGACATGTACATCTGAATATAAATCCTTATATTTTACAATGGGTAGCTAACTAGTTTTCTGACAGAACCCATGTGGTTAGAGTAGGAGGTGCCACTTCTGAAAGCTAAACAGTTACCAGTGGTGTACCACAGGGCTCAGTTTTGGGCCCCCTCCTATTTGGCATACATTTCTCAGGCTTCAGGTCAGCACTTCTGGTCTATGGTTAACTAAATTTGCAGGTGACTGTAAGGTGGATGTTCTTATTCAATCTTCAACTGACTCTTAATTGCTCCAACATGGCTTAGACCATGTTAAAAATGGGTGCAAGGACAATGGTCTCAAATTAAAGGTAAAACATAGCATAGTTCATTTTGATAAACAAAACAGTTTGACTTACTGTCTAGGAGATGCACCCTTTCAATCAAACACAGTTGTAGGGGCTCTGGGTACTCTTGTTGAGAATTCTTTATCTTTGCCCACCATGTCTCCATAGTAGTTCAGAAGACCTTTTATCTGGCCAATCTAATTTCCAAAGGCATCTCTACTAGATCCAAATAAGTCTTAATTCCCCTTTAGTTATATCTTATCAGACTCATTATTGAATATAAATCATCTTTTGGCATATATTTATTTAAACATATTATACAACTTGATAGATCTCAAATATTCTCCTCTGTGGAGATCTATGTCTAGCCTTTTGTACCATGAAAGATCCAACCCTAGTCAATCTCCTATTCCTTTGTAGAACTAATGATTCATCAAATACCTAGTTGAAGGAAATAAACCTTCATCAGCAGATAAATAAGACACATTGATGTGATAGATTCATATCCCAATGTATTCCTCACCTCTGGAACAAACTTCCCCTACATGTTAAGTGGTGTCGCACCATTGCCACCTTCAAGGTAAACACCTAGATAACTGGAATGGCAGACTCAGATTCTCTCATGGTCTACATTGTCTTGCCCTCCTTGAAGCTAGAGGGAAATTTTGAATAGGATTTTTTGCTAGGCTTGAAGTGGAGTGCAGACTGATTGGCTAGTACTTATCTATGAGCGTATAAACTCTTGAGAACTTATCATGTTTCATCTTACAATCCCTGCCGTTTTTCTCAATTAACATGAAAAATAAATTGTTTGTAAAACTGCATTCAGTTGAAGTACTTATTCCTCAAGTCCATAGCAATCTGTAAGAGTATACAGCTTTCTGTTTATGTGCCATATTAAAATAGCATTTTCTGCTTCTGTATGCAAGGTACTAGGTTGGAGAAATGATTGGAAGAATCCCATTACCAGCAGGACAGCTAACATCTATTTCATTTATTTATTTATTTACATTTGTTTACTGGGAAATTCCAACTGGACACATGTCCTTTTTCAGTGGAGGCCCAGGTAGAAAAGCTCCACAGAACAATAAATGAGCAGCAGAGTACACGAAGAACTGAATATACATACAACAGCAAATAATACATACTACAGCAAGCATTAGATATACATACAACACAAAACATAGTAATGAACAGATATACCAATATCTAGCTAAAGGCTAGCAATAAACGTAGGATGTATATACAGATAGTACTAAACTCAAACAGATACTGTTCTAAACTCATATACCTAAATCTTATATACAAATATTGCACTAAACTCAAGCAGATATAAAGCAGAAGCTCCACATGAAGGAGGAACAAGTTAGAAGGGCTAATGGGATGGAAGGGGAAGACAGAGGAGTAAGACAGGAGACTGAGTGAGTAGTATATGTGGTAGTGAGAGGAAGCCAGGTGTAAGTCAGTTGGATATGTATTTGGAGTTGAGATGAAGTAAGGTAGTTAAGCATGATATAACAAGTCTGAGTGATTGAGTGATGAGGGAAGGGGATGGTAAAAGGTGAGCCAGAGCCTGCAGAGGAAGGAATGCTTCATGTTAATATGCTTTGTCCTCTGGATTAGACATCAGGCCTCAGGCACTTAACAGTACTGCAACTGATACTCTGGAAATAATGAGTTATCTGTACAAGACTTCATGTTTGAGAAAGGAGGAAGGAAGGGAAGACATGGGCTTAGAGTTAGCTGTTGTATCTACCAATCTAGTACCTGGCTGTATCTACCAATCTAGTACCTGTCTTATCTACCAATCTAGTACCTGGCTGAATCTACCAATCTAGTACCTGGCTGTATCTACCAATCTAGTACCTGGCTGTATCTACCAATCTAGCTCATTGATAAGGTACAACAGCATCAGGACACTGTACATTAATGCTTAGCCCTTCTGGTGCTACAAGTTCTTCATATGTCCACTGGGCTTTCTTCATTCTGAGTCTTGCCAGGAGAACATTAAAATGGAGTACACTTGCCTAAATGGGTCTGTTTCATGTAAAACTGAAGAAGTTATCCTCATTCAATTTTTATCCTGAAGGACATAGATTGTACAAACCTTTGTTCCTTGAAACCTCTTTACTTGTGAGTCAACTAAGTTTGACTTCTGAATGCTGAAATCTTGACACATCTAGAAATATGGAAGGCTTTCCTGCAGTGCAGAATCAAAGGTTTTTAGGCCTTTTGTTTAAATTATCTGAACTGAAGGAAGTGTCAGCTATGTAAATACTGGGCCTAAGCAGTTCATAAATACTCTGGATACAGTAGGAAAGCCAAAAGAGATGGCAATAAACTTAAGGTGGGACTTGTTCATCCTGAAGCTCAGAAATTTTCTTTTGGACTTCAAAACTGGAATGTTGGAATGTTGGGCAGGAAGGGTAGGTGTATCTGTAGAGTCAGAATTCTGAACTTTTTTGTTTTTATAAACTTGTTTATCTCTAACAAATCTAAAATGTGTCGCTGTTGTTTTGGACTCAGAAAAAAATAGTAAAACCCAATTCTTTTTTCTTCTTCTGGAACCAGCAAAACCCTGTTCCTTGTTTTGATTCTGAAACCCGTTTTATTACACTATTTAGATTTTGAAGCACTTGTATAGCCAAAGGAAACTGATGCTTTTGAGTAAAAGAGATGAGGCCTGAAAATCATTTGTCAGTACCCACTTGAGACTTTTATTCCTGAGCCACTGGCCCAAAGGTTATAGCTGCTACTGGTTTATAAACAGGGAAAATCTGCCTCCAATTTACACAGCATGAGCTAAAACAAGAAACAGA
The DNA here is from genome assembly GCF_019279795.1 of Protopterus annectens. NCBI lineage: Eukaryota > Metazoa > Chordata > Ceratodontiformes > Protopteridae > Protopterus > Protopterus annectens. The sequence continues at coordinate 640,474,035 of NC_056729.1, read as the reverse complement.
TAATGATGGAGTTTGATGACATAAGTGTGAGGAAAAATGTTTTTTATTTTTATATATTTTTAACTTGGTAAGCCCACTGGTACAAGTGTACCTTTTCAAGGGCGATCTGAGTGCACCGTGTGGCTGCATGACTTACTCAGCATAGCACGGTAGACAAATGGAGGGGGAGGAATCAACAGTATGCCCTTAACGTCAGGAAACCGCTCATTAACAGTTCTGTCCTGCTGAGTGCGAACAGGAGTCTGTTGCATTTCCTGCTGTTGTCTCCTGTCCCTGCATATCTGTCTTTTCTTTTGACTCTGTCTTTTGATACATGCACAGTGCTGTCTTGTTTGCCTTCAGTAAAAATGGCCATTTTTTTAGAAGGGCTATTTGATTCATGTTTAGTAAATGGAAGATGAAGCATTTGTCAAATAGTATACATAATAAATAGTCTGCATAATTTTCTCCTTTTCTTTCAGCTGTTGCAGATCTTTCCCTGAAGCTGACCCAAACTGAAAAGCTATGCTAGAGTCAGCATTCAAGATCTCAGCCTTGACATCATCAGAAAAAGACTGGGAGCTTCACAGGGGGTGTTTCTTAATGACATTTCCAGATGACGCAGTCTGAAAGCAGGCATTACCAACATAACAACTATACTTAGCTGTGTGGGAATTGACTTTATTTAGAGTTTGCTTTAGTTTTGAAATGTTTGCACTGATAATGACATCTACAAGGTCTTTAAGTAATATTTTTGCTTCAGAATTTCAGATGGGTGTTGTGCCATATGTGATTGGGAATTTGTTCCATGGGCACTTATAGATGTAGAAGCATAGACATTTTTTATAAAAAATGATTAGGAGGAGCCCTGCTTTTCTCTCTGCTGGTAGTGATCACAATGCAAAGGTGACACCTGTCCCTTCATGTGATTCCAATTTAAATGTAATGGGTGGGGAATGGGGGGGGGGGGGTCAACCACAGAGTTTTTATATGTACCAGTATGCTACTCAGGCACTTTTAAAAGCCTGTCTGGCTTCTTTGGAGTGGGTGCCAAGCTCAAACCATTGAATGGATAAATAAAGGGTAGAATTACAACAGACATATGATGATCCAGGTTTAAAAGTCTAACATACATACCTTTGCTTAGGGGAGGAAGGCTTCTGGCTGAGCATTTAAAGTGGTCCTTGATAAAAATAAAGGTGTTACCAAAATATACATTCACCAGAGGGGAATCCATAGCTCATACCGCATAACATATCCCATAAGTTATGGCAATATGATACCCTCAATCTATTAAAGTATTTACCATGGCTACAGTCTGACTTCTCCACTTTTCCATCTACATTAACAAACTCCCTCTTAACTTACCCCATCTAGTCATTCTCTCTCTTTTCTTGAATTCGAACTTCAGACTAATTTGCATGCTCTTATTTAATGGATCAGTGATACACAGTTATTGCTTAACTCCTCTAAAACAAAAACAATGCATTTTGGTACTAGGAAAAATATTGTTTCTGTTTCCACAGCTGTGCAACTCCTCAGTTATCTGAATAGTACTATAATGAAAATATCGCTACATTCACTTACTGTATGTTTTTGGTATGACACCTTCCAAAATTTCCATCTCCATCTGATTAAACACACACACACACACACACACACACACACACACACACACACACACACACACACACACACACACACACACACACACACAAAACTATCTACTGCTTTGGGCTAATATGATCTCTCCTTGTCTTTCTTTTTCTTTCCAGACCCTGTAGGAATTCTATAGGCAATGGTTATCTTACTGGCTCAACTAGAATATGCTCTCTCTCTCTCTCTTTCTCTCTGATTTCTGCAGCCTCTAAAAGAAATGCATCCATCATCGAAACCATTTCAAATGCAGCATTCAGGTGCATCACTCTCTCAAGAAATGAACACGCAGCAAAATCACTGAAAAAGATAACTGGCTACCCATGAAACAATGTGCTGACATTCTACTTATCTCTCAGTTGTATAAACTTTTCAGGACTGAGACCTTCACCCCGATTAGCATCCAGACTATTCAGAGATGCACCAGCAAACAGACTTAGAAATCTTAACCTCTCAGGTCCTCTTCTCCAAATCCCCCAAAAGAAGGCTTCAGTGCATAAAGTATGCATTTTCATTCATTGGCCTCAGACTGTGGAAACCTCTCCCTTCTTTTGTTAAAGATCATTCCACTTAGGCCATTTTGTGATCAGAACTAAAAGCACATTACACAACTCAAGGGAAATTCAACTGCTCTGTCTCTTCTCTCTGGCCATTTAAAATTTCTTACATGTACAGAGCTTGCTTTGACTCTGCTTTATATTGTGATTCTTTCAACATGCCAAGTCTGATATCCTTTTTGTATATAATGTATGTATATATTGTGCTTTGTCATTCTCTTTGTATATAATGTCATGTATCAGTTGTCTTTATACTCAGGAGCCACTCTGATATTCTCTTTGTACATAATTAAAGGGTATATAGTGTTTTGTCATTCACTCTCTATATAATGTCATGTTTCTTTTGTGTTTGCCCCTAGGCTAAGAATGAAAAGTTCAAATGAGATCACTGCTCTATCCCAGTTAACAATTTCAAAATAAAAATAAATGTCAATAAAATAAACCAGTTTTGTCAAATGATATTTCACCTGCTTTTTCTGGACAATCTAAAGCTGTACAGCTTATATGATAAACAGCTGAAATATAGTTACAAATTGTTAAAAACCTTTTTAAATTGCATAAGAATGTCATTTGCTCTCAACAAATGTGCTGAAGAGACATTTGTAGCAGGAAAACTGTAGCACAAAGAAAATATCAAATTTTAGGAGGAATGCGTTATGAAATAATTTGGACAAGAGGAATTATATAAATATCTGTGAACAGATGACTGGCAAAGTATAACAGCATATTCAAATAAGAACAAAGTTTTCTATGGAATATTTTAGAAGACTGAAACTGATACAAAGTTTTCTAAAACTGTTTTAACATCTAGGAATAAAGTTAAACCCGTAAATCAACTTGCACTCCTTGTTTTAACTTAAATCTTTGATGTGATTGACTGGCCACAAAAAGTGTTGGACCAGTCAGATAGGAAGCCAGGCAAACTGCTTTGCGCCTATCACATGTTATAGAAAACAATTTTTGCCAAGATTATATATTCCTCGGTGTGAATGAGGCCTGGTCCTTCTTGAAATTAACTAGATGTAAATGTTGGCAACTGTGAGACTGCATACATAATTATTTACATCATCAAATCCAAACTCAGAGAAAATTTGAAGCCATGAAGAAAACAAGTCTAAGATGACATCTTTGTTCAGGTTAGCAGAAACATTCAAAAAGGAAGCAAGTACGGAAACGAAAATAGAAGTGAGGAAGACAGGTAGCAACAGAATTTGTAAAAAAATAAACAGAGTCTGAAGGCTATGTACTTTTAACCATTTGCTTCCTGTAGTCCTGGGTTTGAGTCCCTTAGCATCCATTTGCTTGATGTGTGACTGTGAGCAAGTTATTTAACTAGCTTGTGCTTCAGGGCACTTAGGAAGCTGGGGTAATCACTTCAATGGTCTCTTGAGGTGCATGCCTAATATGTATATGTATGGAAGCACTTTACTATCTAGAAATACTGAAATCTGGAATTTCAGTATCTCGAGATGAAAATCCCAAAAGTGCAGTTGAGCGAAACTGTACTTCATCAAGTTCAAAGTGTCAAATTCGCGGTTGTGGTGGCGTGGTACATGGGATTTGCTGTGTTTGTAAGGTGCGGTGTGCTGTGGGATATGGTTTGCCTGCCGTTGTGTGGATATATGTGGAGATTTAGGTAAGTGCTGTTTTTTTAAGGGTTTTGGGTAGGGATTTGAGTGTATGTGAGTGTGTTGGGAAGTTTTAGGCATATGTTAGGGTAGGTAGGTAAGAGTGTGAGTGTGTAAGTGTTGAGGGTGGTGTTGTTTGTATGTATGTGGTGTCTGTTTGTGCAAGGGGAATATAGAGTATGTAGTGGTGAGTTCAGTGTCTTTGTCTTTTTAGTGCGACCTCGGAGTTAGTATATATAAGTAGCGCGGGTGTGGGGGGCACAGCCCCCCACATATGTAGGATAGGGGTGTGTGTATTTGTGTTGTGTTTGAGTGTGTTTTGTTGGTTTGTTCTAGTGTGGGGAGGAAGGTGTATGTATGTTTGTTTGTGTGGTGGAGGGTGTATTTAAAAGTCGCAATTTTGAATTTCGTGCTTTTGGCCTTTCAATATTGTGAATGTTCGGCTTTATAGTCTCGAGATACTGAAATTCGAGATTTCAGTATTTCAAGATTATAAAGTGAATCCATATGTATTTTATATATATATATATATATAAATAAAATAACACACACACAAACACCAAACACACACATACAATATGTATGTATGTATTTATCTATCAATCTGACAACCATTTGGGAAGGCAGATGTCTGTTTCCTAAAATAAAAGGTCAGTTCTTGTTTGGGTGTCTGTCCTTCTGACATCTGTCCTCAGTTAGATAGGATGTCTGATAAGAACTGGAGAAATGTGGATGATCTCACGTGAACATGCACAGGGATTCTAATACCCATCATAGATGACTTTATTAGGCTTTGCCTGTGCTTGTAAATATGCTTCGTTTCAAAGGAGATGTTTAAAGCTAGAACCATTTTTCTCCATTAGATTCCCTTGAAATGTGGATAGTAGGAGCAGTAGGGGAACTGAGCAGGCTCATTAGGTAGGTGTAAGAAGAAGGCATCATCACTGCCCCGCATGAGATGTTTGAGATGCACTAGGAGAAGATGAAGGTATGCAGTGACAGAACAATTAGAAAAACTGA
>NC_056729.1:640161695-640164195 GCF_019279795.1 Protopterus annectens | reverse complement strand
AGCTTGGAAGAATCCAGATCCAGTAACAGGCCAGTTACTAGAGGTGTACCACAGGGCTCAGTGCTGGGACCTGTCCTGCTCAGAATATACTTCTCTAAAGTCAAGGCTAATGTAGTAATATACTTCTCTAAAGTCAAGGCTAATGTAGAAGGCCTTTAACTGACTAAGTTTGCTGATGACTGTAAGTTGTGGGCAATCATTGAATCCTCCAGAGATGTAGATATCCTTTAGAAGTGTCTGACTCAGACAAAGGATTGGTGCCAGAGACACGGCCTAAAACTAAATGCAAAAATGTGCATAATCATACCCTTTGGGAAGTCATATACCCTATCAAATTATAACATTAATAGCACATCCCTAAGAGTGGACTCAGGGGTGAAAGGTTTAAGTACACAGTGAACTGTGATTGCCATGTGTCCACAGTGGTGAGGAAGTCCTTCTATGTGTTACAGCTTATACATAAAGACATGGCATCCAGATGCAAGGAAGTTATAGTCCAGCTGTACTCTGCCCTCATCAGACCAATAACTGAGTACAATTCACTTTTGGCATGTACTTCCCCAGACACTTGAAACAGCTGGAGTGGCCTCATAGATTCCTTACAAAAATACAGGTTGTAAATAGCATGTCCTATGCAGATCTAGTAAAAGCCCTATCCCTTTATTCTGACTCCCACCAACTATTATGGAGTGACTTATGCCAAACCTACAAGGCACTCTCAAATCCAGCACTGATGGAACTGTTGTAAATTCACAAGTCAAAGTGCATGAGGGCCACCCGATCTAAGGATCTAAACCTGGTCTGTGATACGAAATAGAAGTACGCTAGAGAAACAGATATGGGTCTCAGACAGATTTCCCCTTCTCTGTAACAGGCTTCCTACTCACATAAAGCAGAGCCCTTCTCCGACCCTCTTCACATGCAGTTTGGATCACTAGATAAGGAATCATAAATTCACTCTTGGGGTGGTGCTGGTGTTCTTTATGGATGGGGCAGTCTGTAAAATACTCAAAGGAATAGACACAAATCTAAGCCACCCTCTAGCCATTAGAGATTAAAAATTGGATACATTCTGGGTAATAATGGCTAGGCTTGTAAGAACTCTTGAGCCATTAGCCTAGCAATCTCATATGAAAGCAGAGTGCCTCTTTGGACCTCTTCAAGAGGAGCCTTGACGATTGGATCAGAGAAAGGAAATTCACCCCAGGGATCATGTCAGTCACCCTGCTAGACAGGGGTCCAGGAAAGTAAATAATGTGGGAAGAAATAGCCAGGGAATTGTTATGGCTAGGCTTGTATAGGTCCTAGGGCTGATAGCCTAGTACCAACCTATGAACCTATGAACCTATAAGATCATGGAAGATGATTGTTCACATTAAAAGTTGCTTATACACTATAACCATGTTTAAAACCCAGTGTCTTCAGGATGATATTGTGTCCCCAACTTCAGACACATGTATCCCATGACTGCAAGGGACAGAACATTAGGTCATCAGAAAATTATGTTCCCTTATGGCTTTCTGGTTAATAGCTTGTCACCAGGAGGCTATTGCTTCCAGAACAGAATGCAGTATAGATGATGTATGGCTTATCTCTGCTGAAGAGCAGGGACTTTTCCCCACCCCATAGGATGATGAGGGTTATAACAATAAGCATACTGACGGAATGAATGGTCCAAATAACCACTTCACAGGCAGATGGTGATGGCCAAGCCTAGGAGGAAAAATGGCCCACAAAAACAATGAATGGTTTATAAAGGATGGAGTCTTATATACAAATTCTAGCTATACTTTTTAGAACATCATATGCTACATGCTGGAAGGCTCAATAAATATTTTACTTAATGCTTCTGTACATTTTATGTATATATATTGATTTAGTAATTAGCAACAAACTGCTAAAAGTGTTTCTTACAAAAAATGTAAAAGAAAAAAAAATATTTAAAAAATGAACTAAGAAGTAAAACAAATATAAGGCTACTTGTAAGGGTTGCAGAAATGTGTTTTTAGGTTTTGGAATGCCCTGTATTCCTAGTATGTCTAAAATTAAAACAATCAGCACTGGTACAATCTAAGAACTATGAGTCAAAATTATTGTAATTAAGCGTTTTATTTTAACAGGAATCAAACTTAACTATGAAAAATGTGACAAGTTAATGTTATTAAATCATTCAAACTTTTCTTAATGTAAGTACACACAGCACAGTAATCACAGAAATGATACAATAAAAAAAAAATAACTACGGCAACAAAGAAGGCTTTTGCTTTCAATTTAAACAGATATTAAGAGAGTATATGCTGCCTGTACACTTTAGTGTGATGGGTAATAAAAGAAATGGGCAAATGTGGGGTAGAAGAAGCTTAAAGCTGGATTCCTACCCTGGTATGGATTTTTTATATATGTACTGTATATTAAATAGCTTGCAATTGTTATGCTGAGACACTCCGGTACCTTCCTTGTCAAACAGAAACAGAGTAATATTTCCACAGAAGGGTTGTGA
>NC_056729.1:640146695-640156695 GCF_019279795.1 Protopterus annectens | reverse complement strand
AAAGGGGACATCCATAACTGTGGGCAGTACAGAGGCATCAAACTCCTATCACACTGCATGAAATTTCTGGAGAGTATGATTGATAAATGGATATGCAGAGTGGTAGAATGTAAGATGGGAGATGAGCAGTTCAGATTCAGATCAGGGTGCAGCACAACTGACCTGAAGTTTGCAGTGCGGAGAGAGTCCAACTGGGCATTCCTTGACTTGGAGAAAGCATATGACAAGGTCCCAAGAAAGTTGATCTGGGGAGTACTGTGGTGGTTTGAAGTCCCAGAAACATTGATAGAATTAGTGCAGGCTATGTACAACGGGGACAATGTACAATGCACTATGGGATGGCGCAGTGGTGCAGCGGTAGCATTGGTGCCTCACAACAAGAGGTTCTCTGGTTTGATATTTGGCTGGGGTGCCTTTTGTGTGGAATCTGCATGTCCTCCCTGCATTTGTTTGGGTTTTCTCTGGGTACTCCGGTTTCCTCCCACGTTAGAAAGACATGCATCTGGAGTGATTCTCCCCCTGCTACCTCTGAAAATTGTCTTCGTTCCAAGTTGGACTTTCCTGGTAAACAAATGTTAAATAATTAAATAAATAAATAAAATAAATGTACAAGGACCGAATGACTCAAGAATGAACAGCGTTCTGCCTCACAAAGGAGTTTCCAGTGGGAGTGGGTGTACACCAGGGTTCAGCTCTGAGCCCACTGCTGCTCATACTGGGGATGGACTACATTAGCAAATAGGTTGGAGGGGACAGATCAACAACCTTGCTGTATGCAGATGATGTGGCATTACAGGCAGTCTGAGCAAGAACTTCAGCAAAGGATAGGAGAATGGAATGCAAAACTGAAGGCATGTGATGAAACTAAGCATAGTTACAATGGTGGTAATGGAAGCAAATTGGGGAAATCAGAAGAAGCTGAGAATGGAGATTGAAGGGAAGATAGTGGAACAGGTAAACAGCTTCAAGTATTGGGGGGTGAATGAGGAGAAGGGAAGTCTGAATGAAGAGGTCAAAGCTAGAATTAGAGGGGGCACACTGTGGGACAGACTAAGAAATGAGGACATAAGAGCAGAAGCCAAAGTATCTCAAATTGCAGAAAAGATCAAAGAGAACAGATTACTGTGGTTTGGACACATGTGCAGAAAAGCAGAAGACAATCTGGTGAGGAAGATTTGGGACACAGGAAGAAGGTAAAAGGAAGTGAGGAGATCCAATAAAGAGGTGAATGGATTGTGTGAAACAAGATATGTGAATGGATTGTGTGAAACAAGATCTGTGACAGTCAGTCAAGTGTTGAAGAAGGCAGGACTGTGACACTGAATCAAGAAAGTTGGCAACAGTTAACAAGATACCCCGACTCCATGTAGAAAAAAAATGGGAAAAAGGGGGCTGATGATATATACATAATATATATAGATAGATATAGATAGATATGCAGATGATAAGCCACCAGTTCTAATGGGTCTATATCATAACATCGAAGTTCTCTAACATCAAATGTTATTATATCGAACCCTAAACACCGAAGTGTGAAAACATTGAACAGTCAGAATAGCAAATTTTTTCCCAGGGAAAAAATCCCCTATTCCGAGAAACATATACACAGCACAAACACACACAAAAAACAGCCATCCACACACATACACTTAAAATTATACACCTAAACTAAACTTTACATACAGTACTAGCTATCCACTTACCTTAACCCAACCCTAACCCTAAGGTCTGTCACTATCGCACACTCACCTCACCCGCACCCTAACCCTAACTCACCTAACCCGCTCCCTAACCCTAACCTACACACACTTGCACACTTACCTGAACCCGACCTGTAACGATCCAACATATCAAACGCTGAAAACAGCGAAGCCACAGCAACAGCCCACCAAATTCTTTCCCTGGGAAAGAATTCGATGTCCTGCACCTTCGCTGTTTTCAGCATTCGACATTACGGGTTCGATATTATAACATTCGATGTTAGAGAACTTCGATGTTATAATATAGACTTGTTCTAACATAAACCCTGACATTGCATATGTTTACATTTCTGCACATTAGTGCCTGCAAAGGCCAGAATATTACAATAGCTTTGATGACTTCCCTCACATGTGTATTGTGCACCACAGGTATTCATGTAAGCACACAGCACTGAAGGAGCCTTTTTGCATAGCATAGGTGAATTGTGTGAAAAGACAAAGCTGATTCAAGAGCTCATTGTAAATTGGCTCAAGATACAACAACTTTTTCAATAAAAACAGCGTCAGGCGTTATTATGCTTGTCCCACTGTGAGATTTTGTCACAGAGTGCTTCATAGAATGAGGAATTGCTAAAGAAAACAGACCATCTGCAAGATACACAAGCTGTCAAAAGGGTAAGTGATTGGGGACTGGCATTAATTTGACTTTTTTTCTATTAGAAATGCTTTACTTGTATGATGATTGCAGAGCTACATGGCACAATTTTTTTCTATGGGTTTGAGCTAATTGGTGTACCTAATGGGTGTATACTATCTGGGATAATGTGAACAGGGGTAGAGGGTTTATGCCAAGACTGTACAACTGCAGGTAATATACTGTAGCAGTTTATCTGCAAAAAGTAAGGCTTGTTGTATTTTGTACTATGTGGGAGACATATAGGCCCTAACTTATGCCAAGACCTTTGTGTCCAAGCCATTGCTGATATGCAGGTCTTGTGAGGTGCTCTATTTGATGCTACCTAACACATATGTTTTATTATGAACCAAAAAGCCAGCAGCAAACAGACTCAGGTGCAAGTGCAACAAACCCCCCCCCCCAAAAAAAACAAAAAAAAAAAAAAAAAAAAAACAAAAACATTAGGTGCCAGGGTATCCTGTAAGAAGGGTTACATCTGTCTAATGGGCAGATTATGCTGTGAAACCTCTGAGTACTAAGTCTGTCTGGTGATGCAGCAGTGACACATTAGGTGCAAGTTTTCACTGTGGAGAGAGGAGTAGCGGATCGTTACCTGGGCATGCAAGAAGCATGGACACAGCTGACCTTGTACTCCACATCCCTTCATGGTACAACTGCATTACTGGTGTGTCCATGTACCTTTTACAATCACCTTCTCTTATAGCTTTCACATGTGGGAAACTGTGTTTGCATTAGTAAAGTGGTCATGTCAACAGTGGGCAGTGTTACGAGTCACAGAGGAGGGGTACCATGTGTATGACACACCATCAACTTAAATGCATGCATTTCTTAGATATCACAAGTTTTCATGCCTAATGGTGAATGTCATAGCAAAGGAAAATTCTCCCAGGCAGAAAATAACATCCTGATGTAGGGCCTCTGTGAGGATGGTCAGGGGGTGCTCCAGAACGAGTGACTTGACTGGGCCTTCTTTAAGCTTGTCTGGCAGAAGAACATTTTAAAGGAGATTAGTGCTACTGTTGACCAAAATTAGACATATGAGCTGGTCTGGAAAAGGATCACTGACATGATTTTGTGTGCATGTAGAAAAACAACCTACTTGACACAGGAGTAGATGGCCACTAGTGGAGTCCACCATCAGAGACATACGTTTTGGGGTTCAGACAGTTCAGGTATTGATGGTGGAGCTCTGGACTTGGGTGCTGAGCAGCAATGAGTGCCATAGATATCATCTGGCAAGGTAAAAATGTCTTAACACGTGGTACTATCTGCACTACCTATATGACTCAGGTCAGTAATGGCTTCTTTGTTATTACAGGAAGATGAGATGTATGAGTACAATGGCAATTTGTCAAGACATGTTAACTATTCTTTTTCCATAGCACTCTGTTATATATATGTTTACTGTGACTGGACTGCAGATGTTGGTGAAACGTTCATTCGTCGACTGGAATCTGCTTATGTTTTTTCACATTGGATGTATTGTCAGGTTCCCCCACCAGGGGTACAGGGAATACCTGATGGCAAGGAATTGTCTGTACCTGATTATGATAATGATGGCAGCCAAATGCCACTAATGTCATGGGTCACAGTGTCAATGGTAAAAGTGGGTAATATCATGGTCATATACCGACTCCCTTCCATGGCCATAACTCCTGCAACTTTACAATCCACCTCATCAGACCCAGGATGTCACCATACGACAGGATAACACCAAATCATCATGCTAGGGAGAGCCCTTATCTCTAGTGACAGAGTCACCTTTGTTTTCCACCAAATCTAATGACCATGTGGAGGACCTCAGGGGTCAGCTTATTGGTGGCCAAACATGTCATGATTACTGACACTCTCCTGATCTGAGTGTCTCTAGGACCACTATGTAATGATTGTGCAAGACCCTTATACAGGGGCAGGCAGAGACTAATGCAGTCTTAGGTGAACTGGTTTGGGTAGTACACAGTCTTTGTGATGAACTACAGGAGTGCCCTGGCCATATGTACAGCATTATGGAGAGAAGTTAAAGGGAGTCTGTATACTGCAAATGTTCCTGTGTGGCCACCCATTACAGCAAATGCTCTTCTCATGGCTGGTCCACCTCCACTTCTGGTGGGGAAGTCCATCATGGGAGGCAGACAGCATGATCTATGACCCATAACATCCCCACCTCCTCGAGATTATCCAGTGCTAAGGATACTGCAGGACATTTGGGGCAGAGATAGAGATGGGGTGTTCATCCAGAGACACCCATAGCATATTAATTGAGCACTCCCTCATTTGTAAATGTGCTGCAGATTGGAACTATTGCATTCCCAGGAGAGGGCACCTCCATGGATAATGATGTACACAGTTGTTGCACAGATCTCCTGATGGGTGCCCTATACTTGTTTATCAGACCCCAGCATAATGCTATATTGTCTGTCGGAACTGAGTCCCGACACCCCCAAACACACACACATCAGCAGTGCCCACCATCAAACAGTCACACCACACTGGAAGCATCACTTCCTCCCTTGCCAGTCTCCCCGACTTTAATCACACTCATAGTCTCATAGGAAATTCAAGACTATTAGATGAAAGACCACATTTGTCTTAACATTAACCACCCTCAGACTCCACCAGCTTTCCAAGGAGGGTAAGGCCTGTAAGTTCTAGAGTATATTTTAGAGCATCCAACCAAGTTATGTTTGAAGGCCAACAGGGATTGCACTGCTTGACATGCAAGGGCAGTCTATTCTATAACAAGAGGAAATACTGAATGATGAGCCTATCTCTGCATTTAGTTTTATTTATTCACTGATGTCGATAGAGATCTCTTGTTATAACAGTGTTAGCTACACTATTTGACACATTAAGGAAAAGAAAGTTTCAGATAATGAAATCCCTAAGGGCATGGAAAGCAAGGCATGGATCTCCCTTCGAGAGTCAATATGACATATAGTACAGAAAGAATGATCACAGCCTTTCCTGATAGATAAGCTTTTTGAGGCTCAAGATTCTATTTTTTAGGAGCTTCTGCACTCTTTCAAGTTTTTAATATGTCTAGTGTGCTACTGAGAAATGGCGTATTACATTATATAATGGGTTCAACCAGGGCATAGTACAGCAGAACATAGCGTCCTTCATTTTGGGACAGATGTCTTTGTGATATATAAAATGGAGTTTCTGACTACTGTCACTACATGGTGATCAAAGGAGAGTGAGCCATCTACCTTAGGGACCAGGTCTCTAATGGCAGTCTCATTGGAGAGTTGAATATCATTGATAGAATAGGTGGTAGGAATATGTAGTTTGCAGAAGGAGATGATGCTGCATTTCTGAGGTTTTAGTTTGAGCCCTTTCTGAAAGCACCAGGTGTTAATGTACAATTGCTCTGCTTGAACAGAATTTATAAAACTGTTCGGCCAACTTCATTTATCAGTGACCTTATTCAGCCAGAGATACTTATTGTCAGTTTTGAGATCAGAGAAAAAAAAGCACCAAAAAGGAGAGGGCACAATGTTTTCTCCTGGGAATGTCACTGGTCACCTTTTCCTTAACTAAGGAGGTGTCACTGACCCTGACAACATGCATTCTGTTCTTCAGCCAGTCTGAAACCCATCTTACCACACAGGGATCTGGGTTTAAGGCTATCAGCTTGTTTACAATCCCATTGTGTGGTATGGTGTCAGATTCTTTAGCTAGATCCAGGTAGGCAGCATAAATAGTGTTACCATTGTCCATGGCCTGCATGACCTTTAAAAAGAAGTTCACAAGACTGAGGATGCATTGTTGTGGGTTGAGCCTGATTAAATTCTTAATGTCATGGTTTATGAGGTCAGTGATGATGTGTTTTACAAATTACAGACAAGACTAATAAAGCTAATGGGACTGTAGTTGCTTGGGTCAGTGATGAGGCCACCCTTATAAAGGGCATCACCACCACAGTGAATCATTGTTCAGGAACATATCTTGTGACAAGGCTGAGGCTAACCAATTTAAGGAGGGGACCAACACTGTTTATAAGACAACACGGTATGTTGTCAGGACCCAGTGAAGAAGTATTTTTGTCTTGGAGAGAACTTTATGAATATATCCCTTGGAAGGAGTGGAAGTGACTCAGGTATGTTTGGAGTGGGGATGATAGTTCTGCAGGAGAAATTTGCAAGCAAACCTGTTAGCCAATATGTTGGTGATGTTGTTAGAATTTGAATAGGAGCATGACATCCCCATGCTAGGCCAGTAATCAAGGAGCCTGAATCCTCACCACTGACACTGGAGAGAGACGTTCACTTGGAATACAAATGGATACACTCAGTATTTCCAGATGCAGACCTCTCTGCATCACGCCCAATTTCCCTTAAGAGCACACAGTGAACACACTTAGCCCAGGGTCTGGGTGTCTCTATCTGTCTCACCCCAGGTCCCCAATAAGGCTCCCCACTGGCGCTGTGAAACCACTGCTTTGTGTCCCTGCCCCAAGTAGCTGACACACACACTGTTTGAGATTTAATTTTCACACACACACACACACACACACACACACACACACACACACACACACACACACACACACACACACACCTGGGAAAGGCTGACACATTACCCGCTCTACCAACTTTGCCCAAAACCTATTCTCTAGCACAGACATTGCGTCTCTCCCTTCAAAACTGTGGGATATCATCTTTATTTAATTTCAAGAATATTTTAGAAAGTCAGGTGGATTAAGATTAACCTCTTTGCTTCCAGTATATGCTGTTACAATGTATACATTTAAACAGTTTTAATAATGCACGTTCATCTCTTTTCCTTCTAGCAGGGCACACTGTTGATACATTTTAACACAAGCAAACCTCACAAATACATTTCAGCATTAGCATCTGTGCAAATCAGTTTGATATATAAATGATATATGATTATTTACAAAATTCCAGCTAGCTGTGCTGGCATATGTTACAAATCCACTGCCCTTTTTCTCCTGGCATTGCTGGTAGTACCTCTTATTGTCACAAGGAGTGCTATTATAAGATAGGTTCTGAGCAATGATGTGAATTAGTCCTTAGTTTTCTAACATAGCTGAAGAAGCACTTACAATTATCCTAAGCCTCAGAAGCAAACTTGCATTCATAGGAAACTCTTCTGATCATAACAGTTGCCTAATGTCCTGTGGGTTTGGCATAATGGCTATGGTCTTTGCCTCACAGGCACAAGATACAGGGTTTGATTCTGATGTTGGGTTATTAGCTAGACTTAGAATGGCCCTTCAAGGCAGTCTGTCTAATAGTCACATATGAATAAGAACCATTGTGATGAGGGGTTCTAGACTTACAAGGTAGCAGTTCCTTCTGTCTGTTGTAAAGTTTATTCATATCTACTGGCCACACAGGAGGACTGTTATTGAATTTACTTCTGCATTTGGTCCTGCTGGGGACAACCCTATCAATGCACTTATCTAAATAAGCATAAATATCTTTGGCATAAGCGGATGTGCATCCTGGTTCCATTTCAGGGGTAGCATGGTAGAATTTTGTGACTTTGTCATACAATTTTCAAAGGTGAACTTTTCTGAAGGCTCTAAAGGGAGTCGTGTTGGTAACTAGGACAGAGGATGTTCTGAAGGTAAAGTTAACCAACTGGTGATCAGACTTAACAAATGAGGGATTAATCATGGGCAGGGAGCAGTCTGGAGCCAATTTTGTGAGAACTAGGTCCAGAATATTACTGCCCTTGGTGGGGATTCTAGACAATTTGATTAAGGGAATTCTTATTTACCCAATCTAAAACACAGCATGTATACCCAACATTGGAAATATAAATACTCCAGTATATGGAAGGGTAGATCAAGTCATCGAGGGTTATAGATCCATCTCTAGTACGGGTATTTTCTAGGAATGTCAGGGACTTATCATGAACTTGTGAGGCTATGGAAAGGGACTGATAGCAAGCTATATGTAGAAAGTCTGACTTACCTAATGTAGTCTGGAGTTCACTGACTCACTGAATTAATCTTAATCCACCTGACTTTCTAAAATATTCTTGAAATTAAATTACTTTATGGGTTAAGCCATACAGATGTTATCACACTGGAAGGGATGAAATCTGTGACAAAGATTGAGACACCACTGTCATTATCCATGAGCTTGAAGGCATGATAGTTATAGAATCTAGACATCGAGTGGGTGCTCTCATTACATTTGCAGTGTGTTTAAATCACTACACAAACACAGACTCCAAATCAGGCAGTTTGATTTTACGACTCCTGACATTGAGAAGGGCCACATTAATCTAATTTATTACTTGATTTGCTTTGTTGGTTATGTTGGTATATTCATTAGATGAAGTCTGTCTAATAAAAGACACAATGGGAGAAGTAAAAGCGTTGACCAGAATACAGAAGCTCTTGAATGAAAGGTATAGACCATCCTTGGCAAAACAAGCAAGATTGCTGGTCATCTCATTCCAGGAAGACAGCACATCATGAACTCCTAGGACATAAGAAGGAGGGAGGGAAGGAGATTACATAGTCGAACTGAGTCTATGAGAGGTATCAATGTGCAGACCTGCACAGCAGATAGCAAGTGTGTGTTGGTCCATGCAGTTCCAATCTAATCAGGGCAAACTGTTAAAGTTCAGAGATGACTGGTGTCAGTTGCACAAGACAGGAAGGAAGATGGATTTTTTTACACTGACGATTAAGGAAAAACTTCACATAGACACACAGACTACAATCCAGCTACAGTTACATGAGTGGTATGCTCAATGCAGCTGATCTCAGTATAAAGCAGACAATAAAAAGTAAAGAACAATGAAAAGTAGCTGTAGCTTTGACCAAGTATTGCTAGGCTACCTAGAAATGGCAGCAATCAATGGCCTCTCACTACACAAACAGCTACTGCTTCAAGATGGTTCCCACAACAGATGTGAACTAAGTTAGGCATAAACAATGCAAATAGAGAACTAAGTGGAAAAAACAGTTAAAAAAACAGAACTGCAGCAGGACTAGCTAAAAGAATTTAAGTGCAGTGTGAATAATGTGCTCATGTACACACACACACACACACACACACACACACACACACACACACACACACACACACACACACACACACACAACACAATGCCCGTTGTTGACTCTTGTCACTGTGGTCATTCTCACTTGTGTTTATGATGACAACTGAGTCCTGCCCTCAATATGCTTTTACCTGAGTAGCCTATATCCAATTCACAGTGTGACCAGTCCATGCATGGTATGCCACAGCCTGGCTATATTATTTCTTGCATCATTTTTACTGTTGCTCTAGTTATTCTGGCCCATAGTTATGAGCCAATCTCTGTCACTAAGCAAGTGCCAGGGTGTACTGCTCCTGCCTCCATCTCACATAGACATCCTTGCAGCTGATGCCTCCACATGCTCCTCATCAGGCACCTCCTCCATCACAGTCTCCTCCCCAGCAGCTGGTGCCTCCACAGGCTCCTCATCAGGCACCTCCTCCATCACAGTCTCCTCCCTTGCAGCTGGTGCCTCCACAGACTCCACATCAGGCACCTCCTCCTGTACTAATTGTAGGACTTCCTCCTCCCATATGTCATTTCTCTGCTGTATTTGTTTGTGCACCAACATGTTGTG
>NC_056729.1:640101695-640141695 GCF_019279795.1 Protopterus annectens | reverse complement strand
TTTCCATCATAGCTAAATACACTTTCCAGTTGCCCCCACATACACTACTATCAATTTGTTCTATAATGGAGAATTTGAAATTATGTTGATACCCTTTATTGAATATATGTTTATACAAAGCATTCTTCATATCTTTTGTCCGAATCTTATAATAATGTTCATATATTCATTTTTTAATTTTCCTCTCCGTCTTTCCTATATAGAATGCTGGGCAGGCAACACACTTTGCAAGATATACTACTTGTTTAGTATTGCAGTTTCCTGCCTTGCATTTGATGTATGTCTTATTAATATTCTTCAACTTCATTCGCACATCTTCATTAATGTATCTACATTGACTACAGGAGCCACACTTCAAAGTTCCTTTAGATGTTATCTTGTATTTCTCTGTCCGTGTTGTCCTCTCTAATAACTTTTTGATGTTTGGGGCTGTTTTAAATACACATTTGGGATGATTACCTAAGGTCATGCCTATACTTTCTGTAATTGTAATCAAGTCCCAATGTCTATTTAATATTTCTTTTACGTAATTAGCGTAAGGAGTATACATAATCACACATACCCTATTAAGTGCTTCTGCTGTAATATCACTCTTACCAATGTCCTTACCACCTACACATGACATACCTAAAAGGGGTAGAAACTTGATGCCCCATTGCCGTTTCACATAACCTATGACATCTTTTAACACAGAAATAGGATAATCCCTACTACTGAACATGTTGTGTAGTAATTCTAATTCTTCTTCCATTATAACTTTACTTGATGACATACGTGCAGCTCAAATACACTGTCCTTTTACCACATTCTTAAATATATACGGGGGATGACTGCTGCTAAACTCTATATAGTCATTTGAAAATGTAGTTTTTCTATGTATTTTGGATGCAAACCCATTTCTAGTATGACTTATATAGGTATCTAAGTAGGCTATGCCTTCTTTATTAATATTGCATGTAAATTTCAAAAACTCAGTCGTCCCATTAATATAGTTGATAAATGAATTAATTTTTTCTTGTGTACCATTCCATAAAATAAATAGATCATCTAGATATCTAGTATATAGAACAATATGATGGTAAAATTCACTTTGAAACACATATTTGGACTCCCATTCTAACATAACAAGGTTTGCAAAGATGGGGGCACAAGAGGCACCCATAGCAACACCTCTGCTCTGTCTAAAAAATTCTCCTTGAAATTGAATATAATTGTGATCTAGTACTAAGCTCATCATGTCCGCGATTAAACTAATCTTGTCCCATGACAATTTAGAAACTTTTCTCAAACTGTTGCAAAAAAATTCCAGGCCAACTTCCTTAGGTATACATGAGAATAGGTCAATAACATCAATTGTCAAAAAAGTCAACCCATCATTCCATATATCAGGCGTAACTTTACTTAAGAAATTCCAAGAGTCCTTGGTTAGATGTGGAATATTTTCATACACATGTTTTGTCCATCTATCTATTGTCACTCCCAAGTTATACATTTTGGACTTAGAACCAGAAATGATAGGTCTAAAAGGAGGGTTGTCCATACATTTATGTACCTTGGGTATACCTATTATATTCGCCACAATAGGAAATTCTACTTTAATAAAATTATAGGTCTCATTCGTAATTCTATTGTCTATCAAATACTCTTCGATAGCCAAATCAATTCTTTTATAACCTATATTCACTTGGTTTTGAGAAATTGCTTCATAATTCCCTGACAAATATAATAAATTATGTATCTCGGCATTGTAGTCAAAATTATTATATACTACAATGCCACCTCCCTTGTCTGGCTTCATTATTCTAATTTCTTTATTATTCATAAGTGATTCCAGACATATCCATTCACTTTTTGTTAAATTATCCTCAGACACTTTATTATAAACATCTCCTGTCTTAATATTGTTGTATAGTCAATAAACTTCTTTGCATACCATTTTTTCAAAATTGGCAACTTGTGTATTTGGGACCGGAATATATGAGCTTTTTCTCTTTAGATTGTTGTGTGTCACATATCCTGTCTTTTCATCCTTTTGTCCAAATTGTAAGGCTAAATTTAGCCTTCTGCAATACAATTTTATTTCCTTAATCATATCAACTAAATTAAAACCGGCTGTAGGTATAAATTTCATCCCTTTACTAAATAAGGTAAAAAATTATTGACCAATTTCAAAATCTGTGTAGTTATATACATTAAAACCATTGTGTGTGTATAAGATAGAATTCCCTTTACTTCTTACTATACTCAACCTATTCTCTTGGGTATTGTCATGTCAATCAAAATCTTCCAAACTAACCTCTATATTTGTACATATATGTGATTTGGTTTCATCATTTAAATGCTCAGTATTAACATCACGACCTATAGGGGTTTGAATTATTGTTCCTTTCTGTACTGCTGTTTCGGGGCTGGATAGAATCTGCCACCTTGAAAATTTACTTCCCCCTCATTGTTTCTACCTCTACTCCTAACATTGTAGTACTTTTCCTTATCATTGGCTGCTCTGTCTTGTGGCCAAATATATGCTCTATTGTTCTGATATTGTTCAACATCCCGCTGTATCTTCCTTTGCTTCCTGTTATATATGCTACTAGCTTTATTTTCTGCTATTTGAAATTGTTTTAAATAAAAATCTCTCCACTGTTCAAATGCTATATCTTGTACTATATCTTCATTCAAATTTTCTGTTTCCTTAACCAAAGTAGACAATTTTTCATCATTGTATTTCATTAATAACTTCATATATGTGCATCCAAATTCATCAAACATTTTGTTAAAAACATAAATACTATCCAAATTATACTCAATTCCTAAAGGTAATTTAAAAAAACTCAGTCCCTTGGGTACAATATGCATCGCTAAACATTTAGCTAAATAAGCATTATCAATTTTCATGCATTTAATGTTGAGCAATTTTTTACCCAACATTTGTATTTTTTCTTTAATAGGATCAACAGAAGTAGTCAAGCGTTTCCTGTTATTATCCTCACCACAGTATTAATTTACGTTTACAAAATCATACTCATCACATAAAAAATTATCTATAGCATCATAATTTTGATTAGTACTGACATATTTATGTCCCATTGTAGATTGTCCTTTAGTAGCTGTTGTTTTATAGTTATTAAAGGGACTAGAAACAGTTTTATTACAAACAGTACCTTTGCGATGTTCAGTTTGATTTTTTGTAATTGCCGAGTATGTTTTAACCGGCTGTCGGTGTTTAGGTCTCGCTCCCAACCGCTGGGCTGCATCTTTCGAGTGAAACAAGCTGAAATCAAAAGTAAAATCAGCTTCTGGCGATGTAATAATCTCCATGTTTTTGTTAATAAGTTCCAATGAATCATTTGTAGACTGAATCCCACCATTATGTTCACAATTTTGACCATTAGGTATTTCAACCTGGGTGCTGGTGTCAATACCAGTAAAAGCATTGCTGCATTTTGCGAAAGATGTACGCTCCATAACTGCTGCTTGTTTAGATGTAGCAGTTAAACGGCTGACCAAGTCAATCTAGTGACCTCCGCTTGAAGTGAAAGTTACATCCAAACGTAAAGAATTGAATTCCTCCCTGTTCCATAAAGCTTGTGACTCGTCTGGAGTACCTGCCATCAGGAAAAAACTGCCACAAATGAACAAAATGACTGTTGAACCCACAAATGAAACTCCAACTCCTGGAGCAGGATAAATGATATACGGTGCAGCTTGAACAGGAAATTACTTTTATTGAATAACAATACAATTCATTTGGTTAAGCGCTTTCAACTGTTCGTATACAGACTTCCTCAGAACCAAATGACACAACTCTCACACAGTTTATATATCCAGTTTGGCGCCAAAAATATTTAAAAATCTTAAAGAAACATTTTGTTCATTCTAATATTCCACGCAAAAACTAACTAATACATTTGATCTCAGTACTTTTAAAATATATGAATATATGTTAAAAATAAATAAATAAAATAATGAATGCACATTAATAAATTATAAAGATAAAGATAAAGATATAAAGAAACAAAATGTGTAGCATCTTATCTGCTTTACCATGATGCTGGTGACCTAATAGTACTGGAGGAGGTGGGACCAGGAATTTATTTGTCACTATGTAGGATGTGGGAAATCATGGCAACAGGGAAGCTGAAGGGGAGGGGGTTCTTTATTCCTGTCTGATATTTGGTCTTGATTGTACCAGAGGAGGTGGGAAAGGGAATTCATGAGTTGCTTTGTAGTAGCAGGAAATTCATGACCAGAGGGATCTGGAAGGTGGGTTTATGCTTTATTGTGTGATGCCAAGGACCCAATAGCATTGCAGGTAGTGGAACAGATGATTTAGAAAGTATTCTGTAGAGCTATACACATAACAGTTAGGGACAGGAAAGTATAATGAGGAATTGTGGCACCACTAACATGGGGTAGGGTGGAGGAACAGGGTACATTGGTGGCCCCTTGACAGCATGGGGATGGTAACAGAGGTATATTTATATAATCAGATTACTAGGGATTAAACTGCAGGGGGTGTGAGAAAAGTGTATTTATGCAAATAATAATGACAATGATATTCACTACAGAAGAAATTGGAGGGAGACTATATAGGAAGTAGGGGAAGAAGAGCATTTACAAATGAATGTGTGACACCAAGGCAGAAGAACAACACAGGAAGGTGGGAGGGGTTAAAAACTGCAACACAGTACTAGGGATATAACAACTAAATGGGAAGTGACAGAGTTCTGTATGAGTAACAGCACTGTGGCCCTAGAGATCTGAAAGCAAAGAGGGCAGGTAGAATAACAGAGTGTACATTACCTGCTTGCACTCCACAGACATGTCAACTTGTGGGATGGTAGATATGAGGTGGGTGATCCTCTCAGCTTGTGGGTTGGTAGATGTGAGGTGGGTGATCCTCTCAGGTTGTGGGTTGGTAGATGTGAGGTGGGTGATCCTCTCAGCTTGTGGGTTGGTAGATGTGAGGTGGGTGATCCTCTCAGCTTGTGGGTTGGTAGATGTGAGGTGGGTGATCCTCTCAGCTTGTGGGTTGGTAGATGTGAGGTGGGTGATCCTCTCAGCTTGTGGGTTGGTAGATGTGAGGTGGGTGATCCTCTCCGCTTGTGGGTTGGTAGATGTGAGGTGGGTGATCCTCTCAGCTTGTGGGTTGGTAGATGTGAGGTGGGTGATCCTCTCAGCTTGTGGGTTGGTAGATGTGAGGTGGGTGATCCTCTCCGCTTGTGGGTTGGTAGATGTGAGGTGGGTGATCCTCTCAGCTTGTGGGTTGGTAGATGTGAGGTGGGTGATCCTCTCAGCTTGGGGGTTGGTAGATGTGAGGTGGGTGATCCTCTCAGCTTGTGGATTGATAGATATGAGATGGGTGATCTTCTCGGCTTTTGGGTTGGTAGATGTGAGGTGGGTGATCCTTTTGTGCAACAGTGTACCCACTTGTCACGCTATGTACCCCAGCTAGAATCACTGCCATGGACCCAGGGTAAAAGCTTACTTCATACTTTGTGAAATGTGTGATTTGTACAACAGGATACAGGATTCTTCAAGAATTGTGAGGAATGCTTGCTTTAACTATTAGCATCCCATTTCACCGACGCAAATCTTTTTTGTCAAACTGACTATCCCTTTGAAATGAGTCATCAAGATAACTGCAGGTGGTGTTATTATTTATGTGACTTTTTTAGCAACTCCCAGGCTGAAACTGACATAGGTCCATTGTGATCGGTGTTCTGTGATAGTAATCAAGTACAATTAATATAAAATATACATCTTGTTGAGTAAACAGTGATTTATGACAACTCATCCATTCTCTGTGACCACGATTAATTTACCATGCAGCTTTTTTCCATATCACCACTGATATAAATGCATATTATGAGCATCTCCTTCCTTATGATGTTGGAGGAGTAGGATGTTGTGTCTTTTCAAACTCTGAGTGACAGATAGCAAACAGAAATTTAACTATTCAGTAAGCTTTCCAAGTTTCTTGTACATTTATGCCATCATCGTCAGAATACTTACCTTACAGAAAAATTAAGCTTCAGTTGTCAGACAGTCTGTTTTTTCCTCTCTTTTTCTTTATAAAACACAACACAGAATTGGCTCCTGTCCTCAGACTTGTAGTGTCTCACTACTCACCCTTCCTGTAGTTACCATGGATACCGATAATTCCACATACTACAGACCAGCCATTCTGCCCACAATAACAAAACTTATGTGATAGCAACACTAGATAAAAAATATTTTCTTCAGCTGGCTACAGCAGCAGAGCTGGTATGTATTCATATAAGGAAAGCCCCCCCCCCATATGTGTGTGCATACATGCCCACATATAACCCCCCCCCCCACACACACACACACAAGCTAACCAGTTGATTTATCTGTGTGAACAGGTATACATATCACAAAATGCAATAAGCATGGGCAAACAAGGAGATTTAGGATTTTTGCTTGGGAGTTTGCATAGATATTTTTTTACCCCACGTAAACTCCAAAGAATTTTTCCTCAGGTAGACAGCAAATGTTGGAAGTGTGACAGGGAAGAAGGAGGTACTTGGGAAAATATTTTTTGGAAGTGCAATGGGTTGGTGGACTTTAAGGATTCCCTGCAGGATGTACTGTTGGAGATTTTGGGTGGGCAGATTGGTCTGACAAGGGAGATGATTTTTCTGAGCTATGATACAGAATCAGAATTGCCTAAACATGGTAAGGCCTTGTTATGTCTAATCATAGTGACTGCCAAAAAAGCAATTACTAGAAAATGGAACTCAAAATCTAAGCCAACTATATTAGAAGTAGTGAATATAGTAACATAGATAAAACAACTGGAGTTGAAATCTTTAGAAAAGGGCAGGAGCAAACTACATAGAAAAATGTGAATTGTGGGAACAATACGTACAGGGAAGGAATGAGGTTTAAAAGAAGGCAGGACTTAAATGTGCTATGTAATGTTTAACTGAAAATTATTGGGTACATTATAAGTGATGTATAATGTTTGTAAATGGGAGCGTGTCAGTATGGTTCTGGATGTAAAATGCTTGTAACTAGGATTGTGTCGATGTGGTTAGTTTTCATTTATATAAATGTATGACTGCTTATGTCATAAGTGATGGTTTAATAAAAATGTTCCCTGTTTAAAAAAAAAAAACGGGCAGAAATTGAAGAATTTATGTAATGTTACTTAGGTTATATGATATATAGCAATATATGTGAAGTATAATGTTTGTTAATGTTAATTTAATTCAATTTGATTACTTTTGTATATATGTAAATTTGCCTATGTCCCAAGTGATGATTCAATAAAGGTGTTAAAAAAATGAGCATGGGCAGAAGCATTTAATGGAACTTTGAGTGACACAACACAAAAAAATAATGTTTATTGGCATGTGAACTCTGAAGTGTGTTGGGAAATTACACCAAGTTTAATTAATTAGTTGTTTTTTAATTAATCTTATTTATTGACTGGGGATGTCCAACTAGGAAATCCAATTTTTCAGGATTCCAAGTGAGAAAAACTCCACTGTAAAAGTAACAAGGTAGAAATTAAGTAAAAAATGTATTAATAATGAAGAAAATAAAATATGAAGAATCACATAGCATAAAATAACACAAGAGAAAAAATTACACATCAATAAAGCTGTATGTGACTGACAATAAATTGGTAGAACCCTCTATCCACAAGCAGATAATTTAGTCTGGCAGATGGGGTAGAAGGTTAAAGTCAGTATTTTTTTTTTTGTAGTATCAGATTTGATTCTCTTAAGCTTTCATTTGCCTACTATGTAACCTTGAGCAAGTCACTTAACCAGACATTGTACCTGGGTCACCCTTGAAAAAGATAGGCTATGTAGACTGAGCCTGCCAGGCTAATAAATATGTGTTGTTATTATTTCAAATATAAATGTACTGCAGTATACAGTGAGTACATAGTCTGTGCACTTGTATTGTAAGTTCTCTATGCAATCAAGGGATGTATGCAAAGCAATATAACACTAAAGACTTTTAAACAGTTGACTTGAATAAAAATCAAATGCAAACTGCAGTTGTTGACGTACAAAATGCATAGATTGTAGAGTACATTGTTAAGATAACACAATTTTCACACAATGTGAAAGCTGCTGTAGCAATACCAGTGACAGAGGAGTTCAACATTAAGTCATTGAACAATTTAACAATTACAAGGCAGTTGAAGGAAACATGCAGGAGTATTTGGCAAGAGAGACTGACAAAGATTGCTGATCATCAGAAAATGGGGATCAGGGGGATCAGTTAAAAAGGAAAAGGAGGAGAATGTAAAGCCAAATGAGAAGGCAAGAATGTCCAGATTAAGATTTAAGTAATACCACACTGGCATATTAATTGCAAATGGAGGTTTTCTTACGGATGCACACGAACAGCAAGAGAGGGAATTTCAGTGCTTATCAACAGGAAAAGATGAAGCAATGAGCACTCAGCACCACCAGACTTATTTCTGGATGTGGAATGTTAAACAGCTTACCAATTAATGGCTTAGATTCACAGTGAGTAGTGTGTACTCTTCAAAACACATTGGAGAGAGTTAGATAGTCAGAAAAAAAAACAGAAGTTTGTTTTAATAGGAGTCAACTTATCCATATATTTTGGAGATAAACAGTGATAGGGTAAGCCATGGTAGCCTGTAGCAGAACATGCTGCTCTGTTGTAAGCACATTGTAGTTTATGGGGGAAGTATTGGAGAAGATCTGCAAGAATATATGCAAAAGATAGCAGAGTTGGAAGAAACTACGAATTAGGCATGGACAATCTATTAGTAGGTGACAGAAAAGTGTTTACTTTGTATAATATGCCAGGTTTTGGAATAGTTTTGATAACCTTGTATGTTCACATTCTTGTCATATTTATTTAGTTGATTTCCAACGATATAGCAAAGAAACTGAAAATAACTAGGCAAAGTCAATGACGATTATGTGAATATGTGAGTTTGACCAACTCTGGGACTCAATGTCAGGAACAGTAGATGAGTAAGAAGGCAAATCTTGGAAGTTTTTGGAGAAGAATTGCACTGATTTAGTTTTAGAGGCATTAAAGTGAAAGCATATTGTGTTAAGCCACAGCTGCAGTGAATAAAAACTAGGTTGCAACTTTGAATCAATAAAGTCAAGAGTAATGCCAGCTAATACAAAACTAGAGTAAACTGCATATTATCATGCACAAATATTGGGAGCAGAAATAGATCTGATATAAAGGGGAAGTTCACCCATGCCCAAGGCCAAATTTCCCCTAGTCATTATGAATACCACCTTGGGTCTTCCCTGAACAGACGCCATTGGCCTAGAGGGACTAGCCTAATCAATAAAGTGTAAATAAATAAACTCCTATGCCAGCTCTGAGAATCTGAGAGGCAGCCTTGTATCTAATTGTTCATTTTCCATTCTTCCAATAGCAAACCAGTAGAACTGGAAGTAAAACCAATGCCTTCTAGTTTACAGTGCTCCAGTTCACAGTGACACACTGCATCAGATTCTTCTAACAGATACAAGGAGAGCTGGCCATGGCTATAATCAAACACTTACAGGAGGTCAATCTTTGTACCGCACTTTAGCCTAAATCCATACTGTGAGCTGAAGGTCAAGTACAGATCCCATGTTCCCAGGGAGAAGATAATCCATAGAATTGCCTACATTTGTCCCATGTTCCCAGGGAGAAGATAATCCGTGGAATTACACACACTTGTCCCATGTTCCCAGGGAGAAGATAATCCATGGAATTGCACACATTTGTCCCATGTTCCCAGGGAGAAGATAATCCATGGAATTGCACGCATTTATCCCATGTTCCCAGGGAGAAGATAATCCATAGAATTGCACACATTTGTCCCATTTTCCCAGTGAGAAGATAATCCATGGAATTGCACACATTTGTTTCTTGGATATTAGAGAGTAGAGGCAGAAGTGCTAATAGAGGGAGGTTGTTTAAAGTTATACAAATAAATAAATAAACTCTTGTGCAGAAAATCAAAATGGGGGAAGTTACCTCTGCAATGAGACCAATCACCAGTGGAGTCCCCAGGGTTCTGTGCTGGGATCTCTCCTGTTTGGCATCTACTTTTCTGAAGTAAAAGCAAATACCTAAGAGCTCAGGCTGACTAAGTTTGCAGATGACTGCAACCTAGAAGCAATCATTGAATCCCCAAATGACTTAGCCATCCCAAAGGAAGGTTTATCCCAAATAAATAACTAGTGCCAAAATCATGGACTGAAACTAAATGCCAAAACATGCATTATTGTATCCTTTGGGAAGTCATCACTCCCAGGGAACTACCACATTAATAATATGACCCTGAGAGTTGAACCAGTTGGAACCTATGTGGACCATAGTTTTTGACCAGTATGTGTCCATTGTTGTAAGAAAGTCCTTCTATATTACACTGCTTATAAACAAAGGGATTATGTCTAGATCTAGGGATGTCATTGTCTGCCTTTACTCGGCCATCATTAGGCCAGTCACTGAATATAATGTCCCCTTTGTCATGTATCTGTCTAGACACATTCAGCAACTGGAATACCAACAGAGACACCTTACTAAAAGGATACAAAAACTAAACAATATGTCTTGCATGGTCAGACTCAAAGCCTTGTCACTATACTTGGTATCCTACAGACTGTGAAGAGTGACCTGTGCCTGGTATGCAAGACATCCTCTGACCCAGTACTGATGGATCTGCTACATATTAGCAGGTCGAGTGTCATCAGAAATACTTGGTCTAGTGATGTAAACCTGTTCTGCAACATCAGCGAAACAGCTTGGAGGGACAGATCTATTTCACAGAGGATACTGCTACTGTGGAACAGACTCTCCATATTCAGCCTCAACTTGGATCTATGGATGGGAAACAGAAAAATTACCTCAGGACTGCTCTCTGTACTACTAATGCACAGAGTCAGCTTCTGAATGTGTTATCCCATGTATGTGTGCCCTCAGATTATTTTTGGCATGATCCCAATTATTCTCAT
Source organism: Protopterus annectens (assembly GCF_019279795.1). Lineage (NCBI taxonomy): Eukaryota > Metazoa > Chordata > Ceratodontiformes > Protopteridae > Protopterus > Protopterus annectens. The sequence goes on along the minus strand of NC_056729.1, from coordinate 640,130,710 downwards.
TAGGGGTAATATATAATTATCGACCATGGAATGGGTAAGGCCAATCTCTAACCAAATGAGGAAGGTTAATTCAACCACAAAAAGAGAAACTGTCTATGCTTAAAATGGCTGACAATGGCAGCTGGCCTAGTACTTACCTATGAATCTTTGAACCTAAAAGAACAGAAACTGGATAAGCAACAGACCTAGCTGCACTTTTGGAAGAATTCATGTCACAGCAGTAGAATAGCAGTTTAAAACCCTGCCTATGGGCAATGTGACACAGGTTTGATTGGTATCTTGAGTGTTCATCTGTGTTGGCAAGGGAGTGTGAGTATGCCTACTGAGAGAGGGGGCATGTATTGTGGATTTCTCATTGTTCCCTGATGAAGGCTGGACTCAAAAAGAGAGAGAGAGAGACAGGATCACTGACCTGGTCATCTGCAAAATGGGCTGAGAATGTGGGGCTGCTATAGGGGCCTTGAGACACCTCTCAGCCTGCCCAGCCTACCAATGCTTCAGCATCTGGAAGGGGATGTAGGTTTATGGAATACCCTCACAACAAGCTGTTGTATGACCTCTTCTTGCCTGTCACACTTGGCTGGCTTCAACCCATATGCACCCCATGCACTGATTTAGAGGCCTTCATGTACAGGTGGGTAACACTGGGATCCCTCCAAAGATGGGACATTTGAAGGACAGGAATATAAAGAGCTGGCAAGTGACATTTGAAGTGAGCAGTAATAGATGAGATGAGGAAAAAAATGTTTCAAGAATTCAAGGAGATTATCCATGCCAGGGGACACCCTGGAAGAAGTTCTTGATTAGATATTTGTACTCTGCATACTGAATCTCAGTATTTAGCTAAGGGTGGATAGTTATGGTTGAAATGACACAAGCTGAATGACTGTGCACCCGATGTGACTCTTTCTAGAGTCCTGTAAATGAAAAACGTATTGGTCAGCAACATCAGTAATACTGCAGTAGGTGAAAAAGTACTCATTTCCATTGTCCTGCTCTCCTGGACACCCCATGCACTCTTTAGGTCAGAGTAGGGACTCAGAAATATTTTGTTCATTCTGCTATATTAAAATTTCATCATAAGATGGCAGTGTCATCAGAAGTTATTGTAATGATGGGAGACTGACCAGGTAAAAGAATAATCTCTCTATGGTTGTTACTCTCTTCATATTTGAGGAGCTGTCTTTAACCAACAGCCTCTATAACATGTTTATTAAGCATTTTCTAACATAGTAGGCCAGCAAATGGTTTATCTCTAACCCACAGAATTTCTTTATCATTTTCCTGGGCAGCACATCATTGGGGACTTCCCTTGTATTCACCCATGTTATGACCTACATTTGCTTGTATTCACTCATTAGATGTGCATCTTTTTGCATGACATCTTCATCTCCTTGAAACTGAACTGTCTTTCATGTTGGTGACCATTTATATTTCTTTCCTTTCAATTTTTAGCATATTTCTTACTTTTCCTGTCACTGGTGTGAGAATAAAATTGACATAGAGAGCACCTCGCTGGCTTTGTTCAAGAGAAATCTTGACCAATGGATGGGAGATCGCAGATATACCCCAGGGATTATCTCAGTGTCACTGCTTGACAGAGGCACAGCAAAATAATGGGCATAGTATCATCCAAACTAAAGGGGTGGCGAAAGCCACAAAACTCTGGCTAGGCTTATAAATGCCCTTGGGCAGATAGCCTAGTATGAACCTATGAACCTATAGCTGGTAAAACTCCTTGCTGTTTTAAACCTAACACCTAGAACATTTACTGTATTTTATCAGTGACAGATGTCATGATGTCAATCAAAGACTAGCTGACACTGACACAGCCTTTCAGTACCTGCTGCAGCCTGCAGTGACAGTGCCTTACCTGGCTTGTCTCACTCTTATGCCTGGTTGGCTTCAACCCATATAAAGCAATGCAAAGGAGGACTGCATTCCTGAAATAAAGCTATAAAATCTTCATTTGTATTGCTACTCAATCACTTTCATGGGAAATGCTGACATTAATTAATGTTTGTTCATATGTGTTGTTGAAAATGAGTGATAAATATGCTTGTCTGTATGTTAGGTACTATTTTTATTATTATTATTATTATTATTTGACAGCTTCCTATAGGAAATGTGAGATGTTGTGAGGTTTCCTGACAATTCTTCCCATTTTGTTTTTAAAGATATACATTAATAATAGGTGACGGGGCAGCAGAGGCAGGCGCCTTAAGTCCCTGGATTCACAGAGACTCTAAATACAAGTCACTCGACCCCAGGAAGATTTGGGCTGTTGTACCTCTAATGGCCTTCCTGAAGTGATCAAGGTTGCCAAGTTAAAGGAAACTGAACTTTACTGCATGACCTATTGGAGGAAGTAATTCTAATGTGAACAAAGAGATTTATCCAAGTGAATCTACATTGTTCCTCGGCAATGTGCTTAACTTCACACAGTCTGTAAATTTTTCATTTAAGTTTCGGCATTATGAAATATACATCCACTCAAATGCTAAAATGACTGGGTAAGTCTGCATGAGCGTACAGCCTAGAACTAATAAACTAAACTGTAATAATGAACAGGAAGATACAATTCAGAGTATTTGTTCAACTACACAAAAGAAGCAAAGTAAAAACAAATGCATTGATGTTGGAATATGTAAATAATTATCAACTTCTTGTGAGCAATAAAAACATTGTACTGGGCATAACTGCTACACCCTTTGCTTGTAGTTACAAACTACTGGACTATCATGTTGAAATGCTAAACAGACTGTTCTAGAAATCACTTAACATTGCAAGTCTTAACATTTTCTAGTAGTGCTGCCTCTCTACTTCACATGTTGTTTAGAGGTACCAGTCCAAATGATCTTTGATAGATCTTCTATTCTGTAATGCAATCAACATTTTGGAAAATATCTTCTGAGAGTAACATTCCATATTATTTGAAGTGCACATAGGAGACATTAGCATGAGATTTGTTTCTGTTTCAGGTTTTGTAAGGGCAGTTTTGGATCTGACCTTGTCATTCTTTGATCAAAATGTTTACTTTTTGTATGCATATATGTTTGCAGAAACAGTGAGGCTTAAAGCCATTAATATACATTACAAAATGTGTCAAGAGAAAGATCCCAAACAAGGATAAATAAACATGGCAGTGCCTTCACTGATAACTTTGAGCAGATGAATCTGTTTGTTAAACAGTCTTACTTACACATAAACATTTATCTCAGAATTAGATACATCAAAGTGATAGTTTTCTGCTTAAGTATGAATTAGAGAGTAGCTTCTGGTATGCTGAGGGTGTCATGGTGCATGTCTTACCATATAGTCTCTTGCTGAATTCATTCAGAAACAATGAGAAGATTGTAAATACTAAGGATTTTAGTTCTATAATGTCTGAACTGACGCAGTGAAATATATACCAGATTCTGAATACATAACTGTTCTCTGTTTTTGAGGAGACTCAGATTTCATAATTAATTCCTACCTTTGCACTTTCTGGATAATGGCACAACTTCCTTGTCAAAATTCATTATGTATGTTAGACAATTGTTTAGCACTGGAAACACAACAAATTTACAACCCCTACCAATTATAAGGTACTATGCTATCTTTTAAGCTGTTTGAGTTTATCATGACATGTTGCACCAGCAGCAGGTATGAACCAATTAGAAATTTGCTTTGACAGTAAAAGCTCTAAAGATGTGGTCTGTCTGCCAACATTATCTGCTTTGGCCACCCAGTCTGTTCAAGATTTTTAAATGTATAATTTGGCTCAGTAGATAGTGGCTAGATTCTGGAATTCATCACATCATCTATACTTTCCTTTTTAATATACCTCTTTTGATCTAAAATGTGTCTTCTGCGCATACCAAATAAACATACTCACGCACACACATGCACACACACACGCACACACACACACACACACACACACACACACACACACACACACACACACACACGCACACACATGCACACACACGAATGCACACACACATGCACACACAGCCACACCCCACACACACACACACACACACTCACACACACACACACTTTGCTTCTGGCTTTTCCCCTGTATTAGAATTTTCTGACAATACTTACCATTCATTCTACCCAGATCGATCCTTCTTTTCACTCCTTTGGCCTCCTTTGCCTTGCCTTTCTTGGTAAGAACTTATTATTTTCCAGTGCAGTCTCCACTGTCCATGCTAACAGCACTCTTCCAGCCTAACTTTGTGATCCCTAAGGTGTCAACTGTGAAGATGATTTCCATCTCTATGATTTGAGCCTTAATAAGGCACTATTCAGCATTCTGACACATGAGGGGAGTATGAATAAAAGCTATGGGCTAATACTCTAAGCTGTGTCTGGTCACCAGCCATCCCCTTGGGCTACCAAACACCTTCCCATATCATGGATATTTAACTGGATGGTAGCATTTAAGGACATTAAAATGAATACACATATAGGTAAAGGTTTGCCTCCATAACTATAAATAAGTGATGTTCATCTGTTAGCTCTTCCCCAAATGTGAATGCACACACGCACACACACACACACACACACACACACACACGCACACACACACACACACACACACACACACACACACACACACACACACATATGCCCAAGCCCTGGTCTGCCCTTATGTGATCACTCTTTAGACATACATTTTAGTGCTCCTGCCAGTAGCTTCACAGCTTGAAATCCAGCCACCACAGTGACTTACTGCTCCAAACCTTTTTAAATCCCTCTCCTCATCCCAGGTCCTATTGTTTACTTTCTAGTTCTGATGCATGCTTCTACTTAAATGTTACATTAATGTTACATCTCACTCATACACAGTTAACATTGATAAATGGATCTTCTACATACATAAGGAAAGTACAAGTACAACTGTCCAACTAAAATATGCTGTGCATATTCTTATCTGAGTGGACAAGAAGCATACTGTTTCTAGTAGCCATAGTTACTGGGTTATGCTCTCAGATATGATGCAGGTGATGTACACATTGTGAATCAGAACAAGAAACTAAAGTTATCCACAAGACTGCAGCTGAGGTGCGGTAAAAAGCAAGATTTAAAAAAATCTCCCATAGACAGAAACAGACTCGGCTACCTTCACATGTGCATTCTAGTGGGTTAGTGAACTTTTGGTAAACTATTAACAAATACAAAAAACTTGATGTCACACAGCACACAATACACCACAGATTAGCAGTAGCTCGTATGTTTTGACACAGTAAGTCCTCCTGTAATCAGGATATGCATATTCATACATTGTTTTTACTTCCTGAGATGTATTTATTTCAAAAACAATGTCACATACAAAAAACTTACTTAGAGCACATCAGGCATAGGATTAATGTTCAGCTGTATAACTACATATAAATGAAAGCATGCAGACATAAAAGCTGCATAAAAATTCTCAGTCAAAAAGATTATTTTTTTAAGTCCAAACCCTGTCATATAGCATCACTACATTTATTTTCATGTACATGATTTGGATTGTCATTGGAAAGTCCCCCAATGTGTATTCTAACATTGGTTGCTCCTTATTCAGAATAAGACAGAACAGTTTGAGAACTGCTCTGAGCAGTAGATATAAAGCCAATTATACAGAAGTCAGTAGCTGTCACATTTCTCATCCTATGACCAGAAATATATGTGTCAACCAACACGGTCCAAGCAAATAAGGACATCAAAATAGTTAAGAGCACATATATTTCTGGTCATATTATTTTTTTGTCTGAGTCTCCTTTAGCAGTTTGGATAGTTTGCTTTTTTCTTTTAACGCATTTTTGAAGCTACCCACTGCTCATGGTGGAACCACTTGAGACGAATGCTGGAGGGATGTATACATCTGCTGACACAGTGTCTACCCAAATGAACAATGTGGTAATTTACACAGACTTGTTAACAACCAGCCAAATACTCCCTTAAGGCTTGCCTATCAGCACAAGGAGAAGTAGAGACTATGGATTCTGATGGTATGTGTGCCTTTCTGGAAACTTTCAAGGAGGTGGAGAATTTGATGTATAAACTCAAAAGGTTTGAATGGCAGAGGTTCCATTTTGAGGCATGCATTGAATACAAGGTTATTCCAAGGGGGCTGCGGGTGTTAAAAATGCCCACTCAAGCCTCTAGTGAGCCTGAGTTACTTAAGTGCTGGCAGCATTTAAATCTTGAATTGAGTTTTAATTACTTTTAGTAAAAAACTACTTTTAGTTAAAACTACTAATAGAGTACTATACCCCACTTGAAATGTCTCTACATGTTGATATTGAGCACCTTTTAGACTCATTGAAGTTCAAGTTTCCATCAGATGAATACATGCTTAAACTGGATAATCTTTGTGCTGAAGTATCAGCTTATGAGCACAGATTAAGGCAACAGAAACATAAAAAGCTCCTTAGAGATCACTCAGACTTTACTAAAGGCCATATCTTTGTGTGGCCAAGGAACATGACTAATCATTCTAACATTCAGTCTGCACCTGATCAGGCTCGTAATTGTGTTTCTCATACTGCTGATAAGCTCTCTGACACCTTAAACAGTGTGCCTTTACTGAATGTTGGCACTATTGCCGTACCTAGTTTGAATCAGACTACTGTTTCCAACAATGAAGAGTGCTCCAAGGGACCATCAGCCCCAGTGGAAGTCATGCCCCCATCCACTGGCATCAGAGCTACTTCTCTGGGGCCTCTGAACCTAATGGAGTCTACCTCTTCAAATGCGATAGCCCCTTCAATGGCCAGCTTTTCTCAGAATGGTCCTGTTAAGCTAGGAGCTGGCAGTAAAGTTAAGGAATCTTTTAGTTTTAAAAGAAACAATGATTTTTCCTACAATCCTTTTATGGCCCTACCACTACCCACCAGGCTGGATTTACCAAACAGGCGAGGGTGTTCCATATCAAGGGACAGCAGGAAAAGAAAAGCCTCCAGGGACGAATGCTCACCTATGAGGTGGAGAACTCTGATGCCTTATTTGAACAAGTCCTTAACTCCAGCCCAGGTAGCAATACTCAATAAAGGTCTGAGCTTTATTCCCAATACCAAGTCAGATTTTATTGATTTTATTTTAGACATTCAGTTGTTTGCACACACGATTATGCTTGGGATTTTGTTTGGGGTACATGATAAATCAGCTAAGAACTGTAATCTATATAAACTGAGTGTCTATTGTCCACCCCTTGCAGCTTCTCTTGAATCTTTTGTTAATTTATGTGAGAGGGATATTTTGCATCCCTTGGAACTGCTAAACAATGTTTTGTAATCTAAATACTGAAGAAATTAACATCTTGCAACAATTACAGACTGAACGGTCTATCAGCATTAGACCGGCTGATAAGGGAGGGGCTATTGTTGTGCTGGATAGAGGTGATCATTTAACTAATAGGTTAATTATGCTGAATGATTGTCTGACTTATCATTAAATTTCAGTGAAGGATGCTGATAGGTGCATCAGTACTGTGAACAATGATTTATATGATCTTTTGATGTGTGGACTGATTGATCATGATCTATACAAGTCTTTGATTGTTGATAACCCTTTTATTCCCACCATACATGGATTACTTAAAATCCATAAAGACAGTTGTAATCCCCCACTGCGTCCTATTGTTTCAGGACATGGTTGGGTGACTGAACCTCTTTCCAAATTTGTTGAGCAGCAACTCAAACCAGAATTGACTGAATCCCCTTTGGTTTTAAAGGATACTGAGCAGTTTTTGTCTAGCTTATATTCTTCTATTGCCAGTCTCCCGCTGAATGATTTTTTAACAACTTTAGATGTTAAAACACTTTTTACTGTCATCCCTAATCAAATAGGTGTGGATGCTGTTAGATTATTCATTTCTCACCATGCCATTTTATACATAACATGGTTACTATCATTTGTGCCTTACTAGATTTAATTTTGTGTAACAATGTTTTTTCTGTTTGAAGATCAGCATTATCTACAGTTGTCAGGCATAGCTATGGGCACCCCATGCGCCAACAGCTATGCTAATTTAGTTATGGCACAATGGGAGAATGAGTATATTTACTGCAACAATGCATATAAACACTTTTTTAGATATTACGCCAGATTTGTTGATGACATTTTTCTATTATGGGGAGGTGGTGAAGAAGAGCTTTTGGATTTCGTTAGATACCTCGAGCACACATCTGATTTTCTTAGGGTCAGTTTAAATTATTCTTCCACGTCTATAGATATTTTGGATGTCACCCTTTCAAAGAAAACTGATGGTACCTTAGAGATGCAGCTTTATCAAAAACCTTGTTGAAGGAATGGTCTCCTACACTGCTCCAGCATGCATCCCCCACACATTTTTCTAACATACTCAATGGCCAGTGCTTGAGGGCCTCTAGGTTATGTACTAATGACTCAGTGTTTGAGGAAACTGTACATAGAATGGGTGAAGGTTTCTATGAAAGGAGATATTCACAGACTCAGATAGATAGTACCAGGAGAACTGCTTTATCAGACCGACACAGCAGAGGTACTCCTTACTTTTCTTCTACCAAACACACTTCAAATAGAAGTCGATTTGATAGTGTGAATCCCTCTCCTAAGGTATTATTTAGGTACTCCAGTAACATTCAGCACTACTGTGACATCATTAGAAAAAAATGCTAGTCCTTTTAGCCGATGACAAAGTAAGACAAGTTGTGGGGGAACAGCCTTCTTTTACTTTTAGGAACAATATGTTGATTAAGAGGCTCTTATGCTATGGGCCGAGACCTTCACTATCTATACCCACAGGGAAGGTGGGTACCCTTCCCTGTTATAATTGTAAGGCATGCTCATCTATATCTCCTGACCCTTGTTTTGTACATCCAGTCACAGGACGTGTTTTTTCACCTAGGTTTGTGGCAACATGCAGGAGCAGCAATCTGGTATATATTGCCATATGCTGCTCATGCAGTGGTTTTTATGATGGCAAGACCACACATCAACTTAGGGAAAGGATTCTTGAACATTTAGGGAATATACACAATCAAGTTTTATCCAGTGCTTTAGCTAATCATGCCTTATTATTTCCGGGACATACCTTTTTTTTAAATTTAGAGTTTTACAGATGCTGCACGCTAGTATTAGAAGAGGTGCTTTTAATAATACTGTTGAAATGTGTAAGTTGAAATGGATTATTTCCATGAGAGCTCATGAATTTCCAAGACTTAATAGTGGTGTTTCTCTCAAGCCTGCTTTATTAAGTAGGCGGTGAGTAGGATTATGTCTTTTACCTGATTGGTTTGTTTTCTATTGTTTTTTGTTGATTGCTTATGCTGGATTTTAAATACATGTGGTTTTAATGCATTTTGTATTTGGTCTGAAGAAGCAGTAACCCCACAAAAGCACTAACCTTTTGTCTTAATAAACCAGTTGCTATTAACTATTTTGGTGTCCTTACTTGCTTGTACCGTGTTGGTTGACTCACATATATTTCTGGTCATATTATTTTTTTGTCTGTGAGTCTCCTTTAGCAGTTTGGATAATTTGCTTTTTTCTTTTATCACGTTTCTCATCCTATTATCACTGACAAATGTCACATGCCTTCGTTATAATGTTCATATGAGGAAAGCAGTTCTAGCAACACCCTAGAAGTCACGCTATGAGCTATGAATGAATTAAATAAACAGTACAAGAGGGCTTCAGCTGCCCATTGTCAACATGCACCTTTTGTGATGTCTTGCATGTCACTCACATCACATCGCTACTTCTGGGTCACTAATAAAGGCAATACTTAGGCTTGGGGCCTTCTGTGTTTTGCAGAAAATAAGCCATTGTTGAAGTATGCATCTTTCAAAGTCATGACGGAAGCTCTAAAGCCGATCAAACATCTCTTGACATAGTCAAAATGTTAGTTGGATCTATTCTGAAGCCGTACAACTTTTTGTGGCTACTAAATGTAGATTTTCTTCATATTTTAGTATAACTGTAACCATTTCAGTATGATTGTAACTATTTCCTCTAAGGGGGCAAATGGGGAAAATGATAATGCCTATTTTTCTCATTCTGTCAAAGACAGAGAAGATAATCTGCGGCCCAGTCATTCTGGCTTAATGTCTGCAGAAGATGACATGCCCTTTTTCTTCTCAAGATAATAATTTTTGTATGCATTATCTGTTCCTATTGTAAAAAAGAAGGTATAGAGTACGTTTGATGGCACTATGTGCTGTCCTTATAGGACAGTAAATGTTTTAATCAGAAGTAGGAATGCATTTAGGTACCTTACGAAAATTTACATCTGACTAGTTATTTTTTTATGTTTAAACATTTAAGGAAATTTGAAATCATACAGCCACAAAGACACAACATTCTTAAGTATCTAGACTGTGTAGCACACAGTGATAAGCTTTGAACAGAGTCAAGCCATTTCTTGAATAAATCATTGTTAACATAATCTGAAGCAAGCTGCACTAGAGATGATTTATAAAATTGCTTTTGCAAATGGAGACTTGCATGTTCTGAAGTGAATCTTGTGAGCTAAACCTTTGTGAATCAAATGATTACAAAGTGGGTTATTAAAATTCTGCAAAGTAATTAATTAACGTACACCAGTTATCTGTTAGACATTTATTACATTCACCTATGTGACTGAAGAGCTGACTGTATTCTGAACTGGCCTGCAGCAGTTAAAAAACACTCATGCTGTAAGTAACGTAGCAACGAGCATGTTGAAATTCTCAAAGTATTTCATTTATGGCCATGCATAATCACAAGCACAAGTATTGAGCTGTAATATCACCTTTGACCTAATACAGGTTTGTAACACATCTGCCTTCAGAAATCGATGAAAATGGTTTATGAATGTAGCATAATAGTTGTATATGCCAAAAACAAATGCACTAATGTATTTTTAATTTAGTAAAATCTTATTTACAAATGTGCATTCTTTAGAATTATGCAGTACATATGCCATAGCTCTCAACTTTTTTGCTCAGTAATCAGGGACAAAGTCAAAATAAGGGTGGGGGACATAGGGTCAAAGTCACAGAGTTTTTTTTAAGTATTGATTAATTCACTAGGTTTTACATCAATATGCATTTTATGAACAACAGGAAGTATGAAAAACTAATATACGGTATTACTGACTGACTATAGTACTCAGTGGTTTACCAGAAAATCAAAAAAAAATTGCAAGGGACAGGGCAAAAACATTAGGTAAAATCAGGGACAGTTGATAGATATGCATACTGAATAACATATATTTGCTGTGAAGAACCAGCCACTGCTGAATCTGTGGTTAAGAATTACTAAACGTATGTTATAAAAGCCATGTCTCTGCATTAAGGAAAACCAACTGTTGTCTAAGTAAACCTAAAAAGCACATTTATCAACCCATAAAAATATGAAAAAAGAAATACTTATAAGTCAATAAATCATACAACAGCCATATGCCAGTTACAAAATCTGGGCAGTTACGTGTTCTTGCTAAATGATGTAATAAAGTGGTAAAGATTAATATTCAGCAAGCCTGATTAAAAAATTAAGAATAAATCTTTAAAGATACTACACAAGGGGGGGCAACCATATGTACTGCAAAAATAAATAAACTATACCAGGATATATGACAAGAGACGCACATTTAAAATTTAACAACAGTGGTGTACTTGGGTGGGCTCTTTTAAGCTAGACATAATTTTTTTTTTAACAAATCCTCAGTATCTGCCCTGCTGCTTTGAAACTCCAGCAGTAAATTAATTCTAAAGTGGCTGAAGAAATGTTCTGAAAGACTGGGAAAATTGTTGCTGTTAACTGGCAAAAAAAATATTACCATTATGTTTGTTTGTTGCCATACTTTCAATAAAAATGTTTATTCTAATAGCATGTCTGTTCTTTTCCATTAAGTATTTTGTATGCAGTTATTCTGTGTTTGTTATTTACAGTACCTTTGGCTACTTTTTATGTCTTAAGTTTCTATAATACTTCTATATTTATGAAAAAGATTTACTTATTCACTTACATTCAGTTAGTGAAAATACACTGACTTAATATAATGACAGGGAATGGCAAGGCAGTGTACAATTGGGATCAGTGCTACAAAGTTTATTTCACATTAACCAGCAAGCAGGATAGTTCTATTTCTGAGACATAAACAGTTCTGTTGTGCATGTGCAATGTTTAATAATATGTTATATGCTTCTATCTATAAAAGGGAAATGGATTTTGAAATGCTTTCATACATGCTACATTTTCATATTGTATAGATGGTGTGTACAGAAAATTGTTAAAGTCATTAGTGAAGCAAGCAGAAATGCTCAAATAAACAAACAATTATTTGTGTTTTTTAATTAATGGGCGGTCTGAACATATGACATAAGCAAAAAAGTACAAAATCAGAGTATTTTATTCTTTATTTAATGCCATCTAAGAGTCCTAAATTGTAGTACCCCTTAGATTATTAGATGAAAACGTATTGTTTTGCCCGTTAAAGCAGCCTTAACTTGTGTTAAAAATGTATTGCAGGTAGTCAAGATGCATTTCAGTCCTGTACCTTTATTGCCAGTAATAATGTACTATTCAAGTAGCCAGTTCTTGTCTAGGTTTGCACTTACTTGTCTATCAACCTGCAATATATATTTAAAGAATCTCAAATAAGATAGCGGGAAAATCTGCATATTAAAGACCATCAAAAGTGCTGGGTACCTACTACAGATGCAGCTAGTTTTACAATAGAATGAGAATCATTTGAAAACAAATCAGCTTCACCTTGAGAAATGTTATCTATTAAAATGATCAAATTCAGAATCAGAAATCACATTTCTTAAGTTATATCTGCATGTATAAGACGCTCCTGTAGTAACAACATAAACCTTACATTACTTACTCACTTAAACAGAGCTATGTGATATTTTGGTAATTATTAATCGGTTACTATGCTGTTTAACTTATTATTTTGTATGCATGTAATGCTTGATTGATGTTTGTTCAAACAGCAAAGAATGTTAACGTCTTTATTTATTTATTTATTTATTTTGCTTCTATTTTCAGAAGCACGCTTAGAAATGTTCACTCTTTCTTTTGCTAACATCACACTGAGTATGTTTTAAATAACAGGTGTCTAGTTGGTTAAGGGCATTTTGTTATTGGTGTTTCAATAGCCACAGCTCTTTATTAGTGGTAAGACCGGGGTAAATGCGTTTCTCCCACATAACCAGAATAGAAATAAATGATCGGTGGCAAAGGGCTCAATACCATACCTCTCAACTTCTTAGTGCAAGAAATCTGGACAAAGCGTGACAAAATGGGGGAACAAAGGCCGAAAAATAGGGACAAATTTTAAATATTGCTCTTATAAACTTAGAAAGTTGGTAAGAGTAACAGGGATTGTTTTTACATAAATTTTCTAAAGGATTTGAAGTCTGAAACTCAAATGTATGTCATTATTTAGTAACTTTAAACCTCAGATAATGCCAGTAATTTGCCAGAAAACCACACATTTTATGAGGAACAGGCCAAAAATATAAGCCAAAAATATGCAGATTCTGCAAAAATCTGTACAGTTGAGAGTTATGCTCAATACTAAAATGACGTGAAAAAAATTATCTTCTGATTTCGTAGTGTAATATCTGTGCTTGCATGATATTCATACAATTTGTTGTGTTCTGGCAAATCATTCAATATTAAAATCACTAAATAACGAAGACATACACTACAGCTTCAGACTTCATATCCCTTAGATGCATGCGAACACAAATCCTACTATCTTAGAAACTCTGTAAGTTTCCGAAAGGAATATTTAAAAAATGTCGATGATTTTAGGCCTTTGTTCCCCAATTATTTTTGGCTTTGTCCAGATTTCTTGTCTTTGAGGTTGAGAGGTTCAACTTCTTTGCTCGCGAATCACGGGCAAAATAAAAATATGGGGGGAGAGTTAAAAACTCAAAATCAATACTCCTCATCAACATGCATCTTCTTAAGAGTAAGAAGTATGGAACTCTGATGTCTGGCATTACTGACTGACTAGTTGTAATCCTCGGTGATTTATCATATGTTTGTTTATACAGGACTGTGCAAAAACTAATAAGTAAAATCAGGGACAGCTGAGGTATGCCGCCCTGCCTGGGCATTCGTAAAATGAAACTTCAGATAGCTGCTCAGGCAACACACCCAGACACATTCGAAACCCGAGAATTATGCTGCTACTTATTCAAATACTTACGGCAATTCAATTAAAAGCGTGTAATTGCACTGTAGAAGCAAAATGGCTTATTTTATTCAATCGCTATCTATCTTACACAAAGTGGGTATTCATGGATACAAAAGTCTTGGACATACAAGCACTGTAACCTTTCTGAGAAGTTTTCGGACTTTTTTAATCGATACATTTAAATATTCTGATGTTATGTTAAGTGGAGACAGAGATCTAGAAGTTGCATACCCTTCCCAACATAGAACGGTTTTACAACTAAAATAATTAAGCACAAAGCTAAGCTAAGCAAACAAAGAAATTATTAAAACTGTCGAAGAAGACGGAGGCCAAACATATATGCAACGTAACTAAAAAAATAGAAGTGTGTGGGTTGCATGGGTGATAAATACTAAAGTGGTTTTGCTGGGAGGGAATGATAATAATTGGTAAAAAATGTCCTAAGTGGAGGACTTCACATTAATTAGATGGGTGGCATAGTAAAATCCAATACCTCCCACCCCCACCCACAGCGGCACAATTCAATTTTTGCACAGATTTTTTTCTACTGTATTGTAGGACAGGATTTGTCAGTCCACAGCCTGACCTGGACCACAGGCATAATCAGAGGTACCATATCCAAATTATAGAGATTGACATACAATTAGAAGGAATACATTGGTTAATATTTCCGCAAAGCTCTTTGTTTGATGTTACCCATTTAACTGTACGCAGATTCTGTGCACAGGTTTCATTATCGCCATACATGTACAGTGAATTTTAGCCCTTGTGTAGTGTTAACTAACTTATTTGTTGTGAAACAACTTTATCTTGTTACCTGCATATAAAAACTCACTTGTTTGTTGTTTTCCTTCTTACAGTAAGTCATTGTCTATGATTATCATTTGCCCCGGCCAGGGTGTCAACTGAAAAAATCATTGGGCAATTTCTCTTTAGCTGATAAAGAACAAGTACCAGGTATAGTTTCTGGAAATGTAACTGCTTAAGGTAGAATTTGTTTTATTAATCGTTGTAAAAGGAGATCTTAGGACCTAGAAGAGAGGTCACGGCATATCGGTGATAAGACCAAGTACAGCTTTGCCCCAGCCATTCATTACTAGGTATCTGACGTATGGTTGGAGGACCTTGGTGGTTCTACTCCTTAAAAGTGGACCTATTTATTTATATTGCATGTGGTCTGTTTTCCCACTCTTTGGAGGATATCGATCACTATTTATAGTACAACAGGTAGCACTTAAGGAGCACGAGCTTTATGCATATTTACACATTTTAATAAAACATATGCTGACAATGAGGTGAGTATTTATTTACTTGCAAACTATACAATTTGTAAGGAAATATACACAGTTTGCAGAACGCATATAGACATGTAGGTGCTAACAGTTGCGAGTGTTTACTTGCACACAAAACTTGTCAAGAGCAAATCAGTGGGACACAACTTCGCCACATTTTTTTAATGAGATACGTCTTTCATATACCAGCCCGGCAAAAGGCATTATGCAATGCTCTCCAGAGTAAGTGGCAAACTTTTATGGGGAAAACATTAAATTAACTTTGAAACAAATTATCAAACATACTTGCAAAAAGAAAAATAACGCTGTGTGTGTGAGTGTGTGTGCGCTGAATGAATCCTAAACACAGAGCCCTGTCGGAAATATTTGCATGATCCTGAAGCTCCAACTAGCTTTGCTTCCACATTGTTTTCACATTAACTAAACGTGGGGGGTGCATGAGGGCACTGGTCCATTCATATCCTCAACTTACCTCGAGGTTCCTGAGTTGTTAGGTCTAAGTGGCATATAAATCTCAAGAGATGTCAGGGATATGCTGCGTAGGATCAGACCCAAAGTCTCCGCCAGACTGCATCAGAGGAACTCGAAGCTAGACGTCTCTCCAGCCGAACGGCTCCACTCTTTCAGCTGGAAATAGATAACAAAAATATTAGATAAGAAAAGTGGTTCATTAGTTCAGCAGGGGATTCTCTGCAAGGGGAGGGACAGCATCTTACAGGTGGGCTTTGTACCAGCAAACACAAACTGCTCAGCCAAATTATTTATAAAATGTTCAAGACGAAGTAGCAAAGATATGTATATTAAGATTTGTCCTTTACAGTAGTGCAGGATCAGTTTTATTTGGTTCAGTTATTTGCTTACAGTATTACCTCTAATGAGACTTCCGTTGCACTTCGCCACATGCAGATACAGTTTTGGAGTGCAATGTGGAGGGTTGCAAGATTTTTTTACAAGTCAACGTGCTGGCCGCTGCTAAACAATTTATTAATGTCGGGGTGACTGCTCTGCTCCAAATCATGCTTAGGCTGAATGACTGGAAGACCTTGGCCAGCACAGCACGCGCACAGAAGATGCAACAGAGTGAGTGGCCCCAGCTGAAGATGGGGTGGGGGTGGGGGGGCTAAAATAATCTTAAGTATAAGTCTCTCTGCACGCGCCACAGAAATAACTAACACCATTAGAATGCTGCTGCTACTTCATGGTCATTACATTAGCCTGGGTGACCTAAAATGGTCCATTTTAGTAAACTCAATTCAAAATTATTTATGCCCACTTGTCCAGATGTTAATGCCACCAGTCTGAACTCTCCCAGATTCGGTGCAACAGCAACAATACAGTATTTGTAAGTCACCGTTAGATACAACTTCATATAAATTCAGAATTCTTCTTAAAAGGCATATGCTGTTTGCACTTCCTTTGCTTTATTTGTGCAATCCAGGCTTATAAACTGACACAAACACACCTTTCAGTCTCTCAATATTAAAACTCGCAACGGTATTCTTTAAAAAATCATGACCGAGTAGTGCCAGAAAGAGAAGCAGCACTGTTTTATTTTAAAGAGCAGAATGCCAATTATTTCATTATTGTTGCCTAACATAAAAAATAAAAAGGCATTGATGCAGAATGGGCAGAACACTTAATTTTTCACTGTAAAAGAGTAATGTGAGAAACCGCTAAAATATTAATTTGAAAGAATATCATGATTACTGAGATTTTTTTATTTTTGTTTGTTTAATAATGCATGTGATTAGAATGATGCTATAACTTGAAAATGGTTATGTAATAACGTCATAAATGTTATTATTAATAAATTGTTGCTGTAGAAAAATCACTGGTTACGAGACCCTATACGCATAATGATGCTTATTCAGTTTTTTAATAAAGTGCGTACATCCAAACTTGTATAACTTTGTGGAAAAAGTCAATAAATCTAGGAGGAGTATGGTTAAATCGGTGCGCAAAGCGCTTTATCTAAACTATAGTAGTTGAGAGGTATAAGGAGAAATAAAACAATCACAACAAAAGGCAGACACATGATCTTCTGCATACATTTTGTACACGTCAGTGAAGGCAAAAATGAACGGAGCTGAGTACATTCTTAATTCAGTGTCCGAGTTTTGAAAAAAAAATGAAAACCACGGGGGATCAAGGGCAATGTGGAAATACAAAGGAGCACAAAAAATCAGGGACATTTTAAAATACTGCTATAGTTGATTTAGGATACAGCAGGTTAGGACTTGACTTTTAAAGTATTTTATGAATTATGAATTAAACACACACACACACACACACACACACACACACACACACACACACAACACAGACGCACTAATTTCAGGTCCAGGAACAAAGCAATTTTTGGTTCAAAATGAAGGAATCATAATTCCTCCGGCATTTAGGATAACAATAATGGTGTGTATTTAGACTATATTTCCAGGGTAATGCCGTGCTCAGATTTCAGTTGTAGTCCTATCACTCACCTAATAGTTATAAAGGTTACAAGCCTCTAAATGTTCCCCTTGCACAGATAATGCTCATCTTTTACCCCCTACGGCAAGAAAATGCTTTTTAGTAATGTGCTCCTGTCTGGAAGGCAGTTATGTACAACTCTGTATTGTAGATTGTGTTCAGAAAGTTCTAGATGCTCAGGATTCTTATGTGCCACGACGCAGAATGATATTGAAAGGTGCAGTGGGTGCACTTTTAAACGCCTGGCTACAGCATTGCCAATGTAATAGTAGCATGCAAGTTTTACTTTACTTGTATGTCGCCACTTCGTTAGTTACTCTTCAGAACTTAACCATAATATAATTCTGCAAAAAAAAAAAAAAAAAATATATATATATATATATATATATATATATATATATATATATATAAAAGCAGCTTCATCTGCAACCCCTTTCTTTTCACCAAGTCACAGTTCACACAACACATTTAGTATGCATGGCTTCATTAGTGAGCTGTATTCATTTCTATCATTTATTAGGGAAGTGTTTTAGATTTTACTGTTTTGTTTTGGTTTGGATAAGTTCATTCATATATAAAAATATTCTTGAAATTCAAACTGAGCTACATTTAGCTATGGGCAACAACCAAAGACATTTGCTGCTTGGAGTTTGACCTTGAAACAAAATGGAAAATAAAGTTAAAATAGACATCTCTAAAAGGGGTCTTCTTGATTGCCAGTTGAAACGTCAGTTTTATCTTTTTTCCCATTTACATTAAATATTTGTAACCAATGCTTGCTTTGGTGCCCTTAATTATCATGTTTTATTTTCAAATCTTTCAATGTCAAGGATGGTCTTAATGGATGCACATTACCATTACTTGTTTTAGCATGAACATTCATTTCTTAACTCTGAAAATGAAATATAGTCTCCTTATTAACTAAATGAAGTAACCAAGAACTGTAGCTAGACATTAATTACATAATTCTACATTAGGGAATAAAATATTAACATTCCTGGTCCCTAAAGTTAACCCCCCTTCCCGATTAAAGTCGTAATCTAAACTCCCATCCCCCCACCCCCCCAATAGCTGCTGCACTTATCTTGTTCAGACTTATCTTATTCAGATTTAAATAATATATACTTCAGCTTGAGCATGCGCAGAAGCCTGTATGGGCTAAAGTCTCTCAAGTCTTGGGTTCAAGACAGTCATCTTCAAGTACTTGGGACTTGACCGCTTATAGCAGAACCATATTTTTAATATCTAAGTTATACAGTAGTTGCAATGATCAGTTCTGTATATGCAATCTTAGGGTTTACCGGACTTCTAGACAAGGGGAAGAAATGCCTGAACTATCATCCCTGTAATTTGTAGTAATTCTGTATTATATGAAAGAAGAGTTTTACTACATTGCTTAAGAATTATAGCTTTAAGAGATTTAATTGGTAAAATGTTTACAGTTTATTATATAACAGAATTAAACTGTAAACTTCTGGCTTCAAAAGAGTTTTGATATATCAATATGTGTGTGTGTGTGTGTATATATATATATATATATATATATATATATATATATATATATATATATATATATGTGTGTGTGGAAATAACTACATGTTAAGTTGGAAATAAAGTAGATGTTGTTACAGCTACTTAAAAGTTTGATACTGTGCCCAATATCCAGAGGGTGGGGTTTACTTCATTTAAAGGATATCATTAGGTTTGCTAATATGCAAATAAAGAAACTAATTTAGAGGCTGATGTCTTCTCACAAAGCTTATTAATGTGATTATCACTAAAATAAATCTAAAAAAGAATATCCCCCAGATTCAGTAATCTTCCGTGCAAGACTAGTTTAGTAGGAGGAGGATGGCTGCGCGCCATGCATATTAATGAAGGTACAATGCCGGACCTCCTAGGCTTACATGGAGCATGTATGAGTGCACGGGGCGTGTCTGAGAGCAAAGCTCTCAGAATAAACACGCCCCTGCAATGTAGAACAGCAAAAAGTGCAAATAAATGAGCGAGACTGCTCATAGGTGTCTGCATATCCCCACCGACAGTCCCTCATATGTACAACAGCAACAGGACATAAAAATCAAAAGAAGAAACCCCTCTATTCTTTTTTAAAATTCCGAGTACAGCTAACCATAGGTGCGCGGGTGTGCCCATTGATTAGCTACAGTTGAAGCAGCTTAAAAGGCTGAAGAGGATAACAAGGAAAATGTATGCAAATGAAGCAGCACAGCAATCATGTAGTAGGGCAGAGCATTTGCCTAATGAGCAGGCATTCCCGGTTCGAGTCCCACTGCAGCACAGCCTATTTTATAGGGCAAAGCACGTTATAATCAATATTATTGCTGCAAAACCCACAAAATAACATATATTTATGAGCTGGAGTACTGCATTAAATGCACATGTGAAGTGTCAGTGTCATAATGAATAAGGCACTAGCAAGCAGGTTTAAGCACAAATAAGCAGTAGTGAGCATATATAAGCACTAGTAAGCATGTTTAAGTGTGTCTGCGTGGCGGTAAGCATTGCCAACACAGATTAAGCAAAGTAGAAGCTAACTGAGTGTAAGAAACTGCAGCCGGAAGTTAACATTGCTTAGCTCTGTGCAAACCCTCGCACACCTGCTTACAACTGCTTTAAAATGCCTTAATCACTCTGTACCCAACGGCCCATGTTCTGCCCAGCAACAAAATAAACAGCTTCTGCAAGTCTCGAACGCAGGACCCTGTACACTATAGTTATAGTAATTAACCACTAAGCCATCATAGCAATGCAGATGAGTGAGGTTTCAGCAAACAGATCCTCACCACAGGAAAATCAAACCGAACATGTGAACTGAATCTATGTACAGTGTGATGTTGTATAACCTGCTACATAACATAAATATGTGAACTGGACTACTGCAGCAAGGCTAGATGTGAGGTGTTAGTGTAAGAAAGTGTTGAAGTCCCCAGGACCACATACAGTGTACGTACACATGAATCACAGATACCAGACACAGATATAACATGTAACAAATTATAAATCAATTGTCAAAAGGACAATATAATGCTAATTACATATTAAGCAACGCTAAGCATTGCACAGGTTGGCTTACATGGTGTAAGCAATGTGTAGGCCGGCTAATTCAATCTGCCCAGTGGTATGCCCCTTTAAGCAATGCCAGCATTAGGTAAGCAGGAGTGCTCATAGCTTAGCCTTTTCAAAACCATCCAATCATGGGAAAGTGTGTGAAATCAGGCATATTTAAACCCCACAGGTGCCAATAACCCCCATAACTGGTTGCAGCTCCCTACTGTAGGCAGAATGACTGGAGTAGGTGAAGGCACTCAATTCAGAATGCAGTGCTGGGACATTAATGAGTCAAAATACATGGTGTGGCTCCTGGTCAAACACCATGAGCAGAGACTCCTGCAGGGCTATTTCCAGGGTTCCCAGTATAAAGCAGAGTTCTGGGACATTCTCACCTGTGACAGTCTCACCTGTGACCTCATTAGTGCCACATGTATCCCTCGGACTGGTGAGCAGGCCAGGCATCACCATGCTGACCTGAAGCGGCATAGGGAGGATGTACTGGAACAGTGGATCCAGGAGTGCAGGCAGATGGCTGATGCCCCAGTACTGAGTAAGTACTCATTCCATTAAGTATATAATAATTGCCTAGCTTTTGTATACTATGAATAGGTATGGCTAAATGTCACTGTATTTCTCTGACAGCTGCAGATGAGTGGGCTGTGAACCAGCAAGCCCATGCCACTAGGCTGCAAATGCTGGGTTGCGAGGCAAGTTAG
Source organism: Protopterus annectens (assembly GCF_019279795.1). Lineage (NCBI taxonomy): Eukaryota > Metazoa > Chordata > Ceratodontiformes > Protopteridae > Protopterus > Protopterus annectens. The sequence goes on along the minus strand of NC_056729.1, from coordinate 640,109,006 downwards.
TAATAATCTTGCATGAACTGTCATATCCAGTGAATAAAGGCATAACCCCTGGAGTGCTTGTGTATACTCTGATTTAATATGTAGTACTGTAGTATTAAGCAGTGTTACCCACACTGTGGTATGCAGATAAAATGTGTAGGACGTTCTGTATAGCAAGAGGTTAGTCATATTGTATAAATGAGGTAGACTTAGAGAGAAAACATTTGAAAAGCTTTACACCAATTCCCTCATAGCACAGTGTACTGTGATGTTAACTGTAATTGTTTTACCACACACATCAGGGATTGAATCCTGGAAGTGGTAGTAAGTTGTATACAAAATCATACCCCGCAACTGTACAGAATTTGTGAGAATGTCCAGATAGAAAGCTGTATGCATAATTAGACCCAACAACTGTACAGAGTTTGCTAGAATGATCAGATAGTAAGCTGTAAGCATAATTATGACCACCTGTACGGACTGCATCAGAATGTTCAAATAGTAAGCTGTATGCATAATTAGATAGACTCAACAACTGTACAGATTATGCTAGAATGTACAGATAGTAAGCTGTAAGCATAATCATAACTATCAACTGTACAGACTGCATCAGAATGATCAGATAGTAAGCTGTATGCATAATTAGATAGTCCTAACAACTGTACAGATTATGCTAGAATGTACAGATCGTAAGCTGTACGCATAATCATAACCATCAACTGTACAGACTGCATCAGAATGATCAGATAGTAAGCTGTATGCATATTCATACCCCTCGACTGTTCCAATCTGCCCAGCATGTGCAGATAAATGGGTCAGTTCTACTGTCTTGTACCCTTATTCCCCTGAGAAATCAGTGTGATGATCCAAGAAATGTAGGCAGCCTGTTTGCGCATGGGTAAGCAATGCCTACACAGGTTAAGCAATCCAGGAGCTGAGTATAAGAAACAGTAACCAGAATGTAGCCATGCCTACCATCACACAAACCCACTTACAACTGCTTTAAAGTGCCTTAATCAATCTGTATCCAATGGCCCATGTTCTGCCCAGCAACAAAATGAACAACTTCTGCAAGCCTCAAACCCAGGACCTTGCACACCATACACAAAGTGGTTTACCACTAAGCCATGGAAGATATGCATAGCCCTGATGTTTTCACAAGCATATCATTCAGCACAATCAGTCAACAATGCAAGAAATAGGTTCATAGGTTCATAGGTTCATAGGTTCATACTAGGCTATCTGCCCTAGGGCATTTATAAGCCTAGCCAGAGTGTGTATGACTTTCGCCACCCATTTTAAATTAATTTTGCTATGCCCTTTTTCGAGGTTAGTATACTGTGCTTCTGTCTAACAGTGACACAGAAGTGATACCCGGGGTAAACCTATGATCTCCCATCCACTCATCAAGATTCCTCTTGAAGAGAGTCAATGAGGGACTCTGCCTAACCTGGACTGGGATTTTATTCCAGAGTGAAGGGAGCCTCTGGGTTATGAATCTGTCCCTCCAGCATGTCCTATTTATTTCAGTGCTGAGGTTTAAGTCCCTCGAGCGCGTAGCTCGATGGGATTTGGATTTTCTGAGATGCAGCATGTCCATTAATTCCGGGTTGGACATGACTTTATAAGTCAGGCACAGATCGCCTCTGAGCAGGCGGTATGCCACTGAGTAGAGCTGGAGTTTCTTTAACCGGGCAGCATACGGCATCTGTTTGAGCCCCTTGATCCTCTTGGTGAGGTACTTTTGGGGTCTTTCCAGTTGCTGCAGGTGTCTGGTAAGGTACATCCCAAAAGGGGCATTGTACTCAATTATGGGCCTGATGAGGGATGAGTAAAAAGGCACGATGACCTCCCCTGATCTAGATGTGAATCCCTTCATGATTAGGTGGGCTATATAAAATGTTTATCTAACCACTTTGGCCACGTGGTTGTCAAATGAGAGATTGCTATCAACTTGGGTCCCCAGGTCCCTAATTACTTCTTCTGTACTTAATGGATTACCACCTATGTGGTAATTTGTGGGCACTTTGTTTTTGCCAAATGGGATGACTATACACTTTTTGGCGTTTAGCTTGAGGCCATGGCTCTGGCACCAGTTGTCTGTTTCTATGAGGCCCTTTTGGAGGATGCTTGTGTCAGCTGGAGAGTCTATTATGGTGCCCAGTTTTCAGTCATCTGCGAACTTGGTCAGCCACAGTCCTTCCATGTTGGCCTGTACCTCCGAGAAATATATACCGAACAAGAGAGGTCCCAAGAATGAGCCTTGTGGGACGCCACTTGTAACTGGTTTGGAGTCTGACATGGCTCCAGCTATTCTAACCATGTGGGTTCTGTCCTTGAGCCAGTTTTCAACCCATCTATTGACATAGGGGTTTATATTTAAGCTGGTGAGCTTATCTATAATGCCCGAGTGGGGTATTGTATCGAAGGCTTTTGCGAGGTCCAGGTAGGCTGTGTGGACCACCTTCCCCTTGTCAATGGCCTTGGTGACTGTTTCAAAGAAACTTACCAGGTTTAAGAGGCAGGATCTGCCCTTAACAAAGCCGAACTGGGTAGGATCCAGTGTCTGTAGGTCCCCAATATCTTTATTTATAAGGTCCATGATGATCCTTTCCATAGCTTTGCAGACCAAGCTAGTGAGACTTATGGGGCGATAGTTTCCAGGATCCGTTGAGGCACCACCTTTGTGGAGAGGGACCACTGTTGCTGTACGCCACTCTTTGGGTACATATCCTGTAGTAAGGCTGAGATTGAACAGTAGTTTTATGTTTCGGTTTAGTTCTTCTTGGAGTTCATGTAGGACGCAGCCCGGGACACCGTCTGGTCCCATTGATGCTGTGTTTCTTGCTTTGGAGGGGGCAGCTCTTACCTGAGCATCTGAGATGTCAGGGGAGCAGCACTCTGCTGGGATAGATATTAGCCCTTTTGGTGGGGAGGGGGGGGGAGTTTGTGCTGAACCTGTCAGCTAGGATGTTGGCAATGTCTGTGGGTTCAGTGTATTTTTTGTCAATTTGGACTAATTCTGAGCATATCTGGGAATTCCCACCCAGGTTCCTAACATAACTAAAGAAAGCCTTGTGATTATCCTTAGTGTCCTGTGCAATTTTTCTCTCGAAGCTGGCCTTAGACGATTTTATGAGTGCCCGTAGTTTTTTGCTAATACTGATCAGAGATGCCTTCCCATTTTGGGATTTTGCTCTGTCATGTAGTAGCTTCCTCCTTCTATTGTATAGTTTGTTTATGGCTGGGGTCCACCAGACAGGATGTCTGCCTTTGGAGGATTGGGTCTTGGTTTTATTTGGGATTGCATGATCCATGCATTCCTGAAGGTGTTCATAGAAAGCGTTTATAAAGGATTTTGTGGTCTGGGCCGTATTATCCAGAGGCCCGGGGGCTTTGAAGGATTCCACCTCGGTTTTGAGGAGTGTGAAATTTGCTTTAGAGAAGTTTTTCACTGTGGTTTTCTGGGCATGGGGTGGGGTCGGGATGTGAATATCCAGTGAGATTAGTTTATGGTCTGATCTTACCAGTGAGGGATACACTTCTGGTCTGGAGCATAGAGTCCCCATGTTGGTGATGATCAGGTCCAGTATATTTTCCCCTCTTGTGGGAGTGGTAACAAGTTGTTCCATAGCATTTGAGTTTATAAATTCTAGGAACCTTTGGGCTAGGGTGTTGGAGCTAGAGTAATGCTCCCAGTCTATGGTTGGGTAGTTGAAGTCACCCAATATAATGGTGTTTGGAGAGACCTTCATATTTTCCAGTGTTCTCAGGAAGGCCGAGTGGGGTTCCTGGGCTTGGGAGGGTGGTCTGTAGCAGGCTATAAACTGGAAGGCAGTTCTACCCACTGTTAGTTGCACATGGATAGTCTCTGATGCTTCCTGCTGTGCCACCAACCTGGAGGTGTGGGTATCTTTGACGAATATTGATACTCCCCCTCCTTTTGTGGTTCGGTCCAAGTTTTGGGGCCGAAAAGCATGGTATGAGGTATAACCTGGTAGTGCTGGGGTGCTCTCGAGAGCCTTGAACCAGGTTTCTGTTACTGCACAGATATCGATGTTCTCCATGCTAAGGAGAGTTTCGAGTGCGTGCATCTTGAGGTTTAGACTATTGCGGTTGAGTGGCATTGCTCTTAGTTTCTTATCCCTTGTGATACCTATGGAGGTGGGATTGTCTTTTGAGCCTTGCCTAAAAAAGGCACTATGGGGGTAGCAAGAGCCTTTGCCAATATCCGAAAGCCCAGGGGTGACAGGTGCAAGCCGTCCCTAGCGAAGCATTGTGGCTTGTCGAGCATGTCATCCCAGGCTGACAGGCATTGGATCCCCTTTGAATGACACCAATACTTAAGCCAATTGTTGAAATTGATAATCTTGTCTTCATACTGTGGCATCATTCTTGGTGAGGGTAAGATGCTACTCAAGGTCAGGGTCATACCGGCCTGGGCTACATGCCCAGAGAGCTCCTCTATGTCTCTTTTCATGTAGTCCAGGGAGGTGCGTCTCAGGTCATTCACACCAGCATGGACAATGACTGAGTCATATTTGTACTTGCCTTGGAGTGACCTGAGTGCTTGTGTTATGTGGCGGATCCTAGCACCCGATAGGCAGCTCACCGTGACCTTCTCCTTGTTCAGCCTGGTGAGCGGGACGTCAGTGTGCCTGATGATAGAGTCACCTATTACAAGTGTATCAGGTGTGTTGTTTAGCCTTAAGGGCTGTGACTGTTCGGCACACTGGCTTTGTGAGCTATGTGTTGCATGTGTTTTGTTTTGGGGTAGCGGTTGCTTGGGTGTCTGCTTTGGAGGTCTCTGCTGCTTAGGCAGATTTTTATTTAGAGCCTCCAAGTATGTTTTTGTGTGTTTATGTGTTTGGTTTGCTGTCGTGGTAGGTCTATGTGAGACTGGAATTGTAGTGAGTGTGGTTTCCTTCTCCTCCTGACTGGTTACACCAGTACTGAGTTGAGAGAGCTTAGCCTCCAGTTTGGCTATATGGTTGCATCTCTCACATGTGTTGGAATTTGTTGGGAGGAGGAGAGGGTTGTCTGTGTACATTAGGCAGTTGTAACATTGCCTCAAGATTCCCAGGTTCACCAGCTGGACCGGAGAGGAGATTGACAACTGACCTTTGGACATGCTAGAATAGTATTGGGAATTCCTTTATAATTGAAAAAAAGGACCAATGGGGAACAAGTTACTCAAGGGGAGTTTGTGAGGGTGTAGTGCTTTTAATTTTTTTAGTGCTGACTTATATAATTGCTTTAGTGAGCAAGTGCTAGGCTTTAGCATAGGAATAGAGTGTTTATTATGGGAACTAGATCAGTTCCAAGGCTCAAACCCAAATAAGCGGCGCTGCTCGATGAAGCGCTATGCACAAAATCACGCAAAGCTGCGCTACAGCGGGTTTTATACAGGCGGACTTGAAAGAGCTAGAAATTGGCCCAAAACAGCCAACAGACTACCAGATTCCTGTGCTGGGAACACTCCTCCAGGGACAGATAGCCTGCTCCAAGCTCCCCACTGCCACTGGTGAACAAAGAAGCCTCCCTCTATCCAAGAAAGAAAATGGCAACACAGGAACTTTCCAAAAGTCCAGAATACAGCAAAGCCTGTATTTGGACTACTCTAGGTCAGGAAAGACGGGAAACAAGGATAATTTTTTTTTCTTTTTTTCAACAAATAGCAGGAAAATGCAGTAAATATGTAACACAGGCTAGCACACTTGAGTGTGTAGCCTCAACAGGTAAATGCAACAAACAGGACAAACTTAAAAAGTGCAGGTGCAAAAACAACTTTAAGCAGTTTAAAACAGTTCAAGAAGCAGAAATATTTGCAGTTTAGCTAGATCAGACAGTCGCCCAGGTAGTAGCAGGAAAAAACACTTATCAGGTTAGCAGTCGCTCTTTTAGCTTCTCTGCTACTAGCACCACTCTGCAGGACCACGAGGAGCTTGGCTGAGTAGTAACAAGCGCAAAAACCTTGCCAAAGCGGGTTTTATACAGGGGGATTTGAAAGAGCTAGAAATTGGCCCAAAATGGCCAGTACTCTACCAGATTCTTGTGCTGGGAACACTCCTCCAGGGATAGATAGGCTGCTCTAAGCTCCCCACTGCCACTGGTGAACAAAGAAACCTCCCTTAATCCAAGAAAGGAAATGGCAACACAGGAACTTTCCAAAAGTCCAGAATACAGCAAAGCCTGTATTTGGACTACTCTAGGTTAGGAAAGACGGGAAACAAGGATAATAATTTTTTTTTTTGTTTTTCTTTTTTTCAACAAATAGCAGGAAAATGCAGTAAATATGTGACACAGGCTAGCGTACTTGAGTGTGTAGCCTCAACAGGTAAATGCAACAAACAGGACAAACTTTAAAATTACAAGCGCAAAAGCGCGCTAAAGCTGGCTTTAAAGCAGGGGGTTAGAAAGAGATAGGAAATGGCCCAAAACGGCCCATAAGCTACAGGTCACTGGGCTGGAACCACTCAAGGGACAGATAGGCTGCTCAGAGCTCCCCACTCTCACTGGTGAACAAAGAAGCTTCCTCCTATCCAAATAAGGATGTGGGCAACACAGGAACTATGACACAGCCCAGAGATCAGCAATACCTGAAGACTGGACTATTCTAGTTCAGTAAAGGCGGGAAACAAGAAATTTTTTTTTTTTTTTTTTTTTACAAAGTAGCAGAAATTAGGTACAGAAACACAGTAAATGCTTTAATTCGGCTAGCACACTTGAGTGTGTAGCCTACCAATTAAACTAAGCAAAAACAAACTTTAAAAGTGCAAAAAAAACTCAGAAATACAGGCAGAAATGCAATAAAACAACTTTACAGAGCTTATTTAGTAAAAGAAACAGAAAAGTCTATATATACAGAAAAGCAGCTAAAACACACAAACACTTCAGATGCAGTGCAACCTAGAGCACTTGAGTTGTAGCAATATTAAGGCTATTACAGTTATAATAAATGCTCTGAAATATACTGTATAATGCCAAAATGTTTGAGAAGCACAGTCAGAACACAAGGAGGTTCAGGCGAAAGAAAAAAAAAAAAGTTTTGTTTTACTTTTTGAAAGGGAAAAAGGAGGAACAGAAGGCCTTATCAAATGTTCTCTCTGTATTAGGCAGAATGAGCTAATGACACTAGACTGGGAGGAGTGTCACAGTAGGGGCGGGCAACTGCAAAGCCACCAAGTATAAGAGCAAGACACCAACAGGGAGGAAGGGTGGTACAAAATGTAGTAATATCATACCACACAACCTCTTAATGCAAGAATTCTGGATAAAGTGTGCCAAAATGTGGGTACCAATAGGGATATATGTCAAATACTGCTCTTATAC
>NC_056729.1:640061695-640094195 GCF_019279795.1 Protopterus annectens | reverse complement strand
CACCCAGTGCAAGTCTTAACATCTTTAACTCTGCCACATCCAGCTCTGACTCCTGCCTGTTTGTCAATGCCATTGTCTCCAACCCATATAACATAGCTGGTCTCACTACCCTCTTGTCGACCTTCCTTTTCCCTCTTACTGGTATTCGTCTGTCACAAATCACTCCTGACACTCAACTCCACCCTGCCTGTACTCTCTTCTTCACCTCTCTACCATTACTCTGAACTGTTGATCCCAAGTATATAAACCCATCCACCTTTGCCAACTCTACTCCCTGCATCCTCACCATTCCTCTATCCTCCCTCTCATTCACACACATATTTGCTGTCATAGTCAAGCTGACTTTCATTCCTCCCTTCTCTAGAGCATATCTCCACCTCCCCAGGGTCTCCTCAACCTCTTCCCTACTCTCACTACATATCCCATTGTCATCTGCAAACATCATAGTCCATGGGGACTCCTGTCTGATCTCAGCTGTCAACCTGTGCATCACCACTGCAAATAAGAAAGGACTCAAAGCTGATCCTTGATGTAATCCCACCTCCACCTTACATACATCTGTCACTCCCACTGCAGATCTCACTGCTGTCACACTACACTTGTACATATGCTGTACCACTCTTACATACTTCTCATCTCTAGGCACCCTGTCATATGCTTTCTCTAAGTCCAGAAAGACACAATGCAACTCCTTCTGACCTTCCCTGTATGTCTACATCAACAGCCTCAGAGCAAACATCGCATCTGTAGTGCTCTGTCTTGGAATGAAACCATACTGCTGATCACTAATAATCACCTCCCTTCTCAAACCAGCTTCCACTTCTCTTTCCAATAATTTCATGCTGTGAATGATCAATATTACCCCTCTGTAGTTACTACAGCTCTGCACATTACCCTTATTTGTATAATCCAGTAACAAAACACCTTTCCTCCACTCCTCAGGCATCCTCTCACATTCCAAGATTCCATCAAACAATCTGGTCAATCATGTCACTGCCATTTACCCTAAACATCTTCAAGCTTTCACAGGTATGTCATCTGGACCAACAGCCTTTCCATTCTTCATCCTCTTCTTAGCTATTTGTACCTCTGCCTTGTAGAGCATGCATATCTGGTATGTCATAACTATTGTTTGTTGATGCATAGTAGTAATAAACAGATGTGCATAAGTGCTAGTTTTGTGGACTTGTACTGTTGACGTGCTGTAATGCTGCACCCACTCTGTAGCAATGCCACAGCTGTGGCCACTAACATTGCATATTTCACACTCTTATGCAGGTCCCTCCAGTATACCACCATGGCAGCAGCCTGTTGCTGGTGAGTATGGTGTATGTTGATGGTTGCCAATACACCGGGCATGTACTGGCTATGGTATATCCCATGCACACATCTAACACACCTACCCTTAAAGCATGCTGTACATGTTCACATATTGTTGTTATTGCATGCACTGCATCACAGTGGTGACCATGATGGGGTATTGGAAAGGTATGTCAGACGCCTGTGGGATATGTAACGTCCTGTCATTGTGAAAGTTGTCCATGGGGATTAACATAATGGTGGCACACACAGACTACAGTAGGGACACATGTGAAACATCACCCCTGTACAGTGCACCAACAGTTTATATACCAGTATTACAAAGGCAACTGTTACAGATGTACACTATGGCATAATGTATTAGTGTGGTCCACATTATTAGCTGGGATGTGGCTGTAACATGTGCTGTTCAGTGTATGGCACACTGCAAACTGACACATATGTGTAGCCCATACTTGTCAAGCAACTGCAAAAAGCCTGAAGGTGGGGAGGGGGTGTCAGCATGTGAAACCAGTGCACTGCAGCAGGGAGCCATAAGAATGGTAAGAATGGCTGTATCTTCACACAGACTGGGTCACTAACTGTGACAGACATAACTCTACATCCACAGAAATAGTGACAGCAGTATGTGAACACCAAGGGGTGTGCATATGAGTAGACCTTGCAATTATGCAGAGTTGGGGAACATGTGTATGGCAGACTGACCATACACAAGCAAATGCAGACGGGCCATGCTAGTATACCCCTGACATGAATAGTGACTGCTGTAGTACACATAACAATGGGTAGAACAAAACTTCATGATAATTGTGTGCACACATAGGCACACACATGACTGTATGCAATGCGGTTAGCATCCGCACACCTAACACCTTTAGTAGACACTGCATGTGGATGTACAGGACATATGGCACATATCAGGCTCATGTACTGTTAATATATGTAGCATTGTTGTCCCATGGCAGATCAAGGAATGGTGCAGCACATCAATAAGAGTGTGTAGACTCCCCATAGCCACGGTATGATCTGGCAGTTGCCAGTGTAATACTATTTGAATGTTCATACATGGTCTGCTAATGTTGAGAGCTGTAAACCAAACATCAAGCATTCACAGCTGACATCTGACCACACATCATCCCAGGTATGTTTTTCTGGAAAACATAGGGTCTGTGAGCATTACAGCTGACATAACTGACACAGTGCTACACGTTCAGCAATGGGATGTACACCTGTGATTTGTGGTGCACAGTACATGGCAGGGTGCATAACAGGTGCACAGCAAAACTGTGTACATGGGTGCAGTGTACCCCAGGGGAAGGGGTATCACCTACTAACACAGGCCATGCTTCACACACATGTATACTGTTGCTAGCATGGATTTACTAAAGCTGCACTGCATGCTGTTATGTACCATATGGTATGCATGTTGACAGATGGGTAATGGGGGGACTGTGTGTACTATTATTATGCAACCTCACCTGTATGTGTGTCTGTGTGTGTGTGTCACTGTGTGGGTTGGTGTTCATGTTGTCTGTAGGTTCAATGTGGTGTAGAGGAGGGAGGATGCTGCATGTAGGATGTGTGTGCATGTGTGTGTGGTTGTGTGGGTGTCCTTGTATGCCCATGTGTGACTGTGGAGTTTATGATATGCAGTGCTTCCCTTTGTGATGGTGCAGTACATGGACATGGACTGACACAAGACACAACAGGAATACTTGTCTGATATGCAATCACAGGACAGCTGATGGTCTAATAAGGTCTGTAGCATGGAACATGCAGGAATGTAGATACCTGGTATGCCCTCATTATCATATACAGCAGGGAGGTGAATGACAACTCATGTAGGCAGCACTACAGATGCATTATGAAATTACTAGACAGCAGGGAGTGTATACATATATCACAGTTGTCACATGATAGGTTGATTGAGCAGCATGTCAGGGATGTACTGAGCAGTCCTTACACATGACACTGCAGTGTGTGACATTATGGAGGGAACGTATTAGCCCCTCACATATAGGGGCCAAGCTCACAAAGTCCCAACATACACAGGGTGAACACTGAATGACAGCAGTGAGGCCATGTAAACAGTACTACACTTAGGTCATGGAGTTAATGGAGTAACAGGTCTTGTGTTGTGGTTGCTTTTGTAGGCATTTAGAGAAATGAAAAATTAATGAGTGCATGTCACCAGGCATGATGCATGATGGGCAACTTAAGGGAATACACGTGGGACTGTCTGGTGGAGTGTGTGTATATGTGTGTGTGTGTGTGTGTGTGTGTGTGTGTGTGTATGTATTGTTATGTAATGCTGGACAGGTCTTAAAGTGCATTTCATTTTATCCCCCACAGGTGGCGAGGTGAGTCAGGGTCCCTCCTGCAGGCAACCTGATGGTGGTGTACATGCAGACACTGACGATGATGAGACCATGATTGAGGCACAAGTGGGGTTTGTCAGGGGTCAACACAGTGCCAACATTTGACATCCCCCTCTTAGCCACACCACCCCAGCACACAGTTCCAGTACCTATACATCCTCCATCACCAGTGGCCATAGCTGAGGGACAGTTGGTGGTTAGTGGCAGTGCACAGGGTAGTGTGGAGACCATGCCAGCTGTGTCTGTCCACAGCAGGGATAGCTGGATGTCCGGAAGGCCACCATATAGGCGGATACACCAGGGTGCTCATGGTAGGGCAGCTGGTCATCCTGCTCCTGGCAGAGGCGCCACAACTGGTACCACCAGGTGCATGTAACAGGCTGTCATGGAGGCACAGGCATGTATAGAAATGTACAACAGACAGGGCCTGAGGCTGCAGAGGGCTGCCTACTCATCTGCAAGTGACAACATCTGTGAACTTGCTGCTGCCATCCGTGAACAGAAGGAGATCATGGATAGACAGTGGGATGAGATGGTGGGCCTCCTCGACTGTGGTATGTCTGTGCTTGAACACCTGGTGGGAGTGGTGTGATGGATGCGTGGACGTAAGCCAGAAACAACAACATCTTGCAGTTGATATGGATGTGCTAGAATGTCAAGCCACTCACGTACTGGAAGTAGTAACCCCAGCACATCACTGGGGGTGCTGTCCACACCACACCAAAGCAGGCCTCATGCACTTGGCCCAGGCCAATCCCAGGCGGGACATGGTTTCATCAGACATCTGTCATATTCAGGGGAGAGCAGCACCTCAAGGCCTGCACCTGTAGTGCCTGTGGAACCACTGGCAGGCACAGTCAGCGTGTCCATGGTCAGAGCCGGTGAACTGCACACCCTGCCAGGTATGGTCTTCAGCTGTCCAAAAACACCTGTATGGGCAGCCACATGGCAGAACTGTGTGCATGCATACCCACACACTATACAAACACATGTAGGGCAACCCCATACCGACATGCACCACATCACCATGCCCCATCCATATGATTAAACCCCTCACCCACACACATGGTATCAAATGTATGGACCACCCTTGGCCTCTGGCAAATCAGCAAAACACCCTGTGCATATGATGATACCTGTGCCACATCCATAACATTGATGCAGGGATAGGCTAATAAGGTTCTGATGCACACGGTGACTGTAATACAGTGCAGCAATGTACTGCAGTGTAACATGTTGTCAGGAGTAATGTGTAATGCATACATGTCAGGTAGTGTAGCCATCCAGCTATGATGCATATCAGCTTTTAGTAACACTGGATAATTGTGATCTCCATAATGTTATCCATTTGTGTTGTAGGTGTACATGTGTCAGCAGGAGGATGGTCTGCAGTCATATTCCACAAGGGTTATGGCACTGTGGTTACACCATGGCTGTAACTTATCCAGAGTACAGTTGCACACATGTCATAGGATTGTCTAACAGTTATTGCCTGTGCCACATGGACAGGTGACCCGCTGGGACATGTATAATCTGCTACCGTATATAGACCCATCCACATACACGCACACTCTTACATGGCAACACTGACCCCTACCTAGGTATGTAGTGCTACTGAACTGTGTGGCTTTCATTGCACACACCACACAACATTTAGGGTGAGGTGTGTACCAGGTTACATGTTACATGCAGAACATCTACAGACATGTACAGTATGGTAATGGTGGATGTAATGGTCGTATATGGATAATACATTGTGTGACATACCATAATACACACATTGACAGACACATGACAAGCAGACACACATCTGAAAGACCTGTGTCTATTGATGCTAACTAACTAGTCCATGTATCGAATGTGTCACAGGTAGGCTGCACACAGCACATGTGTAACTAGGCTGTATTGTGGTTTCATTTACCTGTATGGTTGATGGTGACAGTGGTTCATAGGTTCATAGCTTAGTACTAGGCTATCATCCCTAGGGCCTATACAAGCCTAGCCATAACAATTCCCTGGCTATTTCTTCCCTGGACCCATGTCTAGCAGGGTGACTGGTCACCATAAAGTGGTACATGGAGCATATACTGGGTGTACCATGGTGTATTGGCAGTGTACACAGCACTCACATCCGCCAGTGGTTATTGTATGCACTGGAACCCATGATGACACTCTGACATACCGACTATCACACATTGCCCATGGCTGCAATACAATCCATTGTATATCACAACAGTGGTACTACAGGGATATGCATCTAATGCACATGCCACAGGCATAGTAGTGTGTTGCATTGCCATGCCTCACCTATGGGGGGTGAAAACACTATCTGTACTACTGTGTGGCAATGTGTAGTGTAATAGGAGTATGTGGCCTCAGAATGATGTACCCTACAGATATGCAGACATGCACACATACACACACTTGGCAGATGTTAATGGGTTTTGCATGCCTATCAACCCATTTGTACAACACTGTTGTGCTGGGAATGCATGGCTCATGTAGCCATTAGGGTGAGGAGAGTAACAGGGTACATGTCATGTCCAACACAGTGGCAGCAACATCTGATTATGGCAAATGGGTGTTGAGGTGGTTGTGAAAGCTGTCATGGAGTTCTGATTTACAGGTTTACTAACACACAGACACTGCTATCTTCAGTAATGCACACATGCACATGTGCCAGTACTGTGGTGCATTGCTGTAGGTGGTCATAGCTGTGTCCATGGCTATTGTCCATGGGGAGATGGGTTGTGTAGGGGTTGTGTGTACATTGGTATCATGCTACATGCCATGTGCCAGCAGGTAATCTACCGACAGACACCACTTTGGTGACCATCAGGGTGAGAGTGACATGCATCAGCCAATCCTTGGGATGCCTTCTGCACATGGCCACTGAGGTGATCCAGTTGAAATGTATGCAACATGTATTACAACATATGCTTAGTGCCTGTGTTGGAGACCTGTACCCAAGCATGTTCTGTTGACTGTGGTAGTGTAGTGTAGGTACCCATGGCAGGTGGTCCGTACAGGTTGTTGTCTCCTATATGTGCCAGTAAGTACACAGCTGGGGAGACATGTCAGTGGCAATCAAGAATAGGTTGTCTGTATGTATCCCAGCTGGATACCTGCCATCTACACATCTGTAGAGGGACTCACAGACATCAGCTTGGCAAGTAGCTACGCAGTAGAATTAATGTGCTGACAGATGGATGTTTGACAACAATATGTATGCCATTACTACATGTTGTAAGCCCTCACTAACATGCACTGTACATACAGCACTCTGCAGTGGCATTCAACATGCTTGATCATTATCCAGTAGGGGATATACACAGTGACACAGCCCACACATCAGGAACATGACACTGAGGCCTCAGAGTCCAGCTATGCCTGCAGGTGTGCTTGTTGTCAGTAGTACTTTTAGCACTCTACCCTTGCCTGGGACAGCACTGTCAAAAGTAGTACCACCATGTTACACTAAATGCCAGTGTAACAGCATGTATCCTGGGTTACTACCCCTGCATGTAACACATTCATATGGATAACGGTGCTGGGCAGGTCTCATATACTTGTGTGTCCCCAGACATGACACTCACACCCTTTGTTACTGCAATGACAGAACATAGATGCATGTATTGCATATGGCATTATATACACTTATTACAGATATCAATACCCAGGGTTTGACATGGCCTTGTTTGTTAAGCAGAGATTGTCTCTGAGTATACCATATGCCACATAGTATAGCTGGAGCTTTTGAGGTGGTCAGCATAGGGCATGTGCTTTAGGCCTGTAATAATGATGTATTACAGTGGCCTTTACAGCTGTTGCAGATGTCATTTGAGGTACATATCAAATGGGGCATTGCACACTGTAATGTGGGCAATGAGGGATGAGTACAATGGGACAACTACCTCTGTTTTCCTGGATGATAAGTCATTAGTGATGTGGTGTACCACATAGAAGGGTCACCTCACTGTTGTGGCAATGTGGTTATTGAATGAGACACCACTGTCCACCTGTGTCCCTTAGTCTGTCATCACACCTTTGGTGTTTAGTGTACTGCCACCTATGCGGTAATTCATGGGTACATGGTATTTCCCAAAGGGGATAACCACACATTTTTGGCCATTAAGCTTGAGCCCATGGCTCTGGCACCAAGCATCTGTGTCTGTAATGCCCTTTAGTAGAATACTCACATAATTTTGGGATTCAGCAGTGGATCCTGGTTTGCAGTCATCTGTTAACTTTGTTAGACAGGGTCCCATAGTGTTTGCATGTACTTCAGAGAAGTAGATACCAAACATGAGCGGTCCCAGGACTGAACCCTGAGGTACTCCACTTGTTACCTGTTTGTAGCTGGTATTGGAGTCAGCTACTTTTACAGTGTGTGTTCTGTCAGCTAGCCAGCTGGCACCCCATCGTGTGACATGGAAATGTATGGCCAGCTTAGTACATCTATCTATGTTTCCAGAGTGGGAGATGGTGCCGAAGGCCTTGGCGAGGTCCAGATAGGCTGTGTGGACCACCTTACCCCCTTCCACAGCTCTGGAAACTGATTCAATGAAGTCAATCAGGTTCAGGAGACATGATTGGCCCTTCACAAGGCCAAACTGGGTGGGGTCCAGTTTTGAGTCTTGCCAATATCTTCATTTATATGTTCCATTGTAATGCATTCCATGCCCTTGCAGATCAGGCTCGACATGTGCACCATTGGCTACAGACAGACATCCTAAGGGCATCATGGTACAGTACCACTGCTAGCACTGTAATGATTCTGTGGACTACAGAAGGGATATGACCAATATATGTGGATAGTCTGGGACTCTGTGGTCAGTCCAGATGTGTACACATGTCCCCTTCATGCGAGACATGTGGACCACGCCTCCCAATGTGGATGTTACTAGCCATGTACATGGGTATATCATGACAATACTGGAGTACATATGCCCACACAGTGTATGCACGTACACACACCACTCTGTCCTGACACATAATACCTGGTGGTGCTGAGTTAACATGGCCACATACTACATAATAATATATATAATACAGTAGGCTGCTAGACATGTCACAAAGCACTGAGCAAACTACAGGCAGACTGCCACAACACTGGACTACATATTGTATGGGGGAATACACATGTACCAGCGATTATAGTGGGCTCGACAAGCAGGTCACAGCACAGCGTAGCGGACACCTGTGTGGAAATCCATACCCACATCCAGTGTCAATGCAGCAACAGCCACATATGATACACAAGCTTAACACTGGAGCAGCATGTAACATCAGATAGCACAGGACCAGGAAGAATGGCATCTACCACAGTCTGTACAGAGCCCACGGTTCGTAAGCACAATATACATACTGTTGTCAATCATCCTAACTCAGGGGTCTGCAACCTGTGGCTCTGGAGCCACATGTGTCTCTTCAACCCTGCTGTAGTGGCTCACTGTACCTTTGAGGATTAATGGACACCCTACCACACAACACACACACACACACACACACACACACACACACACACACACACACACACACACACACACACACACAGATCAAGCAACACAGGAACACAATTATGGACATATGTTAGGTATTGTTCTTATACACTTAGTTATATTATATTTAGTATAACTATATATGACACCATATATGCTCTGCTATCTTCATTTTAGGAGTCAGATAACTGTTGTGCCTCCCGATGGATTTAGTTTGGTGGACGAGGTGTCAGGAATGGCTCTTTGGATAGTGAAGGCTGCAGACCCTTGCCCTATGTACAAAGACCACAGTACTTTGCACACAAACACCGAATGTTCAGGTAATGTCCTCAGACACAGCCCCTACTACACACAACATGTCCAGCAGTCTATCTGACTGGCTTGTTATCAGGTATGATATCAATAAATAAAGATGTACAGAACATATGCACTATATATATGTGGGCTTCATCTGCACAACACGTGTGCACCTCTGCAGTCTAGAGGTCAGTGTATGTAACAGTGTTATATGCCCCTGTAAGTCAGTGTATGGGTGGGTATACACCATAAGTATCCTAGGGTGTTACAACATGTGAGGACTACCAGTAGTAAGCTGCCTTAAGGTATGCGGATGTACATTACCATACATTTCACCTTGTGAACATTGCTGGCCTACTGCTTGCTGCCATCAGTGAGATTGTGATGATTTTAGTAATGCATTGTTATGTGGCAGATACCACCCATTGTGTCAACCCAGGTCTTTTCCCCCTAGGGATTGCTTGCAGAGTGTATTTAGAGGCCGCTGGGCTATACATCTGCATTACATACTGTTGGTTGCTTGTTATGCTGTGGCCATGTCTGTCTTTCCTGTTGTACTACTTGAAGGTCTTGTCGTGGACACCAACAGATGTGATATTTCTGGATTACTGTATTAAATAATCTGTTTGAGTGTTGCATTACTCTGTTTGTATGTATGTCAAAGCATAATCAGCTATATGACATGGCATATACAACTGTAATAATACACAACAGAATCTTTCCTATGTATACAAACCTGTGTGCTGTGTTACATCCTTTGACTTCTCTGTGGGTATATGTTTCGGGCAGCAATTGTCTGTGGTATGGGTGACTCTTACACTGTCCATCGGATGAGGTTGCAACTGTAGGTGTACTGGCTGTTCAGTATGGTGTGCACCCTCTGATTATGTATCCTCCTAGACATACCTCTGTGTGTGTATGTGTAGGTTTATATATATATATATATATATATATATATATATATATATATATATATATATATAAATATAAGTATATGCATACATATGTCTATGTATATGTATCATAGGACTGTTTATTGTTTACACATTGTACATTCAAAATGGTAGCCAGACTGTACTGCATGATATATCAATACCAGCCTGACATAATACAGGTGTGATGGCTTACTGTTAACATCTTGTGGCCATGTAGTGTCAGGTCCTGGTTATGGCATTTGCAACAGTTGGTATTGTATTGCAGGGCAGACCTGTTTTGCTGGGTGGGGGGATATCAATACGTGTAAGACATATGTTGCTTGAGCCCCCTCATCCCCATTAACGGTGCCTGTGTTCATATACATATTTATGTTCTCTATTATATCTATAGATATATATCTGTATATACATATCTATATATGTATATATATATGTATATATATATATATATATATACATATATATATATATATATATATATATATATATATATATATATATATATATATATATATATATATATATATATATATATATATATATATATATATATATATATATATATATATTGACATATATATGTAGACATATATGTATAGATGTATGCATGGAGAGAGAGAGGTATGTATCTATTTAGTTTATATATATATATATATATATATATATATATATATATATATATATATATACATACACACATGCATCTAGATGTTAAAGTACATTTTCTGTACTGTTGAATGATTGTGCTGGATGATATGTTTCTGAAAACATCAAATTTATGCATATCTGTTGTTGCTTAGTGGTAAATCACTTTGTCTAAGGTGTATAGGGTCCTTGTTTTGAGCCTAGTAGAGTCTATTTATTTTGTTGCTGGGTGGAACATGGGTCATTGGATACAGAGTGATTAAGGCACTTTAAAGCAGTTGTAAGTGGGTTTGCGCAGAGCTAAGCACTGCTAATTTCTAGTTACAGTGTCTTACACTCAGTTAGCTTCTAAATTGCTTAACCTGTATAGGCAATACTTATCCCCACGCAAACCCGTTTACAACTGCTCAAAAGTGCCTTAACCACTCTATATCCAATGGGCTGTGTTCTGCCCAGCAACACAAATAAACAGCTCCTGCAAGGTTCAAACCCAGGACACTGCACACCATAGACAAAGTAATTTACAACTAAGCCATACAAGATACAAGTAAACCTGATATTTTCAGAAACATGTCATCCAGTCCAGTCATGCAACAATACAGAGAATGTATACCAACATCTAGATGTATGTGTGTGTAAATATAGTAATATCTAAACAGATACAACATATCTATATATGTGTATATATATATATATATATATATATATATATATATATATATATACATATATATTTCTAAAACTATATACATATATATTAATATATATGAACATATATATATGCAAATGCCTACATCAACACATATATGTGTCTACACCTATATGTCTACATATACACATCAAGTTACATATGTGTACACAGATATATATCTATGTAGGTATATACGGACATATATATAGGAAAGCAGATATATATATATATATATATATATATATATATATATATATATATATATATATATATATATATATATATAGGTATATATGGCCATACATCTGTAGATAGCATTGGCAGATTAACAAAAACACATGCGTCCACATGCACTGTTAATGGGGTTGGTTGAGAGGCCCCACACACTATACGTCTTGTACGAATAGGCATCCTCCCACAGCCAAACACATCCACCCTGCAATACACTACCAAATGTTGCAGATCCCATAACCAGGACCTGACATGACATGGGCACAAGATGTTAACAGTACTACATCTCACCTGTATGATATCAGGCTGGTATTGGTAACATATCATGCCGTACAGTCTGCCTCCCATAGGAAATGTAAAATGTGGAAGCCATCAACATCCCCAGAATACAGATAGACAGACACAGATATGTAGATACAGACACACACACACACACACACACACACACACACACACACACACATATATATATATATGCATATGTATATATACATATATGTAGATATACATGTGACTACACATAAACCCGCAGATATATGTACAATAAGATACATATGTAGAAGGAGCACACAATACCGAACAACCACTATGCCTACAGTTAACACATGAACAACTGGACAATGTATGGGCCACCCATACAAATGACAATCATTGCCTGCAACATATACCCACAGAGAGGTCATAGGAAAAACACTACACACAGGTTTGCAGAAATGGAAAACCTTTAATTGTGTACTATTACAGTTCTATATGTCATGTCATATAGTTGTTCAGACACTGACATCCAAATTAACAGAGTAATGCAACTGTGAAGCAGTTACACTAATACAGTAGTCTGGAAAGGTTCACAACTGTTGCTGTCCAAGCCAAGCCCTTCAAATTGTACAATAGTGAAGTCAGACTGGGCCACAGGATACCAAACAATCAACAGTATGTAATGCAGGTGTATAGTTCAGCAGCCTCAATCTACATTCTGTACAAAATCACTAGGTGGTAAAGACGTCTTGTGACCAAATGGGTTGTAACTGTTGCATAACAAGGCATAACTGGCATCATCACGAGCACATTGACAAACAGAACAGTCTGTATAGCAGGAGGCAGTAGGCTTGCATTAACCCAATTAATATAAGTAATGTAAATATAGGTGAAGTGTACAGTGCTCTACATCCAGATTCCTTAAGGCAGCTCACCCCTGATACCCCCACATCTTGTAACAGCCTAGGTCATTTATGGTGCTCCTCCCTAGACTCAATAATACAGGGCCATATACCACTGTTACATACACTGGCCTCTGGAGTGCATAGGGCACACATGTATTGTGTAAGTGATGGTCGCACAGATATGGCCCCAGCCCCACTGTATGTGTGGGGAATACAACAGCAGTGGACTGATGCCAGCAATGGCAGTGTGATATACTCACAGCCCACTACAGAACAACCCCCAACAGCATGTCATATGTGCAAAGCTTGATATGTAGGTGGAGGACAGAGGCTGGAACACAGGCACATATGTGGACAACTGTTGCCATACACTAAGCAAGTTTCTGGTGTTACAGGATAATCTGCAACATGCCCCTTAGTCAGGGAATTGAGGTTAGAAACAGAAATGGATGTAGCCATGTACTGATAGCACTCAACACACACACTGCCAGTGTAATATCTGACACAGGACCTGTGTGGTGGACAGACAAAACATGATAGGCATACCTCTGGCCATCAAGAGGAGAGTCACACAGTTGTGAGCTATCCAGACAGACTGCATTCCAAGGTAAACTAGTATGCGCACACACACCCTGTAACACCAGTACTATACATAGCACAACACGACTCTACTCACACTCTGTCTGTAGTTCCTGAACCTCCTACAAATATGTGGCTACCTTGAGTGTGCCGGTTCTCCTGTAAGAGGTATTGCTACCTGCTGTCTGTAACACTGATGCCCACACACAGGATGGATGTCCATCACACAGGAAATGTAAAGGGACCACACCCACATGATGTAGGGATTTATGTGGTTGCCATGACAGTGGTAACTGGAAGTACTACACATGTACTCATATATATATGGCTATCTGGATAATTATATGTACATATATTTCCACCATATGTCCTGGACATGAAGTGTAGCCCTACCCCAGCCCCTATAGTCCCAAAGTCACAGTGCAAGGGGATGTCAGGTATATATAGCAGGTATATTAGTAGACCATTGCTACTGTCATTGGGATTGTCTTCACAGACATGGTGTGTGTGGGAGATCACATCTGCTTATAACATGTGTGCCATTGGCTACTGACAGACATCGTAAGGACATCATAGTAAAGTACCGCTGCTAGCACATAATGCCTTTGTGGACTGCAGCAGAACTATTGGCAAATATATGTGGACATTCTGACATACTCTGTACAGTCCAGAGGTATACACATAACCCCTTAGTGTAAAACATGTGTACCATGCCTGACAGTATGGATGCAGACAGCCATGTAGATGGGTATAACACATAATGACTGGTATATATTTGCCACCATAGGTTATGTATTCACACACCCCTGTCTGGCCTGGAACATAATAACCACTGGTACAAGGGTGCCTTGGCCACATACCACCCACTAGATATTGACATACATCTGTGCAGCATCTTACAGCTCTGTCTGACATACATGACATTTAAGGGAGGCCCGGCAGCAGTACATCTGGCAAGTATCTGCACATGGCATCTCACTGGGTAAGTACACTAAGCTGCTAGGCATGTAACAATGCACTGTGCAGGCTACAGGCAGACTGGCTCAACACTGGCCTACATCTCCTATGGGGGAATGCACATGTACCTGCACATATAGTAGGCTCTACAGGCATGTCACAGCACAGGGTAAGATACACCTGTGTGACAGTGCATAACCACAACCAATGTGAACACAGCCATAGCCACATATGTTAAGCTAACATAATATTACAGTATATGGACTATCTGTTCGACACCATCCTCATATATGCCACTCACAGACTGACCCTACATACACTGGGCTGTTACACAGTTTGGTCTGATGGCTGTCTGTGGTATGGGACATGTGTGTGTGTGTATGGCCTTACATAAATGTACACCAATATGGTACCATACAGTGGAGCAGCATGTAACATCAGATAGGACAGGAACTAGAACAATGACATCTACCACGGTCTGTACACAGGCTAAAGTACATATTAACAACAATACACACACTGTCGACATTCACCATAGGTACACAGACCTCAGTACTGTACAAACATCCACAGAATGTCTAGGTTATGTCATCAAATATAACCCTTACTGTACATAATATGTGTAGCAGTCTGATATATTACTGGCTTGTTATCAGATATGATGACACTATTTATGGTGTACAGCACATATGCACCACTTCATGCACGACGTATGTACACAGGTTGACAGAGGTGTGGCTAGAAGCACATACACAGGGCCTATAATGACATGTTGCTGTGATAACCCCATACATTTACTGTTGTAACAGGGTTTGTCGCAACACTATGAGGGATAAGAAGTCAGTAACTGTCACAGCTTTCACCATCTACAGAATGCGATCCTCACACTACCTTCTGCAGTCCACAGATAGCTGCTCCATTGGCAACACATGAAACCAAAGGCACAACACACTGCCCTGTCTGCAGATGACCCTGCAGATGGGGATTCCTCATAAACATGGAACTGACATGGCAGGTATTGAGACATGTAGGACAGTCATATCCACACACACACTGTTTAACCAACATTAGTCCAAATGCAGTACAGCAGCACTTACAGTCTGTAGTCAAGTCAGGCACATCCCCCCTCCTGTGTGTTGCCCTGTTTCCACAGTGCATGTTGTTAGAGGTAAATCCCCAATCCATCTGAGATGCTGTTTGCCAAACAACAGATCTAGTTCCTGCTCACAGTGAATGAAAAGGGCCAACACCAGCATGATGTTCCTAGATATTGGAGTGTGTTTCCAGCAATTGACTATGGGAATGTTACCACAGCTGTTCCACATGCAATCAGCTAGGGGTGGGCTGCAATTCATGCAAAGGCCATCAGCTGATCATGAGCATCACTTAAAATACACATACTGCTGCCAAGAAAATCTGGTGTAGATCTCCAAATCCACCAGAGATGGAGCGGGAGAGGCAGACAGAGGCAAAGACAAGTCAGGGAGTGGTGGGAGAGTAAAAGCTAAGCATGTTTGTGTCACACACCTACCAGCACAGGGTATCACAAACCCTGATGAATATGTAGTGCTATTACAGTTCTGTGCAGTCATTGGATGCACCACATGGGTTACCTGCTGCGGAGTCCTCAGAACATATATGTGATGGTGACTGACATCTGCAACAGGGATAAGGTAGCTATATGGTAGGTGACGTACATATCTGTCCGTATGAATAGGTGCCACCATCAACACAGCCACACTCTCTCAGGGATGCACACACATTTACACACTCAGCAGGACCAGGATTACAACTCATCAGTAGTGGGATTGCCACAACAGATCACTGTGCAGGTATCACATGCACCACATGGGTCATACGGAGGTTGTATGGGCAAAGGGTATGAGGAGGTGTCTGACATCAGACAGCATGCTTCAATATGCCCATGGGGGTTGTTGGGAGTGTGAATGTGAGCATACACACCATACAACACACACACAAACACACAGGGTGCCAGTACTGACATGCATGGGTGCATGTCTGCATGGGTGTGTGGTGGTCGAATGTGCCAGATAGCTTTTCAAGGCTAGGCGATGGGTATACCTTGACATCAGGTGACATGACAATGGTCTGCACTGTGGCTCAGGGCTGTAGTGTCTGCATTTGCCCACACAGCTGGGTATTGTATTCCCCATCCAGTCACCTGGGTGACTATTGTGTGTGGCCAATGCTGTACATCGCTTGCTATGTATGTGTTCCTTAGTCCATAACATGGACAGTGTCTGGGATATGCACACCTCCCACATGCATCTACAGTGACATGTGGACCTGTGCCTGGGGTGTCTGTCCCATGTTGTGAACACAGATTATCATCAGATGCGCCAGTCTTTCCCACCTGTGGTGGGAACTGGTAATGGGCAGCAGGTTTACCCTGCACCTAAATTGATAGCATGCTAATGACATTTCCTGGTGTCAGTAGCATCTGTTAATACAGGGCATGTAGTCAGGCATGGTATGTCCTTTCTGAGTAACATGTGATGGCACCACAGGTGCTTTAGGTGTCCATTAGGGAACATGGGGAAGGTGCACTGAATGCATGTTCATGCATATTAGACAGATGGACAGGGTGCCATGCCATCTGTAGCCCACAGCTATCACCCCGTAGTTACTATCAGTGGCCAATATGCAGTGTACTACCCACATATTGGCTGTTGTCTAGGCATGTGTGTGTGCATGAGACATGGGTTGAGAGTGTACTCTTGGTAATACTGGGGTTGCTAACTGTGATTACATGGCCTTGATGTCACATGTATGGGTATGGCTTTGCACCCCAGCCTCTCAGATATTTCACATCTGTTATCCCTGTACAGTGGACATTGTGATATATATAGTAGGGCCACCATATAAGAAATATGCAAAACCCACTCCACATTGGCTACAGGTGTCACACACTCACCCCCACCTAGGATACATGTTACAACCACACACACCTGTCATGTCTGGGAGTAGAACCCCTACCTAACTAGTTTATCACACAATAGCACTACTCAGTTATAGTACATGCCACACAGATTACTGGAGTACTCCTTCCACAAAGGTGTATATCACATTGGATCACATCAGCTGGATTGCCAAAGTAGGACATTCGAATTGTAGTGAGTGTGACTAGCCTAAAATACATTGCTCCCTACACAGACAGTGACACACACACAAAACATCCACAACCGACATGTGTGGGTATAGAACCCCTAACAGAGGTCTATATCACACTACAGCATGGATCTGTTATAGGATGCCCCTCACTGGGTTTACTAGGGAACTCCTTCCCCAAAGGTGTATTTCACAATGAATGACATCAGCAGGATTGCCAAAGTAGGCCATTTCAAATGTACTGAGTGTGACTAGCCTATAATGCATTGCTCTGTACACAGACACTGAAACACACACAAAACATCCAGAACTGCCATGGGTGGGGATGGAACCCTAACAAAGTTCTACAGCACACTACAGCAGTACACAGTTACAGGACACTCTACAGAGATTATTGGGCTACAACCTTCCCAGAGGTGTATTTCTTGGTGGGTGACATCAGCAGCCTTGCCAAAGTTGAGTATATGAATTGTAAGGATTGTGAGTACCCTAAAAAGCATTGTTCTCTACACAGAGAGACACACAAACATACACAGTTGCCAAGTCTGGGGTTATATCTCCTCTCTAAATACTTTATCATACTACAGCAGTACACAGTTACAGGATGCACTATGGAGATTATGGGGCTACACCCTTCCCAGAGGTGTATTTCTAGGTGGGTGACATCAGCAGCCTTGCCAAAGTTGAGTATATGAATTGTAAGGAGTGTGAGTACCCTAAAAAGCATTGCTCTTGAGGCAGTCAGACACACACAGTTACCAGGTCGGGGGTTAGAACACCTACCTAACTAGCTCATCACACTACAGCAGTACACAGTTTTGGGATGTGCCATGGAGGTTACTGGGCTGCACCTCTCCCAAAGGTGTATTTCACATTGGATGACCTCAGCAGGCTTGTCATAGTAGGGCTATGGAGAAGGCGGTGTGTGAATGGCCCATTCATCTAGGGGTTGACATGCCACATGCGGGCACACATGGGGTCATATGTCACAGGTACCTTTATACAGCTGCTAGATGACTGCTTCCTTGTACAGTCATGTCACACAGCTGACACATGCACCACATAGTCTGTAATGCTGACAGATACTGGTGGATAGTATCTGCAGTGAGTGACATCTGTACCTCATGTGTTTGGGGCCCTTTGGCTGTGTGCTGGGTGGGACAGGCCTGGATGGCTCCTTGTCACAGTCACCCTCTTCCACACATCTATGTATGTCTACTTTTGGCTTATTATAGTGTGTTGTCCCAACATATATGTCTGTATTCCTATCCACTGTGTGTGCAAGGCATGAGTGGTGCATACTGACGAGTGTCTGCACTAACAACTGCAACTGCCAGATATGTCTGGTCCACTGGTGTTTGCAGTCATGGAGTTCATGTGTTTAAGTGTGTGAGCATGCCCCGTATGACTGACATTGCCTTCATTTCTTTGTGTGATTGCATGCCCAGTATGGCCATCTGTATTGACTGTGTGAATCATGTCCAGGTAGTTTGTGCTGCAGTGCTGACCTTTGTGTTGTACACCGACAGGTAGCATGCTGTCTCTGCAGGATATCCATCAATCATTTGGCTTTGACTGTTACTACATTTTTGCATAGTGGGGGGGGGGGGCACCTGACTGTTCCTATATTTCTACAGAGGATTGGGGGGCACACCTGACTGTTATTACATTACTATGTAGGATGGGGGGCACACCTGACTATTTCTACATTTCTACACAGGATTGGGGGGGCACACCTGACTGTTACTATATGTCTATGTAGGATGGGGGGCACACCTGACACTTGTACACATTTGCTAGGACTGTACTGGTATGTCAGGTACTCCATTTCAGTCTGTAGTCTTACCTATCCTGCTGGCTAGAGGCATAACAGTGTACTACAGTTCTTAGCTTTTAATTACCTACATATTAGTTTCTGACTTCCCAGCCTTCACAACTGACATTCCACTGCCTGACCTGCTGTAGTCTGTCTGTGTAGGCCTGGGGGGGGGGTTACCCATAGGCCTCATTCAGAGGCCATAGTACAGCATTTGTTTGTGTTTGCCTACACCTGTCCTGCTGACTGTGACTGTTTTTGGGTATGTGACCCCCCCCCGACTGGCATGTGTGAGTCACTTACCTTGTGGGTGTCCCAGTATTGAGGGTGGTGCTGCAGGGCTGCCTATGTCAGATGCACATAGTACACTCCCTACACATGATTAGGCACAGGTAGTGTAAGGTTTGGCATCCCTTTTACTGTATGTGAGAGTCAGAGAGAGGTGTTATTCCCTGGGTCCCTCCCGTGTCAGTGTATGTGCTATGCGTTGCCTCTTTGCCAAGGCCAGGGCATACTGGGCATGCCTCCTTCTGCCTACTGGGGCAGGCTCAGGTTGTTCCTCTTCCAAGTCATGCTGTGCCTGTGCAGGCCTTGGCAATGGTGGGGGGCTGTGTGGCCCTTCCCCATGCTGTTCCTGCTGCAGCTGTTTCCACAGGATCATATTGTGTAGCATGGCACATACAAGGACAATTTGTGAACATGTAGTTGGTGAGTACTGCAAGGCTCCGCCAGATGTGTCCAGGCACCGGAACCATGACTTGAGCATCCCAAACACATGCTCTATTATGATTCTTGTTTGTGCATGTGCCTCATTATGGAGTTCTTGTTTGGGTGTGTGTGCATTTCTGATGGGTGTCCTCAGCCATGGCTCCAGTGCATATCCAGCATCCCCCACTAGGTGACCGAGTGGGATGTCCCCATTGGCAAATCTCTGGTACAGCTGCATCAGATGCCAGATGTGGGAATCGTGATACCTTTCAGGGCAGCCAGCACACACATTTATTATTATGCCCTAGGCATTGCACATGACCTGGCAGTTGATGGAGGGGAAGCCCTTGTGGTTGATGTAGACCCTACCCCACTCACCTGGTGGTGCTTTGATTCATATGTGCATGCAGGCTATTGCACCCACTACCTCAAGGCATCTAGCTAGACAGACAACCAGGCTGCAACTAACCCAAAGATACAGCATTAGAAAGGGTGTGACCATCCCTGAACTGTCAGGTGATGTGCACAGCAGATGGCAGCATAATAAATATCATAGTGATACACTCCGGGAGTATCCGTGATGCTGCCATATGGAGGGAAGGTGGTCTGAAGGCTGCATTCCAACAAGGTGAAATACCTGAGGGACAAACAGGAACATAGCTAGGATGTAAGCTAAATACATCCCTGCCGACATTATGCATGATGACAACATATGCCTTTCCCCTCCCCACAACAGGTGACTATAGTTATCTATTACAGCCATGGCTAATGTCCCCATACAAAGAACCATCCAACCCTGTAGTGGAGGTCTACCATGACATAGAATGCCATTGAGCATGTGTTTTGTGTACTGAAAGCCAAGTTCAGATGTCCAGACAGATACATCTGGGGTGCACTGCAATGCACACCTGAAAAGGCAGCAGAGAGGATCACTGTGTGTGCCATGCTATATGATATGTTAGCAACAATACATGATGGTCTTCCTGCTGCAGGTATAGGTGCACTACCCCAAGAATCTCAGCTGTCTGAAGGTGACATTCTGCAGCTATCAGAACATGAGGAAGAAACAGATGTGGGCAATGAAAGATGCGACTACAAGTCCAGGCTTAGGCAACACAGCAGCATCTGACACATACTTCTGAGTCATGACAAGCCACATGTACAGAAGTTCAGACATTAAAAACTGATGTTCAGGTGTTGCCCCACCACAGCAGCACAGATTGCATCTAATTGAAATTACCCACTGCTTATATTCTGATCTTGTTGAGAGTAGGAGCAGAGTGCATTGATTCTTGACTATTTTCAGTTGAAGAGTGAGTGTCTGTGATTAATGTACCTTATTGGTCTGGTTGCTATTCATAGGTTCATAGGTTCATACTAGGCTATCTGCCCTGGGGCAATTATAAGCCTAGCCCGATTCTGTATGGCTTACGGCACCCCCTGATTTGAGTATACTGTGCCCTTTTTAAGGTTTAGTTTACTGTGCCTCTGTCTAATAGTGACACGGGAGTAATCCCTGGGACAAACCTACGATCCCCCATCCACTTATCGAGATTCTTCTTGAAGAGATTCAGTGAGGTGCTCTGCCTCACATGAACTGGAATTCTATTCCAGAGTGAAGGGAGCCTCTGGGTTATGAACCTGTCCCTCCAGCAAGTTCTATTCATTTCTGTGCTGAGGTTCAAGTCCCTCGAGTGTGTGGCTCTAAGGGATTTAGATTTACTGAGGTGGAGCATGTCCATTAATTCTGGATTTGACATAGCTTTGTATGTCAGGCATAGATCTCCTCGAAGTAGGCGGTATGCAACTGAGTAGAGCTGGAGTTTTTTTAACCGAGCAGCATATGGCATCTGTTTGAGACCCTTGATCCTCTTGGTGAGATAATTTTGGGGTCTTTCTAATTGCTGCAGGTGTCGGGTAAGGTACATCCCAAAAGGGGCATCGTATTCTATGATGGGCCTGATGAGGGATGAATAAAGGGGCACGATTACCTCTCTTGATCTAGATGTGAAACCCTTCGTGATGAGGTGGGCTATGTAGAAGGTCTTTCTAACCACTTTGGCAATGTGGTTTTCAAAGGAGAGATTGCTATCAACTTGGGTCCCCAGGTCCCTAATAACTTTCTCTGTACTTAATGGGTTTCCGCCTATGTGGTAATTTGTGGGCACATTGTTTTTGCCAAAGGATATGACTATACATTTTTTGGCATTTAGCTTTAAACCATGGCACTGGCACCAGTTATCTGTCTCTGTGAGACCTCTACCAGAGGTTCGAGGCATCTACCAGAAAAAGGCTACAAGCCTACAGACTGTTGCATCATCTGGGATAAGACTGTGGATCACCAAACAGGCTGTGGCCTGCTTCTGTTCTTGGAATTGGTGCTAACATGTTGCTTTTGGTAAGAGAAGAAGCAAAGGAGTATTGTATCTCAACAGAGTGAAGCTGTGGTGAGACCAGCATTAATAGTAGCCAGGCAGTAGCCATTCATTCGACTCCCCTCTTTTCATCATTCTTAACAAGCTAATTCTTTGCTCGCAGTAAGTACTGCTTGATTTGTTTCTAACTTCAGAATATTTGCCGAAATACTTCATCCTTAAATTTTCAGGGTCTATCTATTAGTTTCTCCTCAAGTGTTTGGCAGTGCTCTGTACAAACTCATACACCTTGAGTGACATTTTTCTTGTAAAAGCACAATTGAAATTTTTCCAATATCTAGTGGCATACAGGACAACTAGTTTGCAGTAACAAGAACTGTACACATAGTTGCAAACCAGATACTCCTGACAGTGATTGATATTCTCACTTCAACAGTCTAATCAATAAGAAAGGGTCTGTTGCCATGGAAATTTCCTACTGTCTCCGTTACCAGCTTGGTGGATATGGGTATCCTGAGGCAATGTAGAAATTGCCTTATGTTTACTGACAACCAGTTAATTCTCAAACAAACTGATATGGTATGTGAGAGATGTATTTACACTATATCACTAGAGGCAAAGCTGTCACATAAAAGTACTCCTAATGTCAATAAAGTTGTCAGTAGTACACATGCTGCACCCATCACACACAATTCAAAGCAGACATATAGATCCACATATACTGAGGCACTTACATGTAACCTTCCCGAACCACAAAGACATCCTACGCAAAGTACGCATAAGAAATACCCTCTGCAGCCTAAAATGCACTCTTTCAAAACAACACCTACATCAACATATAGAGCTACATCTCATGGAGTCATTACCTCTATGCCCATAAGGCAAGTCACCACACAATCCAACATTCTAGACATTGGAGACTCCATCGTAAGACACACTGATGTCCCTCTGACCAGGCTGAGTAAGGAGAAAGTTATGGTCAGATGCTTATCAGGGGCTAGGATCCGCCACATTATTCATGCACTAATGTCATTGGACCACAATTACCAATATAACTCAGTCATAGTCCACGTGGGAGTACATAAGCTGAGATGTACCTCCCTGGACTATATGAAGAGAGACATCACAGAGCTCTCGGAATATGTGTCTCAAGCTGGTATGAGCCTAGCATTTAGCAGCATTTTATCTTCTCTAAGGAAGATACCACAGTATGAACAAAATATGACTTTTTATTAATTGGCTTAGTTTTTGGTGTCATTTTAAGGGAGTGTAATATTTGTCAGCATGGAAGGAGATGGTCAACAAACCATGCTGCTTTGCCAGGGATGGTCTGCATCTCTCCCCTCTAAGCTTTCAAATATTAGCTAAAAGATTGTCTCCCCTCATAGTGCCATTTTTAGGCAATGCCAAACTGAAAGTACTTCTGACATAGCAAATCAAAACCAAGAAAATCTAAAGGTATTACTGCTCAGTGCTAGGAGCCTAAACAAAAAACTCCACTCCCTAGAAGCTCACTTTACCCTAGAGAATGCTGATGTCTGTGCGGTCTCTGAGGCATGGTTTAAAGCCACTGACAGCACACCAAAAATGCAAGGTTATAATGCCTTCCACACATTTAGACCTGCTACATCACAGGCAGGGACTAAATGCGGTGGTGGTGCTGTGCTAGCGTTGTCGCCTCACAGTAAGACGTTGTCCTGTTCGATTCTCAGCTAGAGCGTCTTCTGTGTGGATACATGCGTGAATGGGCGTACCTTCGTTGAAGGTTGTGCATCAGGGCTGGCAACTCAGCACGTAAAAATCTACTGCCAATCATTAGCGGACCAGAGTTCCGCTGTGGCGACCCCTAACCGGGAAAAGCCGAAAGACACAACAACAACAACAACTTCACAGGCAGGGACTAAAGGTGGAGGTGTCACTATTTACATCAAAAATAAATATACTTCAAGGTTGGTCAAACAGGACAATGCACTTGAGCTGCTCCATGTTCAAATCACCATAGGTAGAATCCAGTACCACTTCCTTGCAAGCTATAGGTCCCCCTGTATGACCCAGGAAACTCATTACTTACTTACTTATGCCCGTCACCCTTGACAGGGTATGGGCCACCAACTACAGCTCTCCACCGAATCTTGTCCTGGGCCAGCTGTTCTATTTGGTTCCATGTGTAGCCTCTAAGCTTAGCATCTGCCTCAAAGTCTCGCCTCCAGGTGTTTCGTGGGCGGCCTCTTCCTCTCTTCCCCTGAGGATTCCAGCGCAACGCCTGTCTTGTAATGTTGTTTGCTGGTTTGCGAAGAGTATGCCCAATCCATCTCCACCTCCTCCTCTTAACTTCTTCCCCAATCGAAAGTTGGTTGGTCCTTTCCAAAGGGTGGCGTTGCTAATAGTGTCTGGCCATCGAATCCGTAGAATCTTCCTGAGACAGCTATTTGTAAATGTCTGAAGTTTTTAGTGGTGGTCTTGTTTAACCCCCGGGTCTCTGCCCCATACAGCAGTACTGACTTCACGTTAGAGTTAAACAGCCTTATCTTGTTGATCAAGGATAGTTCTCTTGTTTTCCAGACCCTATTTAACTGTATGAAGGCTGCTCTTGCTTTTCCTATCCTTGCCCTGACATCAGCTTCTGATCCGCCCTGCTTGTCAATTATGCTGCCAAGGTAGGTAAAGGACTGCACTTCCTCCAGTGGCTTCCCTTGCAGAGTGATAACGTTAGTATTTGTGGAGTTTAATTTAAGGATCTTTGTCTTCAGATTGTTAATGTTAAGACCCACCTCTAGTGCTGTAACTGCCACCAAATTTGTCTTGTTTTGCATTTGCTGCTGGCTGTGAGAGATGAGGGCGAGGTCATCAGCATAGTCCAGATCTTCCAGCTGACTCCATAGGGTCCATTGGATCCCATTTTTTTGTCCTGCAGTAGATTTCTTCATAATCCAATCGATAACTAACAGGAAGAGGAATGGTGACAGTAAGCATCCTTGCCTGACCCCAGTTTTTACTTGAAAGCTTTCAGAGAGCTGCCCTCCATGTATAACCCTGCATGATAGACCATTGTATGAGTTCTTTATCAAATTTACTATTTTCATTAGTATACCGTAGTGCTTCAGAAGGCTCCACAGTGTCTCTCTGTCCACGCTATCAAATGCCTTTTCAAAGTCAACAAAGTTGATATACAATGGTGAGTTCCATTCAACTGACTGTTCCACAATTATTCTGAGCGTTGCAATTTGATCAGTACACGATCTATTTTTGCGGAAGCCTGCCTGCTCTTCTCTCAGCTTTTTGTCAGTGGTGTCCTTTATCCTTTCCAAAAGGATACGGTTGAAAACTTTTCCTGGAACTGATAGAAGATTGATGCCTCTGTAGTTGTCGCATTTGCTAAGGTCCCCTTTCTTGGGAAGCTTAATGAGATGGCTCTCTTTCCATTCTGAAGGAACAGTTTCCTCTGCCCAGATTCTTTCAAAGAGTGGGTACAACATCTCCACTGATGTATTCAAGTCTGCTTTAAGGGCCTCTGCCGGGATGTTATCTGGTCCTGCCGCTTTCCCATTTTTCATTTGGATGATGGCTTTCCTGATCTCCTCCTTGCTTGGCTTTTCACAATTGATTGGTAGATCTTCATTGGCTGGCTCAATAATTGGAGGGTTTAGAGGTGACGGTCTATTTAGAAGTTCTTCAAAGTGTTCCACCCACCTTTTCAGTTGATGTTCTATACTATTGATGGTTTTCCCTTGCTTATCTTTAACAGGTCTCTCTGGCTTACTGTACTTTCCTGAAAGTTGCTTGGTGATATCATACAACATTTTTGTGTTACCACTGTAAGCTGCCAGTTCTGCCTCAACTGCCAACTGTTCCACATAATTGTTCTTGTCTATTTTAATGCATCTTTTGACCTCTCTGTGGGCATCTGCATATTCTTCTTGGGCCTTGATCTTTGAAGCTCTGGTTTTACTGTTGTTTACTTTTGCCTTCTTCCTCTTTCTGTCTTCTATCTTTACCAGTGTTTCTGCAGTGATCCACTCTTTCTGATGATACTTTTTAGGTCCCAGTATCTCTTGACAAGCTAGGTCTACAGCCTTTTTCACATTCTGCCAAGAGCTGTTTACTCCACCCTCCTCAACCAGTTCTTGTAGCACTTCAAATTTGTTCTTCAGTGCAATGTTGAACTGTTCTTTTGTCTGAGAATCTTTCAGTAGATGAACATTGTATTTGATTCTCCTAGATGACTCTTGAACCTGGGTTCTTTTTAGCTTTAGCTTCAGTCTAGCCACCACCAAGTGATGGTCAGATGCTACATCTGCCCCTCTTTTCACTCTGACATCTTGTAATGTTCTTCTAAACCTTCTACAGATGCATATGTGATCTATCTGGTTTTCTGTTGTGTAGTCAGGGGAGACCCATGTATTTTTGTGTATCCGTTTGTGGGGAAAAATGCTGCCTCCAATGACCAAATTGTTGAGAGCACATAGATCAACAAACCTTTCACCATTCTCATTGATTGTTCCCAGAGCATGTGTACCCATGATTTGCTCATATCCTATGTTACTGGATCCGACCTTGGCATTTATATCGCCCATAAGGATAGTAAGGTCTTTATCTGTGTAGGTCTCGAGGATCTGCTGCAGTCTTTCATAAAACTGATCTTTATCTTCCCCTTCACTGTCATTAGTTGGTGCGTAGCACTGGACCACATTCATTACAATTTTCTTCTTCTTTATGGAATGAAGCTGTGATGATCCTGGGGCCATGTGCTTCTCATCCAATCAGGGCTCTCTGGGCCTGTTTAGCCAACATAAGACCAACCCCTTGGGAGTGAAGTGCTTCACTGTCCTCATGTCCAGAATAAAGCAGCAACTCTCCTGTAGATAATCGACACTGACCAGCCCCTGTCCACCTTGTCTCGCTGATTCCCAACAAACTCAAGTTGTTATTTCTCATTTCTGCTGCCACTTGGGCTGCCTTGCTTAGCTCATACATGGTCCTGACATTCCATGTGCCAATGTTTATTTTCCTGGTAGAGAGAAGGGTGCTCTGCTTTGTGGCGTCCTTTCGGCTTTGGCCACAAAACTTCATAAATCTTCCATTTGAAGAACCCTCCTCTTCCAAGACAAGATTGTCTGTGTTTCCTGTAGTTGGTGATTTTGTAGCAAATAGTTTTTTATGGGATGGGGTTGCTAACCCTAAGCCCAACCCTCCTCCTTTTTCAGCCGGGCTTGGGACCGTCCTTGGCGGAGTTAGGAAACTCATACCATGTATTTAAACTTATTAGAAACACTAAGCATCCAACCCAATACCATATTCATGGGTGATTTTAATTACCTCACTATTAACTGGGAATCCTATATGACATCAGACATACATGCACAGAGATTCCTGGATTTTGTAAACACAAACACCCTGGATCAGATAGTCAATACACCAACCAGGGGTGCAACCATACTGGATCTGGTCCTCACTAATATAGGAGAGTGCTGCACACCCCCTACTATAATGCCTTCCCTAGTAAGGTCAGACCACAAAATGGTCTCCTTTGAAGTAAAAATAAAACCTGGACCCCAAGCTAAACCTGGATTATTCAGGAGCTACACTAAGGGTAATCTCCTGCTATTAAGTGATAACCTATCAAAATGTCAAGCCCCCATATACCCTGAGAACACTGCTGCCTATGCAGAACTGTTCACAGAAACCCTGTACAAGCATGTTAATAGCTGCATAGAGGCAGCTGCACCCACTAGGAAGAAGTACAGAACTAACTCAAAAAACAAGCCACCCTGGTAGAATCACAAAATCAGATGTATAACAGGAGGAAGAAAATCATGGCAAAAATTAGGCGGTGCAGCACCCAGCAGAATAAGAACATTCACATCAAACTAAACAAACAACTCAGAGGACAAATAAAGTCTGCCAAAGCCAAATTTGAGGTAATTTTGGCTTACCAGGCCAAGGACAACCATAAAGCATTCTTTAGAGTATATCTGCAACCTGAAAGGCAATACACATTTGTGTGCAGAGCTCATTGTAAATGGAGATACCAATACCGAGCCAGAAGATATAGCAAACCTCCTGGCTGATAAATTCAGATCCAACTTTACTCCTCTCTCCCCCTCAATCTTCACTCAGGAAATATCATTAAATATAACTCCCCCTACTATTACAAGGGAACAGGTCCTTAATGCTGTCTCTTAGACCAAGAACACTGCATCAGTGGGCTCATACAATATCCTCTAGGATGCTTTCTAAATAGCATAAAACATGACCTATCAGGGCCTCTGGGATTACTATTTAACTGTAGCCTCCAAACAGGCTTCATGCCTCATAAATGGGGAAAGGCAACTGTCATCCCTCTGCACAAAGGTGGGCCATCTACAGACCTTGGAAACTACACAACCATAAGTCTCACTAGTCTTATATGTAAAGCCATGGAAAGACTTATCATGGAGATGATCAATAGAGATATAGTAAACCTCCAGACACTGGACCCAACCCAGTTTGATTTTGTCAAGGGCAGATCATGCCTACTCAACCTGGTGGACCTCTTTGAGAAAGTCACCAAAGCAATGGATGAGGGCAAAATCATTCAGACTGCCTACCTTGACCTGGCCAAAACATTTGACACAATATCCCACTCAGGCATTGTTGACAAACTCTGCAGGTTAGGTACAAACCTGTGTGTCACCCAGTGGATAGCCAACTGACTCACAGACAGGACCCAGGATGTTAGAATTGAGGAGTCCACCTCTACAAAGAGGCCAGTTGCAAGTGGAGTCCCTCAGGGATCAGTCCTTGGACTGCTCCTTTTTGGCATTTACTTCTCAGAAGTCAAGGCCAATGTCAGTGATCTATGGCTGACTAAGTTTGCAGATGATTGCAAATTAGGAGCTGTCATTGAATCTCATGCTGACACAAATGTTCTCCAGGAGGGGCTGACACAGACAACTGGCATCAGAGTCATGGACTAAAACTAAATGCCAAGAAATGCATAACAGTATCCTGGGAAGTTATCCATCCCTGGTAGCCACCATATTGACGACACACCCCTTAGAGTTGACAAAGTAGTCAGAGACTAAGGGACACACATAGGTGGTAATCTAGCCTTTGATCATCACGTGTCTACAGTGGTGAGGAAATCACTCTATGTTGCACAACTTATAAACAAAGGTATGGCATCTAAGTCCAAGGAAGTCATTGTTCCACTGTATTCAGCATTCATCAGACCTATCATTCAGTACAATGCCCCCTTTGGTGTGCACCTAACCAGGTATATCCAACAGCTGGAATGTCCACAAAGGTTCCTCACTAAAAGAATACAGGGTGTAAGTAATATGTCCTATGCTGACCACCTCAAGGCCCTATCCCTGTATTCTGTTTCCTACAAGCTTTTGAGGGGAGAGCTATGCCTGGCATACAGGGGCATTGTCAAACCCCACTCTGATGTACCTCCTGCATGTCCAGAAAACAAACAGTACCAGAATTACCCATTCTAAAGACTTAAACCTTGCCTATGATATAAGTAGGACCTGCTAGAGAGATAGGTATGTATCCCAGAGACTACCCAGTCTATGGAACAGACTCCCCATCCATGTGAAGCAGAGTTCCCCCCTAACCCAATTTAAGTGCAATTTGGACAACTGGATGGAGAACTGGAAATTCATCCCTGGTTTGGCACCTATGTCTCTAATGCAAACAGGTAACCTGTAAATGGCTTATCTCCTAGGCCCATGCTTACACTTATCAAGGGTGTCATAACTTGTCAGAGATTTGGGATACATGGCTAGGCTTAAAAAGGCCCTTGTGGTCATTAGCCTAGTAAACACCTATGAACCTATAATATATAATAGTATGAATATAGACACCATCAACTCAGGCCACAAGTGATACACGTGTACATTCAGACTCATAGTGGTGTATATGTGTATGGCAGACTACAAGGGACATAACTCTATGAGCCCCATCCTTATCGCTCCACTATA
Source organism: Protopterus annectens (assembly GCF_019279795.1). NCBI lineage: Eukaryota > Metazoa > Chordata > Ceratodontiformes > Protopteridae > Protopterus > Protopterus annectens. The sequence goes on along the minus strand of NC_056729.1, from coordinate 640,063,506 downwards.
CAATGATGCAAACAGGAAAGGAAGTCAGGGCATACTGTAGGACTGTTATCAATATCACAAGCAACATATAGCAGTGTAAAGTATGGATAAAGTATCATGTACTGAATAGTCACCTATAGTCAGTAAAAGTGACAAACTCCCATGGAATCAAACTTCACAACAACCATAGATGGATAATATCGTCATTGGTCTGCACAGCAATCATCATCACCTCGAGGTGAGAGTGACATTATAGATACAGTGGATCAGCTGTCAGTGTTACTTTAATGCAGTTGAGGTGTCCACTTTGACAACTCACTCTATAGTCATGGCTGCCTCTTCCATGTACAGAAATACTTGGCCCATGCTGATCTACAGAGAAGACTGATGGTTGATACCAGCATGTGGAGACACACTGTGGGAAGCAGCATGAGTGTGAGTTGACTGTCTGATTGTGACTGATTGGCCCACATCGGACTTGTCAGCAACAGGTGGGTATGCATGTTGCAGCTTAGGCTTTGACACCTGATGGGCAAGGGTTAATCTACTGTGAGGGGGTCTACCTTTCCCATGTGGCACTCAGATAAGCACAGTCAGGGCACACAAAACCCAGCTTGTACTACAGCACTACTCTAGTACTATCATAACCAGGGATCCAGTGGACCATTCCACAGAAAACATGCTTTCATTCTGTGCAGCCAATGCCACCATGACTTTACTGTGTCTACACTCCTGTCCTTCATGCAGCACACACAGCAAGCATGCAACATGATTGAAGGCACAGGCAAGTGCATGAATGTCAGATCCATGACGTCACTGGAAACATTCATTTGCCTGTAGGAGAAGCTAGGCACCATCCGATATGTGTCTATACACATCAGCTACATGCCTATGTATGCTGTGCTGGGCAGTATCTCTGTGTTGAGGGGAATTGTCAACATCACCAGCAGACTGAAAGTGGAACTGTGGTTCACAGGCCTCATCCTGTCCAACATCTGATATCCCCGCATTGTCAGAATATCTGGACATATTTTCCACCACATCTGAGGCTACAGCCTCATCCACATGATTGTCACCATGTGGGCCTGACTGTATCACCAAATGTGTGTTCTGTGTGCCAGGGGCCATGCCACCATAGTGAGACACATCAGATCCCACATCGTGATCAGTGGATGGACTAATAATGGAGGATGAAGGCAGTGGATGTGCTAAAAGAAGACACATATGACACAGGTCAGGTAAATGTGCTTATATCACTTGCTGATTATCATTACTGACATATGTCACAACTATATCACTACAAGGTTACAGATGCTAAGGACTTACCAGGAGGTCATGTATAAGTGTGTCCCATGGAACCTATATAACAGGGAGATGACAATTATGCCACATCTGCAACATTCATGACATATATGAGGAATAACAGCATGACACACACACCTGACATGTCCTCATAGGGATCTGGTACTGGAAGCGAGAGCTGAAATGCAGCTGTTGTGGGGAAACAAAGGCATCATCACTGTACTAGTAAGCATATACTTGCCAACATGTATAATTTCAACAAAAGTACAACACACAGTAGGTAATATATACACATACCAATTGGTCACTGCTGAGGTGCCAGTGGTGGTTGTCCTATGTAGGTGTAGAAGGATACAGTATTAATGGAGTGCAATAACAGGAGTAACAATAATAGCATGCAAGAAACAGATGCACCTTCCTTATGTGGTGAATTTGTCTGTCATACCGTGGATCCTGCATGGGGAAAATACAGACAGAGCAAACACAGTCACATATGTAGGCATAGGCATACAATGACATATACAACACAG
>NC_056729.1:639881695-640056695 GCF_019279795.1 Protopterus annectens | reverse complement strand
TGTACATACTATTAAATATTAGACTTGTTTGTTTTCCAACTTATAAAGCACATCATTTTACACATCCAATATGTCTGGGTGTCACTGATGCCTATAGCACCTAGGCTGCTGAACACTACACACGTCTCCATTATCAGTAATACCATGAGAGTATTGCACAGTCTCCTTCTGTATGTGTGAGTACTGAGTCATATAGACATCCTTTAGTCTCATCTGCTTTACAAAATGCACATCATTGTTCAATACCTGTTTGTTGAACACATTAATATAAGACCACTGTAGGTCTGAGTGTCTACCATATGTTGTATGTTGTAAAACTTGATGCTGTCTGAAAGTTGTATGGAGCATGAGGGCCTAAAGCATTTAGGTGTGGATGGTAGCGTATTCCTCTGTTATCCACAGGAATATGGATACTCAGCCTGTTAAGCAATAGGCCAACATACATATATCATGGCTAAATGTAGATTCAAACCCACGTAGAGGATATCTTTCATTTAACTTTGATATGTGTGTCTGAGTAAATGTTTTGCAATTGCTGGTACAAATACCTGCTTGATGTTGTTTGCGATATTTTGTAAATGCTTACAACTATAGCATTTATTTTTCAAATGTTTATGAATATGTCCATTATCCATAAGTTTTCTGCCAACAACAGCTAGTTTGCCACAGTTTTATGTGTAGAGCTTTGAACGTAGCGGAATAGGTCTTTGGAATATGATAATATTGGTAAAGTGGATGTACTGTATAACTGTCATTGTTTATGAACTCCTGTTCATCACCATTCTCCTACTGTTATTTGGAGGGAGTGAGATGGACAAATATACATTTTTGACTCTAAATCAGGAATGTCCCCTAATATCAATGATATTTGTGATATAAAATTTCATATGTAACAACAAAATATATGTTGATATTTTCTTTCTTTCTAATCAAACTACATTTTGATGTATGTGATGAACAGGAATTTGTATTTGTCTGTTAAAAGCAGCTATGTGTTATATGACAGTGTTCCAGCGTGTGAGCTATGAAATGTTACAGTTGTGATTTTGTGTTGTGACCACTGTGCTGGTATGCAGTCAGGCTTACATGCTTTAGTTTATAAATGCACAGCATGTGGTGAAAATTGAACTGTAGTTTAACCATCTTGTAATGTGGAAGCCATGATCCATGTTACTACCCCATCCCTACACAGTCATGCCTCTGATTTGTTTAATTACAGTTCCTGCATGCAATCACAGCCATGAGGGATTAGCTAGGGAGGTAGGTGTCAGGATTTTAGTGTGAACATAGCTGAAAATCACAGTTATGAATCTCATGCCCTCCAATCTGTGTTCATTAGTCTTCTCATAGGGATCAAATACTAAGCTATCGACCCAGAGGTCATTTCAAACCTAGCTGTTTCATCCCAATGCAAGAGTAGATACTCTAGTCAATACCCAGGATTGTATTTAGTAATGACTGCCAATGTCCAGGAGGGTTGTGTATGCCATTCCTGGTAAGAATTAACAGTGCCCCATCCACTCATTCAAGTTCCTTTTGAAAAGTGCCATAGATGTGCCTTGCTTTATATGAATTAGCAGTCTATTCCAAAGACATGGCAGTTACTGGGAGACAAATCTGTCCCTCCAGCATGTCTTATTCAAGTCACAGGCCATATTTAGGTCCCTGGAACAGGTTGCTCTAGTCTCATTTGATTTGCGAATGTGCAGCAAATTCGTTAGGTTTGGGTTGGAGATTGTTCTGTAAGCCAGGCATAAGTCTCCTCCCAAGAAGTCTATACAATACTGAGTATAGTTACAGGGACTTTAGTTGATCTGTGTAAGATGTGCTGGAGTCCCTTGATCTTCTTAGTTAGAAACCTCTGAGGTCTCTCCAATTGCTGCTGCAGGTGCTTTGCATGGTACATACCGAATGGAGGATTATACTCAATTATGGGCCTGATTAGTGATGAGTATAGAGGGGTTATAATCTCCTTTGCTCTAGAGGTGATGCCTTTGATAATCAAGTGTGCTACATAGAAAGCCTTCCTTACTACAGTAGACATGTGGTGGTCAAAGTTAGATTGCAGTATACTTGTAATTCCAGATCTCTTACCACTTTGTAGATACATATGGTATTGTTGTTAAGCTGATACTGTGACGGAACATTGTTTTTACTGAAGGGAATGATGATCATTTCCTTGCATTCAGTCTGAGACCATGACTAAGACACCTGCCGTTGATCTGCGTAAGACACTCATGAAGTACACTGACATCATTTGGGGATTCAATAATTGCACCCAGTTTGCAGTCATCCACAAACTTGGTCAGCCACAGCCCTTTAGTTTTGACCCGAACGTCTGAGGAGTATATACCAAACAGTAGGGAGCCCAGCACTTACTCTTGTGGTTCCCTGCTAGTGAAAGGTCTGCTGACTGATATGGAGTCACCCACTTTGATAGTATGTGACCAGTTTGTGAGCCAGATGGCAACCCATCTTACAACAAAGTGGTTTACATTCAGTTTGCTAAGTTTATCGGTAATGCCTGAGTGTGGGATTGTGTCAAAGGCCTTTGCCAAGTCGAGGTATGCTATGTGCACAGATTTGCCCTTGTCAATAGCTCTGGTCATATTTTCAAAGAAATCCACCAGGTTTAACAGGCAGGATCTGCCTTTGATGAAGCCAAATTGGGTCAAATCCAGGGTTTGGAAGTTACCTATGTCTTTATTTATGAGGTCCATGATGATACGTTCTAATGTGTAAAGTGTGGTGTGTGACATATCAAAAATGAGTATGCAGATTCTGTACTGCTAAAAGGATGAGCACATGAACTGCTCACTGTATATAACTGTTATTTTATACCTATAAAGCCTTTGTCGTTCATACATGCCTTTTACTTTTTGTAGCTGATGAAGAAAGTGCAAGGAACAGGGCCTTGTGCATCAAGCAGATGCACAGGCTGGAGGAGCAGGGTAGGGAGAGAGGTATGTCGATTAAAGTTTTGGATTTTTTTACCTAGAATAGATCTGCCCCGGGATTCATGAAGCTTGCGCCAGGCGCAGACGTAGCTTAGGTGGTATAATGCCAAATATGGCTGCTGAGCGATTCAGGTACGATCCAATTCCATGTGCACTACCAGCATACGCCAGATCTGCGCAGCCCTCGGCTCAGGTATGCTCATCACCCCATGTGCAGTACTGCAGCATGCAAATTAAGGTACATAGCGATTCATGAGGTGGCGCAGGCATAGCGTAAGCCTACAGAAATGTAAACCAAAAAAAAAATGGTTTATATTTTGCCAAACAGAACATTGGAGCTATGAAAGCAGACCAGACTCATGTATTACAAAGTTAACATATGCCAATGGCTAAATATACAGCCAATGGCATAAGAAAAGATGCACAACACCTAAAAAACAACATTTAATGTCATGTCCACAGCCCACATCCAATGGATGAATGCAGAATGCTTCTCAGGGCTTGGGCAATACCTTCCTGGGCTACAAGACCGGAGAGCTATTGCATGTCCCTGTGCATGTAGTCCAGGAAATTACATCTCAGGGCAGTCACACTAACATGGAGAATGACAGTCAAATTGTACCTGGTGAGGTGTGGCATGAGTGCATAGGTTATGTTGCGGATCCAGTTACCCGACAGCCAGATGTAAGCGACTATCGCCTTGTGTAGCCTGCTGAGTGGGACATCAGTGTGACCGCCTACAGAGTCACCTATGACTAGTGTGTTGGGTATGTTATAACACCCTATTGGCTGTAGTTGATGGGCACACATGAGTCTGTGGGCTATAAGTAATTGGTGTTGTGTTTGGTGATGGGGCCTGCCTCTGTTGCCTACACAGAGAGTATGGAGAGGTTCCGCAAATGCTGTAGTCATACTACATGTGGCTTGTAGTGGTGGAGATCTAGTGAGACTATGTGATGAGTGGGGTGTGTTGCAAATGTTTAACATCCCCACATGAATGTCAGGTTCAGTCTGGGTTGGAGAGAGCATTACCCCCAGCATGGCTACATATGTGCATCTCCCACAGGCTGTAGTGTCGTATGTTGGGAGGTGAGCATTGACTGTGTACATGAGACAATTGCTATATTGCCTCATGTTTGCCATATTCATCATATAGACAGACAATAACACTGGTAATTGACACTTGGACATACCTGTATATTCAACCATGTCTCACAAGTTATGTGAGGTACATTTGTACAACAGCTGTTGTACTGTAAGCAAGCTGGAAATGTAAAGACAAACAGTGTACCTGTAGGAAATGAGTTTGAATGGGTGCTATGGTAATTAGTAGCTCATGAAGTGCTTACATGTTCTGAACAAGTGCTGAGCATGAATATGCAATACAGATAGGGTGTTGGATAATATAAACCCACTGCCCCCCCCCAAAAGGTACACAATCACATATTCGTGAACACTACAGAAACACTGTAACCATAATTATGATGGTACAAGGTGCACTCAGGCTGCATGTGACCTGTCCACATCCCTGGTCGTATCATACACATATGGCAAAACAGTTTGCTCTACACATTTCCATGTAAAACATAGGTTCATGTTAGTCTGTGAAAACACTGAATGGAGCACAGCAACAGTCATCACAACCCACAAGTGGAGACGCCAGTCATAATGGGAGGCACTGCACTATTAACCTGCTGAGTATGGTCTGCAAGTCCATGAACCTTAATAAACGTAGATGTTAGCAGTACAGATGTAGATGACAGTACGGATGATTTCACACTGCATAGCATACCTGTGACAGGTCATAGGACATCATCACCCATACTGTGTTCCAACTACACTGAGTGTACTAGATGTACCTTCGTATGTCACAGGAGTGTTCTACCAGTGGCCTGTTGACAGAAGCAACACTACAAAAGGTGTCTGAGTGTCTTGTGCATATCACACCAGTGGCAGCTACAGTAAAACAAGATTAATGTTTTGTACTCCCCTCTCATTGTAGCCAATACCACACAGACAAATGGGAGGCATCTGGGTATGTAAGGATGTGAATGGCCATGACCTAGGAGCAATAGCTGTCTCAGTGTTGTGGACAACATACAGAATGGGCTTTGTGGGTGAGGTGCATGACATATGTGCACAATCTGACAGCTGCTAATAGCATTATCACCGCTAGGTGAATAACCCTGTACCCATTAACTACCACCTAGGCAGCGGTCAACATTATGGACACTGTGTGTAAGGGATGGTGCTGTGCAGTTTACCTCCCTGAGCTGGTGACGTCTCCAGGCCTATTAGGTAGTCATACAAGGCACCCAAGTCATGACAGGGTGCCATCCATAAGCATGGAGATCATTGGACAGGCATACTCAGCACTTGGGTGACCAATATCGGCTCACATATCACCTTTAAGGGGTATTGGCCATGCGTGGATGGGCGACACCAGCCTACACAATCCTCACCTCCACTATGCAGCATGCTGGCTACCTTGCATAAAGACAAGTGCAACACTGTGATGTTGGGCATGCTACACATACATATCCTGATCTGAAAGACATACGTCATGGACAGCCACCTTCCTACTACAAGGATCACCACATGCTGGACAGATCCCTGTGCCATACATGTTACATACTCCTGCCATACCATGCAACCCTGTCCATCAAAGCTGCACAAGTCATCTCTGTCATACATGGTGCGATAACCGCATGGTAGATGTATCATTAACTGTCTGGATCAGTAATGTGGCACTGATGCACCTGGCGGTGGCAACATGGCTGTCGGATACAGCTAGAAAACCTCACATCCTATGCCCATATATGGCCCAGGGCATACACACTACTGCATGGCCTTGTCTGTACATGCTATAGTTGATAACCATCCCTGCGAATAACATCCGGCTAGCCATTGTCCTATGTGTATCACATGTGCAACACAGGCGATACGTGGCAGGATGTTGAACTGCTGTACAGTGCCGTGTAGATGTATATGGCAAAACACATGCATGTAAAGGTTTCCGTGCACATGTCTGCATTGTCACTGCTCATGTCCGTTAAGGCAGTGTATGTGTTGATATGTGACATATACACAGCATCAAGGTCAACAGCATTACTGTGGACACATCCAGGCATGTGCTGATAGGTAAGAACACCAGTACAGGCAAACAGACATGCCCACATCAAGACAGCATTCACATGGAGTATGAGCAATGTAATGAGGTGACACACATATATGGTGATGATATCCAATGCACAACGGGTGTTACATGTGTGTGACACAAACATGTCAGTCATGTCAGTGTCATGACGATTTGCAAAGATAACTGTTCATATGTACTAGATTTAATACACATGTATGTGCAGCTGTATCTCTGTGCATCTCTGTGATACTGTGACCTGTCTCCATCATTATGTCTTCCAGATAATGCCTCGTTCACACCTGCCAGCATATAGCCGCTTGGAGGATGATGCCCTCATACCATACCTCCATGATAACTATGAGGTATTGTTCAGCCATGTGCCACAGCATGCCCAGCAGCGTGACGACCTGTGGCAGGAACTTCGCAGGAAGGTTAATGATGTGGGTGGCCATAACCACACCTACCAGCAGGTGCGCAGACACTGCATGGACCTGATAGAACATGCAAAACAGCGTGCCAATGCAATCACTAGGGAACAAGGTAGAACAGGTGGTGGGCCACCAACCCAGCCCCCACTCACACCTACCAAGGAGCTACTGGCCAGCCTGGGGACCCCCTCAGAACAGCATCCACAAACACTAGCTGCCATCATGGAGGTGGGTGTCTCCCAACCACCAAGCCTGGAGTTGCCTGGTAAGTCACTACTGCACATATAAATATTATATCCCATTTAGTTGCATGTGTCACTGTACAATATGTAATGTAACATCATATGCAAGGTATGTTTACACACATGCCGCATACTATAGTATGCTACCCTGTATATGCACACATGTGCATACTGCATACCATATGCTATTGTACAGGCGAATGTGTTAACATGCACAGTGCACCCTGTAGCTGTCATACAGTCATGGATAATGATCAAACTGCTGTGTCACCCCTATACAGGAACCTTTGGTGTGCCGCACAGACAGCAGTCCATTGCAGGTTGACAGTTATCAGTATCAGTCATGTTAATGCATAGATCTATTCACCATGTGGCAAATTAACACATGTACACATAATGTATGGTCCAGTCACGATATACAGGTCGCATCTGTCATCAATCACACTGGCTACCCATGTGCAATATATACAAACTAAATGAAACACCGACATGAAACCACAGTATCTGTCATTGCTAGATGTGTGGACAGCTGTGCATACAACGGTGGAGGTGTTGTTCAATGTAGGAATATGTACTATACATTGGAACAACACATGTGTGGTACGCAAACAGTACCACACAGTGAGCTGGGATGTGGGCAGCCCACAGGATTCACCATTGTGGAATATGCCCCTGCAATGGGTGCACACATTGTGATGTGCCATCTGACATGTCCCAGACATGTAATGTTCCGGCTGCAACATTGTCTCACTATCCCATAAAACATACCCCACATACCAAACATACAACCCTTTGTCTGCATAATCCTGTGGACAGTGACGTATCTGACATCTATGGGTGTATGTCATATGGGACAACACAGTCATGTGAGCTAGATGGCCATCACAAACATTTGGCCAACACATGTTCACACATGGCCATGGAGGATGGCCAGAGACATGTAGCAACACACAGTAGATGTGATGTGTATACACCCTGTTGCACATTGTCCACACATGGTCCAACTATAGCCTTTGTTGAATGGTTATATAGTTGCTGTGGAACACTGGACATCCTAAAAGCCTGTGCACAGCTTGTGGAGGTGTCACCTTAATTCGACCATATAAGATGTGTTGAACATCATGACTGTGTCACAGCATGACAGTAGTCACCTGTACAGCTTCCACAGACATAGACACCACATCAGGCCACAGATACCGTACATTTCCCTTGCTGCTGTTGGACATCACTGTCAGCCGTGCACCTCGTGTGTGTGGTACATACATGTCATGTGGGACATGGTGTATTGACAAGTCTGCCATGTGTGGACACGGTTGCCAGGCAGCTAAGACATTTTAGTAGTTGTGCAGGGGTGTCATCCATAAGTCTTCTGGTGACCTGTCACACGACACAGCATGGTTTAGTGTGTATACACCTCAGCGACGTGGGTCACAATCCACAGTATTTATGTAATGTGTATGCACGCAGTCATAGCTATGCACTGTGTGTATTCCACACTGTATAGCAATATAGATGCCTCATGATGCTATGCAATGGCACAGTGTCTGTACTTCACACTGTATAGCAATGTAGACGCCTCATGCTACCCTTCAATGCTCATGCACATCTGCTAAAAGTGCATTCTATCTGTATGGCATACAGACAACACTGCAATGTGATACCCATTACACCACTGTACATGTGTCAGGACACCATTGTGTCAGACATGTATGCATGTCAATGCACACGTCAGCAGATTACATGTCATACTACATGTTAATGTCAAGGTCACATCAGCCATGTGTACTGTTAACCTGTGCTGGTCCACATGGTGTATCACAGGGATGCATGCTTACTACCATGATTGTGTGAAATGCATGGCTTCTGATATGACACCTGCTTGCTGTTGTGTGCAACCCAGGGATGTATGCTAACTACCACTATTAATGTCTGAGCTGCATGCCGTCTGCTGTATCACATGCATGCTGCATGCCTTCTGTCAAATCACATGCATGGTCTGTCTCTGTGTCTGTGTGTGTGTCTGTCTGTCTCTGTGTCTGTGTGTGTGTCTGTCTCTGTGTGTGTCTGTGTCTGTCTCTGTGTGTGTCTGTGCTCATGTCTGTCTCTGTGTGTGTCTGTATTCATGTCTGTCTGTGTGTGTGTGTCTGTGTCTGTCTGTGTCTGTCTGTGTGTGTGTGTCTGTGTCTGTCTGTGTGTATCTGTCTCTGTGTCTGTGTGTGTCTCTGTCCGTCTCTGTCTCTGTGTGTGTGTCTGTGTCTCTGTCTGTCTCTGTCTGTCTCTGTCTCTGTGTGTGTGTGTCTGTGTCTCTGTCTGTCTCTGTCTCTGTGTGTGTGTGTCTGTGTCTCTGTCTGTCTCTGTCTCTGTGTGTGTCTGTGTCTCTGTCTGTCTCTGTCTGTGTGTGAGTGTGTCTGTGTCTCTGTCTGTCTGTGTGTGTGTGTCTGTGTCTCTGTCTGTCTATGTGTCTGTGTTTGTGTGTCTGTGTCTCTGTCCCTGTCTCTGTCTCTGTGTGTGTGTCTGTGTCTCTGTCTGTGCGTGTGTGTTTGTGTCTCTGTCTGTGTGTGTGTCTCTATTGTAATGTAGAGTCTTTGTTTGCATTCACAGGTGACGTAGGTGCGTTACCCTCCTGTGGTCCATCTGATGTTAGTGTCCCCACAGACTCTAGCAGTGATGAACATATGCTTGAGGTACAGGCAGGGTTGTCAGGGGCTGAATCTGTGCCAATGGTTGCCATCCCAGCTATATCCCCCTCTTCCCCGCACACAGTTCTCATGCCAACACATACCCCATCACCAGTGGCCATAGAGGAAGGACAGTCAGCGTGTGTTAGCTTGGAACAGGAACATGTGGTGGCTACAGAAGGTGTGTCTTCACACCATGGTGTCAGTGTAATAACTGCAGATGTGTCACACAGGCATGTGGCCAGTGCTGCTCGTAGGAGGACCTCTGGCAGACATGCACCTGCAGGACAGAGCACAGCAGCTGGTTTCACCAGATGCATGTTTCAGACTGTAATGGTGGCACAGGCATGTGCTGAATGGCAGAACAGAGAAGGGCAGAGGCTTCAGAGGGCTGCTATCTGTTCTTTAAATGACAACATCCAGGCATTGGCAAATGCTCAACAGCAGATTGCTGATGTTCTGGACAGGCAATTGAGTGACATGGTTGGAATCCTTGACCGTGGCATGGCAATCTGCGAGCGTGAGCTGTCTGTCTGGTAGGAGCGAGGCATAGGCCACGTGGACATAGGCCAGCTACACCACCTGGTGCAGGTCTACGTGAACGAGCTACCTCACATGCCTGCTCCCATAGTGCCGGTAGCAGTAGCAGTGCAGCTGGTGCTGCGCTGTCCACACCAGGATACAGCAGGTCACGTGGACATGGCCCTGGATGGTTCCAGCAGGGACACAGTTCCAGTGGACATGTGTCATCGGACAGTAGCCAATCTGTACCTCTGCCTGGTAGTGCCTGTGCAACCCCTGGCAGGCACAGGTCACGTGGCATTGGCCGGACACAGTGAGCTGTACATCCTGGTCTGTACAATCTGGAGCTGTCAATAATACCCCTGTGTAGGCCGGACACATGGCAGAACTGTGTGCACACATACACGCACACAGCAGAAACATCTGTAGGGCACTGCAACACCCACATGCATAACAACCACACATGTCCAATCAGATCACCGGCCCTAACCCACACACATGATGTCATCCACTGGTGCAGCCTATGCCCCTGGCAAACATTATAACCCTGTGCATATGATGATGACTGTGCTACATCCCTGTCATCCACACCATCAGTGCAGGGACATGCTCATATGGTCTGATGCACAGGGTGAACAGAATAGTGAGATAAGTGTATATTACATTTGTTGTGTACTGTTGACACGCAGCAGACATACCATGTAGTACAGGTTTAGAATGCATTGTTATATGTTCACAGTATGTGTCTTGGTAACAACAGTAACAGCATGTTGGTAATGATGCCCGGCTTCCCTCCTTAAGGTCTAATTTCATGTGCCAATAAGTACCAGTGTTTGCAGTTTCCCATGTGTAAATGTGGAGTACTCACAGGCATGTATGGTAATACCTGCATGCTATACGTAGCCTCAACCTCACTGTTAGAAATGCTACCATTCCACAGTTGTCCACACATCTACTGATCCAGAAGCATGTGAGCTGTGTAATAGGCTACAGTGGCTAGAGACGTGACATCCATACCGGGTCACATCACAGGTACAGTGACATGGTGTGGGGGGTTTACACAGTGGTCTGGCTGATGTCAAGGGTAGAGGCCAGTTGATAGCATGAGGCCTCACTGTGTAGCAGTAATACACTGTCACATTACAGGATGAGAACACGCACAGACATACACAGACACACACAGTAACATGCCCACACTCACAGGGTCAATGACACTATAACGCACACTTGATAGTGTTGAGGTGAGGACCCCTGCCTATGTGGTAATCACCTTCACAGTACTGTGCACCCACATGACGTGACACAGAGAATGAACATGTACAGGTAGGCAGTAAAGCTGAGACCGACGGCATCAACAGGGTAGTAGATTGCATCACCATGAGGGGTTAGGGATCCTGTCTGTTCTGTATGGTAGCATACACCCTCACTCCATGCACCAGACAGCCATACATTCATACATACACACACACACACACACACACACACACACACACACACACACACACACACACACACACACACACACACACACACACACACACACACACTGTGGAGCCCACAAATGTCACTCACATACAGATAGCTAACGTGTGTGATACACACACCACCCCTGCCTATGTCTTGCTTTCTACACTGTAGTATGTACAGATCTCTACAACAGTGTACAGGGGTGTGTAACAATTGGGATGTATTCACTTTCCATGAAACTGGGCCCTCCTGAAAAGGAACATCGGATTGGAATCACTAAATAATTTTCAATAAATGTATGCAGTCTTATACCTACCTAAGCTTCCTTATTTGTTAGCCAGTCCCTCTGTGAGTGTGACACAGCAGCCTACCACAGACCATATAAACTCCCTTCTCAGTGGTGCCTACGGCCCCCAATCCCTTTTCTGTACCCCTCTGAAGTAGTACCCTATAGCCCTTTTGCTTTTCCTTCTACCTTCAAGCCTCTGTCCATTTGCCCTATTCTTTACTCCCTATCACTCTCTGCTTGCCATTCTCTCCTTTCTCCACTTGGTGGCAGCACTATTCCTCACTTGCCTGCTCCAACTCCTTTCAAATATTTCACTCCAACCTCACCTCTAAACCCTTCAGAAGCCAAACCTCCCCTTATTTTACTCCACTTCCTCACCTCAATAGTCTTCTCTTCTTCCCTATTTACTCAATCCCCACTTACTTACACCCGTTTTTCTGCACTTCCTCCAACTTACCTCAGCTGCAACCTGCAGTGGCTGATACTTTTTCAGCTGGACTCTTCTGCCCTGTTGCTCTATCCTGCTCCGTTCGCCCTGCGGGCTCACCTCTGCTCCCCATACCCTGCCCCCAATTCCCACATGCTCCAGTGGTCCTACATTTATTACTCATCACATACCCCCTCCCACTTACATCACCCAATCCCATCACTAGATTACTCCACCCACTTTTCCCAAATATACTTCTCCCTCCACCAACCTTACCTTTCAAGCTAAACTCCTTCCCACCCACCTGCCTTACATACTCTATCTAACATACAAACCTTTTTGCTCTTTCACCACTAATCTAAATCTAATCTCTCTTTCTACAATGCCTTCAATTCCTACTACAATCCTTGCCCTTACATTACTCCTTGCCCTCATTCTTCTACCACTATACCATTCCACCTCCTATACCAACCTTCATCTAAACCCTCCATATCCACCTCACCACCATACCCCACTAATCACTACCACAATATCTCTACCTCTAACTCCAGTTCACCCCCCCCTCTATTAACATTAAAACTCTTCCAAGTCCAAATAAATTCCACAAACCTAAAGCCACCCCCTACCATCCTACCCCTAACAAACTAAAACATACTAAAACTAATAAACTTACTCACCTTCTCTCTTTCCTCTGCCTAGCAGGCGACATTCATCCAAACCCTGGACAAAACATGCCTCAAACAAATAACCAAAATTTCAACAACAAACCAAATTGTAAAGATATCAAATTTCTCACCATCAACGCCCAAAGCTTAACTAATAAAATTACCCTCTTCCATGCCTGGCTAAATCATAATTCACCAGATATTGTAGCCATCTCTGAAACCTGGTTAAAACCACACATAACCAACAATGAATTCCTTCCCCCCGGTTTTCAATCTCTCCGATCCGATCGCATAAATAAAAGAGGTGGTGGTGTAGCACTAATCTATTCTAACCACTTATCCATCACTCCTTTCCCAAATGCTATCCCTTCCTTTCATAATGCTGAACTAGTAGGTGGCCTCCTAAAATTAAATGACCATAAAAGCATCTGCATCATCTCCCTTTACATTCCTCCTGGAAACAACACCACTACCTTGGAAGACATCCTCTCTTGGTCCTCCTTAAATATTAAACATGAAACTTATATTATGGGAGATGTAAATATTAACTGGCAAAAAATCAGTGACCATAATCCCATCTTATCTATCAACCTTTTCAATTTCACACAACTTATAAACTATACCACCAGGCCCAACAAAACTAACCTCACAGGCTCCATCCTAGACTGGATCCTGGTGTCTCATCCAAACCGAACCTCAACATCTGGCATTATTCCAGACCCCTTAGGAGACCACCTCCCTGCCTTCACCTATAGAACAACAACTTCTTCCTCCTTCTCCCACAAACTCTTACACACTCGCAACTTAACCAACTTTAATCCCTCCACCTTCTCTGACTTCCTCAAATTCACTAACTGGAACCCACTAAAAACTCTACCCCTGGACGAAGCCGTTGATTTCTTCAACACCATATTCCTTATTATCCTGAACTCCCTAGCTCCAATTCGTACTAAAAGATTCAAAGCCATGACTGCCCCCTGGCTTACTAAAGAAACCAAACAAATTATGCAACAAAGAGACACATCCTGGAAAAAATATCTCCAACATAAACGACCCGAATACTTACTTAAATACAAACAATTACGAAACCTTGCCAAAAAACATGTCATATCAGACAAAAAGTCTCACTACAACCTCTTGCAAATAAATCATGCAAAAATCCCCAAACAATTCCGGAATTCTATTAACTCTCTTCTTAAGCCGGGCACAACAAACAACTCTTGCCCTGATACCAGCAAATCTGACCACTACATTGTCAATCTATTCAACTCCTTCTTCACCTCTTTTATTGCTGAGCTAACCAAAACCTTCCCCAACAACACCCCCCACCCCCCTCTTCCCATGACTCCACATCCTCACTATCCCCTCCCCCTACCTTTGAACTTAAACCTGTAGCCACCCACTTTATAAAGAAACTTCTCTCCAAACTTAAACCTTGCACAAATGCCCCTGACAACATCCCCTCTTCCTTCTTAAAAATTGCCGCCGACAATATTGCTTTCCCTATTAGTATCCTGATAAATCGATCCCTTCTCGAATCTTATGTACCCAAACTATGGCTCTCTGCCTTTATTCTCCCACTCCACAAAGGTGGTAAAACTTGTAACTTCTCTAACTTCCGCCCCATAGCTATCCTCTCCTATATCAAAAATCCTCGAAAAATGCATCCACCTGCAACTCATGCAATTCATAATCAAACACCAGCTGCTCTCTCCTACCCAACACGGTTTCTGCCCTGGACATAATACTAACACAGCCCTTCCCTCCTTCTTACACTCTGTCAATTCAGCTCGAGACTCTGGTAACTTAGTTTCATCTGTTCTCTTAGATCTATCCAAAGCTTTCGATACCATCTCCCACTCCCATCTACTAAACCACCTATCCAACCTTAACATCTCCCCTAAAACCCTATCCTGGTTCTCCAGCTACCTCTCTGCCAGGTCCCAAGCCATGAAATGGGGCCAAGCCTCCTCCAGCTTCCTTCCTACCCCCACATGAGTTCCCCAAGGCTCCATACTTGGCCCACTGCTATTTAACATCTTCATTAATGGCTTCCACAAAGCTATTCCCAATACCAAAATTGTTCAATACGCAGATGACTCTACTTTGATCTGCTCTGCCCCCAGCCTTAAAGAACTCCAATCTCTAACTCAAACCGCCTTCACAACCACTGAAAATTGGATGCATCAAAATCACCTCTCACTTAATGCTAACAAAACTAAGATTCATCTTTTCACCCACTCAAAATTCTCCACCACCGAAAAAAACTCATTTCAAATTTCTTGCCTTAACAACTCCAACATTAACACCATTCCCTCCGCTAAGCTCCTAGGGTCACAGTCGATGAACACTTAAAATTCAACACCCATATCCAACTTAACATCAAGAAAACCCATATAAAACTCGGCCTACTGTACAGAAATAGTCAATTCCTCTCCCCCTATACCCGACGTACCTTAGCCACTACATATCTCCTCCCATCTCTTCTATATCATGCCCCTCTGCTTACAAATCTATTTTCTACCTTAACCTCTAAACTGGAAGTATGCTACAATAAAATTTCCAAATTTGCCACTAAGGCAACTTCACACTCTCATCACTGCACATCCCTACAAACCCTAAATTGGCTTGAACTCCCCAATCAACTAGACTACCTCCAAATTGTCTCAGCCCACAAATTAATCTTTCAACCTACACTGCCCCGCACTATCCAATATCCTCCAACCTTACACCCCCCAGACCCCTTAGATCTTCTAACCAAAACCTCATCTCTATTCACAAACCTAAACACCCAGCTGGTCAACTTTTACTCTCCTTTTCTCTTGCTAAAAAATGGAATGCCCTTCCCTCCACACTGAGGACCTGTGACAACCTACACTCCTTCAAAACTAAACTCCTCTCCTATTTGCATACTCACCGAAAATGTAACTGCATGCTTCACTCTATACCTGCCAAGCTCCCCTCTTCGTTCTCACCTGGCTAACCTTCATACCTTCCATATTTGTCTTACATTACTAATGTAACTAACAATTTCTCCCATCCCTATGCAATTTGCCTATCATCCTCCTGCACTGTTTCTATAATCATCCAATGTTTAATTTGTATGTAAATCAATTTATCTTTTTGTACTTGTGTGATTATTATGTCATGTAACATTGTATTATGGAGCTTTTCTCCCTGGGCCTCCACTGAAAATGGGCTTTTAGCCCAGTGGACCTCCCCGGTCACCAAACTGGAATAAATAAATAAATAAATAAATAAATACATGGCATATATGGTCACACAAGCAAACACACATGGTAGTACTGTGAATCAAACACCTGCTATATGATGATACGTCTGACAGACATGCAGCAGTATTGACCGCATTATGTGTACCGACGCTACCTTCGGCAATTGTGCTGCTATATGCACACGGGAGGACATAAGTGTTACAGGTGTCAAGTGATTTACAGTCAGTGACACCCTGACCGCTGTGTAGGTTGTATGTATTCACCTTCATGTAACAGTAACATAGCGTACTGTTTGCACATGTTATGGTAGGAAGGCTTGTGACACACCTGTGAGCTGTCTTCAGCAAACATCCATCTGCAAAGGTGGACCACCACTTTATGTACACACATCCATCCATACCTGATGTCCATCCTACCATACTGTCAGTATTTCACCATATACGGGCGTCAATGATGGGGCTGCATTGCAACTGCATGTTGTAGTTAGACACAAATGAACTGCATACATCAGCTACTGCACATGCATGGTAGCTGAATGCACACCACTACATGTACATGTGTATTGGTCCTACATTCCTGTCATGTAGCCATGTTTGTATGCATTGCAATAGGTGGACATGTGTGATGACATACATGACACATGGACTGTTGTATGATATGATAGTTGTCATGGGTAATTAGTACAGAGGGAATGTTACCTCAGTCAACATTGCTACCTTATGTACTGTTAGCATTCAACAGCCATGGACCTACCTTCCATGTGGATGTGTGTGATTGCTGTAGCCACTTGTCTGCACGGAGGACAGCAAAAGCTATGCTATGTACATATGTGTTGTGTGTGTGTGTGTGGGCCATGTACATATCCACGGCAATTACATGTATGTCATATCCAAACATGAGTGCGTTTTTTGGTGTACAGCAACAGTTATCTGTTACAGCTGTATAAGACCCAGGGTCCCTGTTATGTATAGAGCCGACCTGGTTATGAACAGTGGTATCATTGCATTGCATAACACATGATGGAACCCTGTCAGTACATGTGTAGTCTGCACAGTTGCTGTAGAGCTATGTACAGTCCACTGGTCATGAGTAACATGGTGTTGTACTAATGTATGGATGTGTGTTGCTGGTCCAAGGACATGGTGATGTCTGAGGGCTACATAGTAGAATGCGGCATTTACCACTGTGATCTGCACCTGAGACATCTGTGATGGCTCTTGAGTGTGTACTGGTCAGTACATGTGAGTGGCCTTCATGTACGTGAGGACACTAACACCTGGAGCGGTCCGTCATGGTCTTATGGCCCACATGTCTGTATCTGAGGTATACTGTGGTAGTGCTATTGTGCACAACTGTGCCATATGCCAGGTGTTCCTCACTGCAGAAATGTCCATATTCCCCATTGTTGGATCTGGATTGTCAGCTGTGATTACAAACGCTACACATCTAGCACTGATGACCAGTGTCAGATATATGTAGTGCAGCGTTCGTGCTAACAATGTTCACTATTGACACACTGTGCCCTTCCGTGTTTAGAATCCATGTGCAAACAAGACAGCCCTTCACTACTACTAAGTGTGTGAGCATGCCCAGTATGCCGTTGTGTAGATGGACACATAGTATATTCCAAACGGACGTGTGCTACTAAGTGTGTGAGCCTGCCCAGTGACACCTTGTGTCAGTTATGTGCCTCTGTGTATGGGCATGACCATTGAAATCCTGTATAGCGATAGTGGTCATCCAGGCAACAGATGTCCATAGCCCACGTCAGGATGGATTCCTACATTGAACACACTGGTTGACTGTCTTGAAAGGTGTACTGTCTGTGACGCGTCTCGTATCTATGTAGTGTTGTAATAGTGCTCCGTAGATAGGCAGTTGTCCTGCTCACACCACTGCCATGTGTTTATCTCCATCTGCCTTGGGACAGTAATATGCTTTTAGACTGCTCACACTCCATACAATCCCTATCGGTGTTTGTTCCATTCTTGATGATGTCATCCACCTAGATGTATGCCTGTGGGAGTGCTGTGTTCCACTAATCTCAGTAGTGTGTTCTATAACTGCATAATGCTGTAGTGTGATAAGGTAGTTAGATGTATGTTTGAATCCCAGCCCTGCCAAGTGTGTGTGTGTGTGTGAGTTTCCAGGTGCCTGGGGACAGAGGAATGCTTTTAGACTGCTCACGCTCCATACATTCCCTATCGGCATCTTTGCCTTTGCTGATGATGTCACCCACCTAGAAGTATGCCTCTGGGAGTGCTGGGTTCCAGTAATCTCGGTAGCGCGTTCTGTAACTTCATAATGCTGTAGTGTGATAAAGTAATTAGGTCTATGTTCGAAGCCCACCCCTGTGTTTCTAGCTGCCTGGGAACAGAGTAATGCTTTTAGACTGCTCACTCTCCATACATTCCCTATCGGTGTCTTTGCCTTTGCTGATGATGTCACCCACCTAGAAGTATGCCTCTGGGAATACTGTGTTTCAGTAATCTCGGTAGCGCGTTCTGTACCTGCATAATGCTATAGTGTGATAAAATAGTTAGGTCTATGTTTGAATCCCAGCCCTGCCAAGTGTGTGTGTGTGTGCTTGCAGCTGCCTGGGGACCGAGTAATGCTTTTAGACTGCTCACTCTCCATACATTCCCTATTGGTGTCTTTGCCTTTGCTAATGATGTCACCTACCTAGAAGTATGCCTCTGGGAGTGGTCTGTGCTAGTCATCTCGGTAGCGCGTTCTGTAACTGCGTAATGCTGTAGTGTAATAAGGTAGTTAGGTCTATGTTTGAATCCTAGTCCTGCCAAGAGTGTGTTTCCAGCTGCCTGGAGACAAAGTGATGCTTTTAGACTGCTCACTCTCCATACATTCCCTATCAGTGTTTTTGTTTTTGCTGATGATGTCACCCACCTAGAAGTATGCCTCTGGGAGTGCCGTAATCTTGGTAGCACGTTCTGTAACTGCTTAATGCTGTAGTGTGATAGAATAAACAGGAAGGTGTTCGATTCCAAGTCATGACAGGTGTGTGTGTTTGGCAGACATTTCCTATGTGTTGGTATCTGGGAGTGGTTAGCTCTAGGGTGTGTTTTGTTGCATTCCTATATAGTGTCTACAAATGTCATAATCGGCCAAGAGACTGGGCTGTCAGCACATACATATACATTCGCCAGTAGGTCTGGTGGGTAAATGTCAGCAGCCCTACTCTTACCATTACTACTGTCTGACCCGTGTGATGCAATGTAACACACTTGCCTTGATAGTAACACCACTACATAATGCAGATGGCACATGTGGTTTCCCTTTCATTCTTGTCTAATGATTTGGTGTCATGTGGTCCACTGTTGTGATGTAAATTCAATATCTATGTCTGTGTGTGTATATATGTATGTGTGTGTGTGTGTGTGTGTGTGTGTGTGTGTGTGTGTGTGTGTGTGTGTGTGTGTATATATATATATATATATATATATATATATATATATATATATATATATGGAGAGAGAGAGTTTTTATATATATAAATATAAATATATATATATATATATATATATATATATATATATATATATATATATGGACATTAGTACTATTGAATGTCTGTACTGGATGATCTGTACGTGATCACCTCAGATGCATGTATATCTGCCATGGCTTAGTGGTAGAGTGCATCGTCTGTGGTGTACAGGTTTCCGGGTTCTAGTCGTGTAGAGACCAATTATTTTGTTGATGGGAAGAACAAGGGACATTGAATACGGTGATAGTAAGTCACCTTTAGCCAGGTGTGTGCGGATCTGAGTGACAGTAAGCAGTGGTTATTAATTTGGAGGATCAGTATGGGTGATATGACTATGCATGAGAAGACAATACTATGCAAATGAGGTAGACAATAGTGAATCCCGTTTATCCCCAGGGTGTGATGCAGATCCCAAGAGTGCATGTGTGTAGATAGCCGGGTGCAGGACTGGAATATAGGTGAAGGCATGGGAGGGATTTTAGGCATACTGTACGTACATTGGAGCCCTGTGCCTCGGGATTGCTCCTGCCTTAGCATGCCTAAGCTAGGGGTGTGTCTATACCTGCCTGGTGAAATTGGGGGGAACAACAGCAGTAGTGAAGTAGTCAAGGTGAACAGGCTGCACAGACAGGTGATAATTAGCACAATCAGCAGATTACATGGCCAGCCCACCCATGAACACTACGGTAAAGTGACCAAGCACCATAAACACAGGTTTCTCCCACACTCTACACCACCGGTGTGTACATGCGGGGACATTTCTCGACACAATTCAACCAAATGAGAAGGGCTGCAGCAGGCAACATGGACCAACATGTGCAAGAGGCTCAGGGTGGTGAGGATGTCAATGCTGCCGAACAACCCTTAATGAGGTGACAGAACACTTTACAGACCCAGGGTAACCTACCAGGGGCTACATGGGCTGGAGATAAAGGAGCACTATGGGGTGGAGAGACATCTCCTACAGCAGCTTGGTGAACTGCGCCGGCCACACCTGACACACCAAACAGGCCGAGGGGAAACCCATCCCAGTGGATACCAAGGTATGTGTTGGCATAGGTATACTAGCCACAGGTACCTCCCAATGCACAACTGGGGATATCATGGGGATCTCACAGGCATCTGCATCCAGAGTATTGCACCAGTTCACAGACGCCGTGTCACCACGTGCCAGTGAACACGTACATGTCCTCAACACACATGCTTTGTTGGCAAGCAATATGCATCTCTCCCACCAAATGGCAGACTACCCTGGGATACTGGGTGCTATAGCCTGCACGCATGTACAAATCAAAGCACCACCCGGTGAGTGGCGTAGGGCCCACAGTCGCTGCAGGGGCATACCCTCCAACAGCTAGGCCGTATGCGATGGACAGGGCATTAAACTGAATGTGTGTGCTGTCTGCCCTGGAAGCTATGATGATTCCGATATGTGGCATCTGATGCAGCTGTACCACACCTTTGGCAATATGGACATCCCCTACAGTCACATAGTGAGGAATGCTGGGTAACCACTGGAGTCGTAGCTGATGGCACCCATCAGCAATGCACACACACCTGAACAACTACACCATTCTGAGGCACACGCACAGGCAAAACATATAATTGCGCGTGTGTTTGGGATGCTGAGGTCACAGTTTTGGTATCTGGACACATCCAATGGAGCCTTGCAGTATTCACCAGCTACATGCACACAAATTGTTATGGTATGTGCTATGCTACACAATCTGATCCTGCAGTAACAGCTGCAGCAGGAACAGCATGGGGCAGGGCCACACAGCCCCCCACCAATGCCAAGGCCTGTACAGGCACAGTGTGACTTGGAGGAGGAACTACCTGAGCTGGACCCAGTCGGCGAAAGGAAGCATGCACAGTATGACCTGCCCTTGGCAAGGAGGCAACATATGGCATATGCACTGACACAGTAGGTACCCAGGGAATTTCACCCTCTCTGACTTGCACAGACAGTACAAGGGATGCCAAACATGACACTACCTGTGCTCAGCCATGTACAGGAAGTGCACTGTGTGCATCCAACATAGGCAGCCCTCCAGCACCATCCTCAACTCTGGAACACCCCCAAGGTAAGTCAATCAACCTACCAATTGGCAGTTGTATTAGAATGTGTATTTATCTGTAGCTATGGTATGGATGTGAGC
This sequence comes from Protopterus annectens, assembly GCF_019279795.1. NCBI lineage: Eukaryota > Metazoa > Chordata > Ceratodontiformes > Protopteridae > Protopterus > Protopterus annectens. The sequence continues at coordinate 640,034,984 of NC_056729.1, read as the reverse complement.
ATACAAGGGAATTTGGTGGCCGACTATTAGGGCAGCAGACAGTGCATGTCCATAGTGGCACCATGACGTCTGTAGCACAAACCGGGGGTCACAATAGTAGCCAGTAGTACACAGGGTGTCCTAACCCACTGCAGGTTATGGGCTGAACATCATGTCTGTCCATACAGCCCACACAAGACTCATACAGCTGGACAGGTGTAGACCACTATAGAAAAATGCTATACAATGGCCTCTGGAGATGCCCAATGGATGGCCCCAACCCCCACAAACACACACACAGACTACAGCAGGCCAGGCAGTTGGATGCAGGTTGTGAAGGCTAGGGCGTCTGAAACCACTATGCTGGTAATTCAAGCTAGGATCTGATGTACACTGGTATGCCTCCAACTAGCAATTTAGGTGGGTACACATGCACTGAAATGGAGTACCTGGCATACCAGTACAGTAGTCGCAAATGTGTACAACTGTCAGCTGTGCACCCCTTCCAACGTACACATGTGAGAGTCAGGTGCGCCACCCCCGGTTCTGTGTAAGACTGTGGATGCAGTTGAATGTTCCCCCACGCTGTGCAGAAATGTAGCAACAGTCAATGCCATATGACCGTTAGCTACCCTGCAGATACAGCATGCCACCTGTCAGTGTACAACGCAGGGGTCGGCACCACAGTACTGACTATATCGACATGTGACACATGCGATCCAGTTGACCATACTGGGCATGCTCAAACACATGATGGTATGATGGTAATGTCAGTCGACAATATGCGTAACAGTCATACTGGGCATGGTCACACACTGAAACACAGAACGGCCAGGTCTACAAACACCAGTGGTCCGGACATATCTGCCAGTACCTTGCTATACTGTTGGATGACTGTGCTGTATGGTATGTGTGTGGTACTGTCTATTGTCTGTATATATGCCATGGCGTATTGGCAATTCACATGAGCTGTGTGCGCAGGGTATTGCTACCAACATGTGCAAAGGACGGTTCCTTGTTTTCGTCCAGAATGACGCCTTTGGATACGGAGTGGGTAAGGCACATTCCAGCCAGTGGGAGTGGTTGTGCGTGGGTTTGCGCATTGTTAAGCACTGCTGACCTCTGGTTACAGCTCCTTATACTTGTTTAGACTCCACATTTCTTTAACAGTGCAATACTCGCAAACTGGTAGACAAACATGCGTACACCCACACGGTCACTCACTTGCACGTGCACTGACATTGGTGCTTCCATTTGTCACTCACACTGGGTGGGCGCAATCCCTTGTGATGCCTATTACATCAGACTACATGATTACAGTATCGGGTATGACTAAACATTAGGCGACGGCAGGCGTCCGACTGTACAGACTCGGTGGCCTGTCCAGTGACGTCATCATATGATATGCATCTTCCTCATACAATCTGCTCCCATCTGGCTGATACATGGGAACCGATACTCTGCAATGCTGACATGTAAATGTATTTTGGGAAACACATCTCTCGGCTGGGTCATGCTACCGCATACCTATTGTAGGATTTCCACCTTTTAGATTGTCCACATTCTAGGTGTAACACCTTTCCCACTTTGCATGGGACAGTCCCTCATTAGGCATATGTGTCATGCGACAATACTCTAGCCATAAATAATGTCCTGATTACAGGACAATATTATATTCTACGTGTCTGTAATAGTTGCATGTAACAGTTATTGTATACATGACATGTCAATATGTTATGTGAAGTAGCATAAGCAACCTGACTGCTGCTAGACTAGGCTTTGATTTGTACAACTATGTATATGTCTGTACTATGCATGGCTGTAGGTATGTTCTGACCTGGTACGTCTGACATTTCTACAGAGCAGCTCCCACTTTGGCCATTTGGAAAGGTGGCAGCCCTATAGGACCTATATGCAGAGCTGTCACATTTGGCAAGGCAACACATACCCACAGCCAGTAGTATACTGACTACTTCACCGGTTTGCATACGTTAGGGTTATTCTTGTAGCATTATAGTTGCTAATACTGTTTCCTATAACATATACCTGTTTCAGATACAACAATATCATTTTATGACACCACTACACACAATATATGAACTCTTTTCCCGATATCACAGGCCATGTGCCGTAACATTCATTTTGCAGGACACAACTGCCCAGAGTAGAGTGTCCCTCACAAAGGCAGACAGGTGGTAACCCCACACTATTATGCTATCATCTACCTACGGTGGTCGGCGGAATATGCCCTTTCCATCACTAGCAGACCTCACATACGAATGGGGGAGAATGAACACTTGTATCAGGGACACTGCATAACACCCTGAGGGACACATTTGGATGATTGGTTCTATTAACCTGACACATTGACAGTCACAGGGCATATGTATTCATCCACATTTGTCGAGGTACATGCTGTACATGACTCATACATGTATTCATTAATCATTACGTGTATTCCGCCACCTGTTCACCTAAACATACTAGTTCTGGAAGTGTTTAGTCAGGACTGTGTTACATTCTGATTCGTAATCATGGATGTCCATGCTAATCAGGTACAAGGCACTCTTATAGTCCCTATGTGTTCTCACAATGGTTTACGGACTATCCAGTAGATGTGCTCTGCAGGTGTGGGAGGTATAGGCGTCTGCAATGCCCACATAGAAATATTAATTACTTCCACGAGGCGTGCCTAATACAACTCTGCCAACCAACACCTGCACACTTATGCCCATTATGGCATACACATGATTCCCCTATCTGACACCCCTCTACAGCACTCATGACTCATACTTACTGTGAGCGCAGCTGGGGTATGAACACACCCCTACACACTGCACACACTCCCCGTCTCAGGACACATGTCGTACATTCTGTCAAACCATGTGTTATCAGACTTGCACAACCTACTGTTCTGTGTACAGCTACATCCTGCTTGCATCGATTACCACAGGTTCATATGTAAAGTGAATTATTGGTGTCCCGCAAGGGACCCTGTTATCCATGTTTAAAGTGTAGACCTTGCAAATCTCTCACACTGATACTTTCCTGCCGGTGTTTTTGAAAGCAGCGGTGTATTCACCATTATTGCGTGTCTGTATGTCTGACCGGCCTAGTTGGACGGTGTGGGAGGGCAACGTTTGTTTCTTGGACCTCCCAGTAGCATATGCCCGGTCTGTATATCTACAGTAACATACATATATATATATATATATATATATATATATATATATATATATATATATGATATTATATTTATATTTCTGTGTCTGTATATGTATGGATATATATATATATATATATATATATATATATATATATATGCTGTCAGGCATTACGTCTATTCCACCATCTGTTGACCTAATATCACTAGTTCTGGCGGGGTTTAGTTAGGACTGTTAATCATGGACGTCCATGATTATTGGGTACAGGGCACTGATATAATCCCTATGTGCTCCCCAAATGGCTTACGGACTATCCAGTAGATATGCTCTTCATGTTTGGGAGTTATGAGTGTCAGCAATGCCCACATAGGAATATTAATTACTTCCGCTGGGCGTGCCTACTACATCTCTGCCAACCGACACCTGCACACTTAGGCCCATTATTGCATACTCATGATTCACCTTCCTGACACCCCTCTACAGTACTCATGACTCATACTTACTGTAAGCGCAGCTGGTGTATGAACACATCCCTACACACTGCCCACTCTCCCCGTCTCGGGACACATGTCATACGTCTTGTCAACCCATGTGTTATCATACTTGCACAACCTACTGTTCCATGTACAGCTACATCCTGCTCGCCTCAATGACCATAGGCTGCTTGTATAGTGAATTTTTGGTGTCCCACAAGGGACCCCGTTATCCATGTTTAAAGTGTAGACCTTGCAGATCTCTCCCACTGGTACTTTCCTGCTGGTGGTTTGGAAAGCAGCAGTGTATTTACCTTTATTGCGTGTCTGTATGTCTCACCGGCCTAGCTGAGTGGTGTGGGGGTAAACGTTTGTTTATTGGACCTCCCAGTAACATATGCCCAGTCTGAACATATGTTACCTGTAATTGCTTGCTGTACAGTAAACTAGTTATGTACATGTGTATATCTACAATGACATATATATATATTTAATTTGTGTATATGTGTATATATCAATAAATGTTGTATGTGTATATATATATATGTGTGTGTGTATGTATGCATGTATGTATATGTGTGTGTATATATATATATATATATATATATATATATATATATATATATATATATATATATATATATATACATCTGTGTGTCCGCTGACCAAAACATTTCCTGTACAAACACACTTACACATGCGTATTGGGTTTTATCTCTGCTTCAACAGCATACTATTGCCTTAGTCATTCTGACACCGACACTTCACTCCGGTTAACTTGTAATCAGTATATAGCTCGTTATACAGCGGACAGGTGTCGCACTTTGTTCAAGTATGGAGTACCGCTCATAAGTGTGTTGTGATACAGTGTAATTTGACCTATTCCTCTTCTACACAGCCTAGTATACCTACTACTGTATTTGTGTCTGTGCACATTCATATTATTTATGTCAATAAATGGAGTGCATATGATGAATGTACGTCAACATATTGATGTCTGCATAGTGTTGTGTCTTTCGGCTTTTGCCGGTTAGGGGTTGCCACTGTGGAACTCCGGTCCGCTACTGATTGGCTGATAGACTTTTACGTGCTTAGTTGCCAGCCCTGACGCACAACCTTCAACGACGGTACGCCCATTCACGCATGTTTCCACGCAGAAGACGCTCTAGCTGAGAATCGCTTCTACGTACTAGCTGACCTACACGGGCAGCTCCATTGGAACCGGCGCAACCAACCCTGGCACACCTGTATCCATAATGGCTTAGCCATAGTTCCTCCAACCCACCCGTGTTGATTTTCCACGCATCCACATGATATTGTAGTCATAACACACCTTTACACATTGCCCTCTCCAGAGTGTTAGGGGCCCTACACACATTTTGTGCCACCTCATGTATTATTTACACATACGTGCCTTTCCTGGTGTTACAAATTACGGCCATTTGTGGGTTACATGTGTAGGTGGTCACAACATGAAATACATTCCGTCTGTGTGTAATGTTGATGTAGCAGTTCAACGATATTATGCCCACTGGTATGACCCTGCCTCTGGTCTGAATAGCGGTGCTCTGCTCACTCTTGGGCAGCTTTATCTGACATACACTGCAAGCACTGTATAATACCTTAGTTGCTCTAGATTCCCTTCACAACCCGTGTGTATGCTTTCTCATTTCGGCGTTCATTCTATATATATATATATATATATATATATATATATATATATATATATATATATATATATTTAATTGTTATTTCTTTTCATGTATTTCTCTATTTTATGTCTGTGGATATATATCTATACACACATCTATATAGCTATATATACATATATAAGTTACATCTGAACAAAACAACATACATTTCTTATGCTGGGAGCTGCTTACACATGCGCAGGCGCACTTGCATATCCTTATTGTGAGTTACATATGTTGACTGCCACTTGTTTGTGCTTAGGTGTGCCTTATTCATTATGACAGTTCCACTTTGATTGATTGAATCCGGTTAACATCCCCATGTGAAACACACATTCACCTTTACGTGTTTAAATGTTGGCTTTACAGCACAGAGGCATTCATTACACAAGAAAGTGATATGTGCTATAGTCGTACTTGAACCAGGAATGCATTTACGTTAGGCGGATGCTCTAACCACTACACTATTGGTGTTCTGCTTCATTTATATGTATACCCATGGTTCAAAGCTACCCTAACATATGCCTCACCGCTTCACTTACACAGCAGGCATCCATTCTCCTGTTGGGAAAACCATGGCACTACACATACGACATTCCCTATTCCCTACTACTCTGGACCCGTGCTGCATGTTTACTCACTCCAAGGATATTCAGAACTCCAAAGCTTATAGTCCTGGCACATATGTGTGTTTGATTGTCAGGGTGTTCATGTGGTGATCCGGGTTTAGGCTTGTCCGACTGGTGACCGGAACTTCCCTGACCCTGTTCTAATGTCAGACTTAGCACATGGATGGAGTTGGTCCTGATTTTAACATTCTACCTGTGTTTATAGACACAGTGGTTTGGCCACCTCTGACCAGATTATTATGTTGGCACTACATAATATAGTGTGGGGGGTGGTTCCACTACATAATAAAGGGTGGGGTTGTGTTTCCATTCACATTTGACTATTTCAGTCACATATACGATGAATATTATTCTGGACATCACTCATGACTTCACTACAGGTATGCAATAGTACTGTCTACATATGTGACAGTTGGTTGGTGTCCATATGTGTACGGACCTCTGTAATAGTGACAGGAACAAGGCAATGACAAATCAGGGACAATCACGGACACTTCTACAATATTAGTACTATTAACTTGAAATGTGTTGACAGATTCAGAGCCATATGTATTAATACTTGTTTTCTGCAGTTAAATGCGTCTATTACTCTTAATTACTGTCATTGGTCATTCAAGTGTCATCCAACACCTTTCCTCCAAAGGTCACTGGTTTTGTGGGTGATTCAGAGGCCGGCCAGTTATTGTGCAAATGCTCTGACCACTAGTAGGGTTGCCACATTTACATATGTCCAGGATGGACAATATTCTGGACACACCAGATTGTTTAGGCCAACACATACCCAAGGTCAGTATAGGGTGTAGAACATTCATTATTTTCCTAGATGAGAGCCTATTCCTGTAGCACTTTAGTTGCTTATTCTGTTTCTTGTCCGATTTACATATTGTACATCCAGAAATAACTGTTTTAGGCAACTGTTACATGACGTATGGTACATAGTTATTTCCTACAATCACAGGACATTTGCCATTGTATCATTCTTGGTCAAGACACACGTATCCAAACAGTGATTTTCCCTCACACAATGGGTCAGGTGGTACCCTGCTTACGTCAGCGCCTTAATCACCCTATTTCCTAGTGCCACTATGTGACTGTGTACAATATATTCTCTTGATAATTCTTGTGGGGAGACGTGCATCACGGGCAGGTATTTGATCCTGGGTAGTAGGTTCTGCATAACCATCTAGAGGCTGAACAGTTTCGTAAACCACTACTGCACATACAACTTCTGTCCAGATGTGTACAGGAGTGGACAGCGTGTTGTGATACCAGGTCTGCTGTTTACATAGGATACGTAACCCATGAGGGATATCCAAAAATTGAACAAGGAAATGACCTTCGATTCTTTTGGATTTACGAAAATGTGTTAGGGTTTTACATGCAAGGGATACATACTTTGCAATCCTGACACTGCCTAGGGTGACACTGCCTGCTACATATGAGTAGTGGTCAGTATGTATAGCTATGGCTGCGCCAAGCAAGTAGCCCGAGTATGGCTGGATTTGGTGGCCGTTCAGGAATGGGGGTGGGTTGTGTGCTGTAGAGGGGATGATGGGTATTCCATTATGCATCCAGGTGTGTTACATTTGGATGGCCTAGTTCCATCCAGAGCATTCTGTGGGTGTGTGCCGGTGGCGTTTCTGTACATGTGTATCGCACATTTTAATATTCACATGTTTGTGTGATTGTGTTCTACAGTATGGCCTGTCAGGTTGTATTGTGGACGTGTATGCTTGTTCTTTGTGTTTCTTTCTGATTCACACGCTGCTCCCTCATACACCTCCAGTTCACCTACTGTGCATCCAACACAGTCTTGCCTTTGTGGATTATAACATTACCCATCACCCCCACACACATATTCCAGACACTCCATTCATCCCTTCTTTGGTTGATGACCCATGGCACAGTCAAGGGAACACATTTGCAAACACTAAATATGTCAGGTACCTGTATGGTTGTGTGGACTACCCTGGCATTTTTCACCTTCCACATGCTGTACATCACGCACATAGATACATTACATCAAGGATCAGCTCTGAGCCCTTTCTTATTTGCACTGGTGATGGACAGGTTGACAGACGAGATCAGACAGGAGTCCCCATGGACTATGATGTTTGCAGATGGCATTGTGATATGTAGTGAAAGTAGAGAACAGGTTGAGGAGACCCTGGGGTGGTGGAGATATGCTCTAGAGAGGAGAGGAATGAAGGTCAGCCAGACTAAGATGGAATATATGTGTGTGAATGAAAGGGAGGATAGAGGAATGGTGAGGATGCAGGGGGTAGAGGTGGCAAAGGTGGATGAGTTTAAATACTTGGGATTAACAGTTCAGAGTAATGGCAAGTGTGGAAGAGAGGTGAAGAAGAGAGTACATGCAGGGTGGAGTGGGTGGAGAAGAGTGTCAGGAGTGATTTGTGACAGATGAGTACCAGTAAGAGTGAAAGGGAAGGTCTACAAAAGGGTAGTGAGATCAGCTATGTTATATGGGTTGGAGACATGTGCTGAGGAGGGATGCTGGGTATATTGGGAAAAGGATGCTAAGGATGAAGCTGCCAGGTAAGAGGAAAAGAGGAAGGCCTAAGATAAGGTTTATGGATGTGATTAGAGAGGACATGCAGGTGGTTGGTGTAACAGAGCAAGATGCAGAGGACAGGAAGAAATGGAAACAGGTGATCCGCTGTGGTGACCCCTAACTGGGAAAAGCCGAAAGAAGAAGATATTGCAACATCATAAAAACTGCTGGAGAGACAGGTTTGTCTCCCATAAGCTGTCCCATCTCTGGAATAGACTTCCCATACATGTCAAACAGAGTACATCACTGACCCCCTTCAAGTGCAACCTTGATGAGTGAATAGGAAACCACAAATTTGTCCCAGGGGTTCCACCTTTGTCCCTCATTGACAGGGGTGACAGGTGCTGACAGGTTTCTTTTTTGGAGATAAACTCTTGGCTAGGCTTGTAAGGGCCCCAGGGCCAATAGCCTAGTAACCTCTTATGATTATTATTCTTGTCAGAGTTCTGCTGAGGTATTTGAATACTTGTTAGTTATTACAGACTATATCTAAGGAGACACTTCAGGGATAGTGAAGACTGGTCAGATATATCTGTGTGGTGATCTTTGATTGAGTGCTTTATGTTCTTTTTCTTCCATTTCTTTGACTTAACACCAAATCCATAGGATGTGCCCCAGCAATATAACATCTCCTTTATGCTGTACTCAGATGACAGAGTTTTTCAGGACAGAGTACTAGACACTGTACTGAGACCCACAACCATTAGGTTCAAAGGGGCTGTTCTCCTAATACAGTATATACAATAATGGGTGCTCTTCAGTGGTCAGCATTGAGTTTGTTAACACATAAAATGGTTGAAACTCGGTGATCATTTTTGTGTCCATCTTAAAAAGCTGTGCAGACATACACGTTAGCTCAGTTTAGCTGTGTAAATCAAACTTCATATTGGGAGGGCAAGTATTTACCATCAAAGCATTAAATGGACCATAGGGTTAAGAGATGTTAGTACTTGTCACTGCTTTATTGAGGAGGGGGTATCTTCCTTTAAGAGGCAATGGTTTGGATGCAGTCAGGAAAGTTTAGCATAGGAATTGATGATATAGTATTACTGATGACATTATATCCTGCTATAACAGGCCTTTTGTAAATGAAAGGTACTGATTTCTAGTGCAACATTAATTTGAATTATCATAGGGCCGGATTCACGAAGGCTTGCACAGAGTCTAAGAGTAGAGTAAGACTCCAGACATCCAATATGTCTGCTGAGCGATCCAGCAACAGCCAGCAGGGGCATGCATGACAGCTCCTAAAACTACTCTTGCACAGTGTTATGTTATACAAATTACCTCATTTGCTGCTGAAAGCTATGCAAATGAGGTAAATTTGCGATCTAGGAAACACTAACCTGCAAATAGCAAAACAGAGCTATGACAGCTCCAAATAAAGGATGCATCCAAATAAAACAATGGCAGGAGGAACCAAACTGAAATAAGTTAGAATCCAAACAAATAGCGTACAAGACTTTTAATCACCGCTTTCATCAACAGACTTCCTCAGAATACATTAATTCAAAAAAACAACGCCCTTAAATACAAGTTAAAAACCAATTTACAAAACGTTAACAAGTTAATTGCTAATTAAAAAAGTAATGAAAATCAATTTATCTAAAAAAGAAAGACAAATCATGATGTTTGTTTATAGATAATTTACGGTATTTTAAAAAACATTTTACATTTATTGTTTCGTTCAAACCCGGAGGTTTATCTGATGCTAACTTGATCTGCCATAAAGTCTCTCTTTGCTCCAGATAGTTTTTAAAATCCCCAGCCCTCATGTCTTGTTTGCAAACTTCAACCACAGAAAAAACAAATTTCTTAAAGTTACAACAGATGCTGGAATGTTTAAATAAGGCATTGTTAGAATCTTCACTCTTTATGCTGCATATATGTTCTTTAATGCGTGTCCCCAAAGTTCTGGTGGTCATTCCCACATAGAAAGCGGGACACGCAGTGCACAAAGCAATGTAAACAACACCAGAGGTATTGCAAGTAATGTATCCAGGCACCTCTAAAGTTCTATCTGCAGTGATAACACAAATGAATGGACCTGTAGAAATATATCTACAGATTTTACAGTTCAGACAGCAAAACATGCCTTTTTTGTTAGTGATAACCTTGTTAATACCTAAATTATCACATTCAAGCAGCTTCTTAATGTTGTAATTATTTCAAAAAATGAAATTGGGTTTCTTGCCAATCACTCGACTGATGTCAGAGTTCCCCTGAATAATTCTCCAGTTTTTTTCTAAAGTAGACCTAATACGGTTGCTATCAGCATTCATTTCTAATGAACACACTAATCCAGTCTCAATAGTACTTGAACAGGAACCTAGATGAACCGTATCCTGATTTGATTTATTCAAAATGGCTGGATAATGTGTCAAATGTTTATTAAAAATTTCATTTCCACTTTCTATTATTAAAGCCTCATCATACCCTCTATCTAAAAAAAGAGAGGCAATAAACATGAATTCATGTGTTAAATCTTTTTTGCTGGTTATACGGCTAGCTCTGATAAACTGGCCCCTAGGTATGTTCTTGATAACATGCTTTGGGTGACTGCTTTGATAATGTAGGTAACCATTTGTAAAAGTCTGTTTTCGAAAAATCTTGCTGTGAAATCTATTTTCAGCATGGTCCCACCAAAAACAAATATCTAAAAAATTGATAGTTAAACCACTACTACCTTTGGTAAACTTTAAGTAACTAGATAAAGAATTTATTTCATTAAAAAATCAACCACTGTACAGTCATTACCTTCGATCATGAAAATTAAATCATCAATAAATCTAGAGTAAAATACAATATTGTATTTTTCATTTAATATGGGTATATATTCAATTTCCGACCATGCCATCACAGCATTGGCATATGCTGGGGCAGCTGGAGAGCCCATTGCTACACCCCTAATTTGTTGGAAATACTGATTCCTAAACAGAAAAAAAATATTTTCTAAAATGATTTCCAACAACCTACAAATGGTGGATATTGTGCTGCTGGAAAAAACATTTCTCTTTGTTAAGTAACTACGAACAGCTTCCACACCTTCGTCATGAGGAATGCAGGTGTACAATGACACAACATCTAAGGTGAAAATAGTGTGTTTCTTTGGATTAAAAATTCCACTATCATGGAAGTTCCTAAGCTTCTCTAAAATGCCAGGAGTCCTTAACAAAGGATGGACGATCAGTCAGAAGTGGTCCCAAAATGGCATCTAATACCAAAGAAATCCCTTGTGATAGAATGTGGGGCAGAAACTATTGGTCGAAAAGGAGGATTGACCAACTGTTTATGTGTCTTAGGGATTCCAAAAATGACACCTATTTTATGGTGTTCAACTACACAAAAATTATACAATTCAGTGTTAATGTCACCTGACATTAAAGCTTCATAAAGATGATAATTAATAAAGCGAAATGATTTATAAATGTCAAGTAAAGTCACTTCTTTATATTCATTGATATTCTCCAAAATGTTTAGCATATTGGCACAGTATGTAGCCTGTTCCATAATAACAATGTTGGAACCTTTATCACTTTTCATGAATCTATATTGTCCTGTTAAACTTTTAAGATTTTCTAAGGCTTTCCTTTCTGAAATAGTTAGATTGTCTTTAAATAACATCTAGTGTTAAACAATTTACCAATGTCAATAATGCATAATTCCTCAAATACTTTTATTGTGTGATGTAACTTTGGGGTGTAACACGAAGGTTTAATTAACCCACTGTTAGTAGATGGTAAATCATGCATTAAATAAGTCAAATTTAACTTTCTTGTATATTTTTTAATGTCCACTACTGTTCTACTATAGTTTGCCCTATTATGTGGTACAAAGTTCAAACCATACTTTAAAACATTCAATTCAGTGTCACTGAATGAATGTTTTGTTAAATTTAAAACATTAAAACAATCAAAGGATTCCGTCAAATTTCGTCCTCTGACGAATTTGACCCCAAAAAAGTTCAGCTACGGGTTAATACTGTACTCTTACTGTTATTCCCCTGGGTGCTACCCTGATGTTTTTTATTAGAAAAAAAATCCTTGTTAGTACTGTTAGATCTACTATTACTGATTTTTTCTTTACTTTTGCTTCCAACACACTCATCGGTACATGTACTAATTCGTTCATTTTCTAGTGTTACATTAACTTGATCATTGTCAAATAACACATTTCCTTGTGCCATGTCAGACATTAAACCTTCTACATTTCCATTTTTTTCATTTTTTCCACCTTCAAAACGTGAAGATATACCAGCATTGCCATCTACAACTAGTGCAGAAGCTACTTCACTGTTTACACGTTTTTCAAAAGAAGAAAAAGTTTGCCTTTTATAGTTGTTATCACGCATATTCAAAGCAAAGTTATCATATGCTTTCTTATTTTTATAAACAGTAATGTCACGGTTTAACTTTAGTTGTTTTCTGTTGGTTACTTCAACAGAATGTTGTTGCACTTCTTTAGAATGCATCCAGTTGAGGAAGCATGCCAATGGCCAGATATAAGGCTATTGGCATTTTAATCTGTTGCAAAATATTAAAAATAATTTTCCCCCCGATCTCCAATGTTTAAGCGTAGCGCACACCACGCAAATGTGCAGCGCTATAAAAACTAGAAAATAAAAACAAAAAAGCCATAAATAGACATTTTATTAAAAATATTCCTCTGCCATGCAGGTGAATGGCAGGCTGAAGACAACATGGCTACTGAGTAGTGGTTGCTAAGGGGAGAAGCTCAGTTTCAGAGATGTAACCAAGCATTAATAGGCAATCCTATGCAAATGAGGATAAGGATAGTGAATCCCAATTTTCCCTGCCATGTGAACCATGTCCCTAGAGTGTAAGTGTAGGATTAGGGGAGTAGTAGAGTACAAGATAGGTGACATCATGAGGGGGTATGTATCAAAGACTGTAAGTTTATTGGAGCAGAGTGGCATGTGTTTGCTGTGAGTTACTCAGGACTGGAAGAGGCGTGTTTACAGTTGTCTTAATTGAAACCCAGAAACCAAAGGTGTACGCCGTGGATATCACTAAAGTTTCTTGCAAAGATGCTTACACTGTGTGCGCACGTGTGTGCGCCTGTAAACCTGTCTAAGCCTTTGTGCGTGTGTGTGTGCACCCGTGTAAGCCTGTGTAAAGCTGTCTAAGCCTGTGTGCGTGCATGTGCACCCACCTAAGCCTGTGTAAGCCTGTGTGCGTGCTTGTGCACTCGCGTGCACGTGTTTGCGCTTGTTTGCGTGGCACTGCCCCCTGTGGAAACAGAAAGGGAAAAGGAAGGAAAAGAAGTAGTAGGAAGTTAACCAAGGAGAACTAGCAGAGCTGCCAGGTGAAATCAATCAGAATCAGCCAATTACACAGGCAGTACACTAGCCCAGCCCAGCACTTAAAACTCTGCAAACAACATTCCCCCATGTTTTTCTCAGAAACACTGCAACACTGCAGTCTACAAAGAGAAGTGAAAACTTAAAAAGCTTTACTGAGACAAAAAAAGTTAGGGGCTGCCATTGCTATTATAAAGCAACATGTGCAAGATGCTGAAGGTGGTGCCATTGTGGATGCTGCTGAGCAACACACAGTGAGGAGACGGAGAAGAGTGTACAGACCCAGGGTAACCTACCAGGGGCTACATGAGCTAGAGATGAGTGGAGCACTATAGAGTGGACAGAGACCTCCTGCAGCAATTGTTGAGCTGTGCAGGCCACGCCTCACACACAGAACCAACAGAGGGGAACCCATCCCAGTGGAAACCAAGGTATGTGTTGGCCTAATAATACTAGCAACAGGTACCTTCCAGAGACCAACTGGTGATATGATGGGGATACCACAGGCATCAGCATCCAGGGTACTGCACCAGTTCCTGAATGCCATGGCAGCACATGTCGGTGATCATGTATATTTCCCCAATTCCCGTGAGGTATTGGCCAGCAATATGCGTCTCTTCCAGCAAATAGCGGAATACCTTGAGGTAGTGGGTGCAATTGACTGCACGCACATACACATCAAAGCACCAGCTGGTGAGCGGGGTAGGGCCTACATCAGCCGCAGGGCTTCCACTCCATCAACTGCCAGGTCTTGTGCGATGCCCAGGGCATAATACTGAATGTGTGTGCTGGCTGCCCTGGAAGCTACCATGATTCCCATATCTGGCATCTGACGCAGCTGTACCAGACATTTGTCAATGGGGACATCCCTGATGGTCACCTAGTGGGGGATGCTGGATACGCACTGGAGACGTGGCTGATGACACCCATCAGAAATGCACACACACCTGAACAAGAACTCCATAATGAGGCACACACACAAACACGAAATGTAATCGAGCATGTGTTTGGGATGCTCAAGTCACAGTTCGGTGCCTGGACACATCTGGTGGAGCCTTGCAGTACTCACCAACTACATGTACCCAAATTGTCATGGTATGTGCCATGCTGCACAATATGATCCTGCAAAAACAGCTGCAGCAGGAACAGCATGGGGCAGGGCCAAACAGCCCCCCACCATTGCCAAGGCCTGCACAGGCACAGCGTGACTCAGAGGAGGAACAACCTGAGCCTGCCCCAGTAGGAAGAAGGAGTTGTGCCCAGTATGCCTTGGCCTTGACAAAGAGGCAACGCATAGCACATACACTAGCTCAGTAGGAACCCTGGAAATGATACCTCTCTCTGACTCGCACATAAAATAAAAGGGATGCCTAACTTGACACTACCTGTTTCCACACATGTATAGGGAGTGTACTATGTGCATCCAACATAGGCAGCCCTGCAGCACCACCTGAGGCATGATTGCCATGTTTTATGCAATATAAAGCAGTGCTAAGCAGCTTTTACCATTATTTAGTATATGTAAACAAAATTGCCCGCGCTAACACATAGCGTCAAGCGTTGAGCAATGTTGGGCAAGGTCGGGCAAAGTCAGGTAAACATGCTCATATCTGCTTTACTGTTCTTTAAGAAGTCTGGTCTGCCCAGCATGAAAATAAAAAGCAGTGACAGGTCTCGAACCCAGGATACTGTGCACTATAGTCACAGTACTGAACGACTAAGCCATGACAGCATTTCACTGGCACAGCCACAGCAGGACAATTGTCACTAATGCAAACACAAAGAAATGCTGTAGCATGCCCCTAAAGAGGCATACGGGTAACCTCCCCCACAGGCCTATCCAGACATAGAACAGCAGGCCAGACGGTGTGATGTGGGTTGGGTAGGCTATGAAGTCACAATCTAATATACGTGACAGTGGACAATAAGATCTGTAGTACAGTAGTATGCCTCAAGCCAGTATGATAGGCAACAGTACAGACTGAAATGGAGTACCTTACATAGCAGTGCAGGCCTAGAAAATGTGTATAAGTGTCAGGTGAACCCCTCATCCTATGTACACCCACAGTAACAATCAGGTGTGCCCCCGGGTAGAAATGTACAAAGAATAGCTGTCCCCCCTGTATGTAGAAACGTTGATAAGTCTAGGCAAAGTGTCTCATGGAAGCCCTGCAGGCACAGCATGATCCCTGTTGATTTATGACACAAAGGTGAGCCCTGCTGTAAAAATACAACTTGATTTTCCACACACATATTGTATAAATGTCTATAGCAGCCTTGCTCACACACTTCAACAAATGTAGTGGATTTCATTCAGCATCACACTGAAAGGTCATACTGGGCATGCTCACAAACTTAAATAAATGAAGCAAATGTCAGGCAACAACATATTGAAAGGTCATACTGGGCATGCTCACACACTTAGGCTAAATATGGAGGTGATAATAGCGATCTATGGACAAATGTGGTTAGTCATCTCTACTTCCAGAAACACATTCACAAAGTGCTCAGAAAATCATGCTATGTGTTCACACAACCTGCCAAGGTCTGTGCATGTAGGTCAAAGGAGGTTCCCTCTACTCATTAGTCATCAGACCTGTCAGAGAGTACCACAACACACTTGCGATGAATCAGACTAGGCACCATCAGCAGCTGGAAAGACCACTGAAGTACATCAACAAGAGGATTACTGGCCTCAAACAGTTGCCCCATGCAACAAGACTGAATTTAACCCAATCTGTTCTCTGTTGCATACTGTCTACTCAGGAGATCTCTGCACAACAGACAGGTCCATGTCATGGCAACACTCAGATCTGTTCTGAGTTACAGCTCAATGGCACTAAATATATAGACCCAACTGATATTGCCAACATCCTGGCAGACAGGATCAGTGTTAACTTTACCCCCCTCTCACCCATGAAAGAGCACATCACTATAATGGAAGACTGCAAAGTTGCTGTCATCACGTCTGCACAGGTAAAACACTCTCTCCAAAGCCAGTATCACAGCAGCCACAGGACCAGAGAAACCTCCCAGGCTGTGTTCTACACAAACCACAGAACAAACAGGCACCACACCAATGTACCATGTTCAGTCATAGCCACACCTCAGGCTTTGTGCCAGCTGAATGGTGCACAGCGATGGAACTTCATATTGGGAGGGCAAGTATTTACCATCAAAGCATTAAATGGACCATAGGGTTAAGAGATGTTAGTACTTGTCACTGCTTTATTGAGGAGGGGGTATCTTCCTTTAAGAGGCAATGGTTTGGATGCAGTCAGGAAAGTTTAGCATAGGAATTGATGATATAGTATTACTGATGACATTATATCCTGCTATAACAGGCCTTTTGTAAATGAAAGGTACTGATTTCTAGTGCAACATTAATTTGAATTATCATAGGGCCGGATTCATAAGGCTTGCACAGAGTCTAAGAGTAGAGTAAGACTCCAGACATCCAATATGTCTGCTGAGCGATCCAGCAACAGCCAGCAGGGGCATGCATGACAGCTCCTAAAACTACTCTTGCACAGTGTTATGTTATAAATTACCTCATTTGCTGCTGAAAGCTATGCAAATGAGGTAAATTTGCGATCTAGGAAACACTAACCTGCAAATAGCAAAACAGAGCTATGACAGCTCCAAATAAAGGATGCATCCAACAAAACAATGGCAGGAGGAACCAAACTGAAATAAGTTAGAATCCAAACAAATAGCGTACAAGACTTTTAATCACCGCTTTCATCAACAGACTTCCTCAGAATACATTAATTCAAAAAAACAACGCCCTTAAATACAAGTTAAAAACCAATTTACAAAACGTTAACAAGTTAATTGCTAATTAAAAAAGTAATGAAAATCAATTTATCTAAAAAAGAAAGACAAATCATGATGTTTGTTTATAGATAATTTACGGTATTTCAAAAAACATTTTACATTTATTGTTTCGTTCAAACCCGGAGGTTTATCTGATGCTAACTTGATCTGCCATAAAGTCTCTCTTTGCTCCAGATAGTTTTTAAAATCCCCAGCCCTCATGTCTTGTTTGCAAACTTCAACCACAGAAAAAACAAATTTCTTAAAGTTACAACAGATGCTGGAATGTTTAAATAAGGCATTGTTAGAATCTTCACTCTTTATGCTGCATATATGTTCTTAATGTCGTGTCCCCAAAGTTCTGGTGGTCATTCCCACATAGAAAGCGGGACACATGATTGCACAAAGCAATGTAAACAACACCAGAGGTATTGCAAGTAATGTATCCAGGCACCTCTAAAGTTCTATCTGCAGTGATAACACAAATGAATGGACCTGTAGAAATATATCTACAGATTTTACAGTTCAGACAGCAAAACATGCCTTTTTTGTTAGTGATAACCTTGTTAATACCTAAATTATCACATTCAAGCAGCTTCTTAATGTTGTAATTATTTCAAAAAATGAAATTGGGTTTCTTGCCAATCACTCGACTGATGTCAGAGTTCCCCTGAATAATTCTCCAGTTTTTTTCTAAAGTAGACCTAATACGGTTGCTATCAGCACTCATTTCTAATGAACACACTAATCCAGTCTCAATAGTACTTGAACAGGAACCTAGATGAACCGTATCCTGATTTGATTTATTCAAAATGGCTGGATAATGTGTCAAATGTTTATTAAAAATTTCATTTCCACTTTCTATTATTAAAGCCTCATCATACCCTCTATCTAAAAAAAGAGAGGCAATAAACATGAATTCATGTGTTAAATCTTCTTTTTTGCTGGTTATACGGCTAGCTCTGATAAACTGGCCCCTAGGTATGTTCTTGATAACATGCTTTGGGTGACTGCTTTGATAATGTAGGTAACCATTTGTAAAAGTCTGTTTTCAAAAAATCTTGCTGTGAAATCTATTTTCAGCATGGTCCCACCAAAAACAAATATCTAAAAAATTGATAGTTAAACCACTACTACCTTTGGTAAACTTTAAGTAACTAGATAAAGAATTTATTTCATTAAAAAAATCAACCACTGTACAGTCATTACCTTCGATCATGAAAATTAAATCATCAATAAATCTAGAGTAAAATACAATATTGTATTTTTCATTTAATATGGGTATATATTCAATTTCCGACCATGCCATCACAGCATTGGCATATGCTGGGGCAGCTGGAGAGCCCATTGCTACACCCCTAATTTGTTGGAAATACTGATTCCTAAACAGAAAAAAAATATTTTCTAAAATGATTTCCAACAACCTACAAATGGTGGATATTGTGCTGCTGGAAAAAACATTTCTCTTTGTTAAGTAACTACGAACAGCTTCCACACCTTCGTCATGAGGAATGCAGGTGTACAATGACACAACATCTAAGGTGAAAATAGTGTGTTTCTTTGGATTAAAAATTCCACTATCATGGAAGTTCCTAAGCTTCTCTAAAAAATGCCAGGAGTCCTTAACAAAGGATGGACGATCAGTCAGAAGTGGTCCCAAAATGGCATCTAATACCAAAGAAATCCCTTCGGTGATAGAATGTGGGGCAGAAACTATTGGTCGAAAAGGAGGATTGACCAACTGTTTATGTGTCTTAGGGATTCCAAAAATGACACCTATTTTATGGTGTTCAACTACACAAAAATTATACAATTCAGTGTTAATGTCACCTGACATTAAAGCTTCATAAAGATGATAATTAATAAAGCGAAATGATTTATAAATGTCAAGTAAAGTCACTTCTTTATATTCATTGATATTCTCCAAAATGTTTAGCATATTGGCACAGTATGTAGCCTGTTCCATAATAACAATGTTGGAACCTTTATCACTTTTCATGAATCTATATTGTCCTGTTAAACTTTTAAGATTTTCTAAGGCTTTCCTTTCTGAAATAGTTAGATTGTCTTTTAAATAACATCTAGTGTTAAACAATTTACCAATGTCAATAATGCATAATTCCTCAAATACTTTTATTGTGTGATGTAACTTTGGGGTGTAACACGAAGGTTTAATTAACCCACTGTTAGTAGATGGTAAATCATGCATTAAATAAGTCAAATTTAACTTTCTTGTATATTTTTTAATGTCCACTACTGTTCTACTATAGTTTGCCCTATTATGTGGTACAAAGTTCAAACCATACTTTAAAACATTCAATTCAGTGTCACTGAATGAATGTTTTGTTAAATTTAAAACATTAAAACAATCAAAGGATTCCGTCAAATTTCGTCCTCTGACCTAATTTGACCCCAAAAAAGTTCAGCTACGGGTTAATACTGTACTCTTACTGTTATTCCCCTGGGTGCTACCCTGATGTTTTTTATTAGAAAAAAAATCCTTGTTAGTACTGTTAGATCTACTATTACTGATTTTTTCTTTACTTTTGCTTCCAACACACTCATCGGTACATGTACTAATTCGTTCATTTTCTAGTGTTACATTAACTTGATCATTGTCAAATAACACATTTCCTTGTGCCATGTCAGACATTAAACCTTCTACATTTCCATTTTTTTCATTTTTTCCACCTTCAAAACGTGAAGATATACCAGCATTGCCATCTACAACTAGTGCAGAAGCTACTTCACTGTTTACACGTTTTTCAAAAGAAGAAAAAGTTTGCCTTTTATAGTTGTTATCACGCATATTCAAAGCAAAGTTATCATATGCTTTCTTATTTTTATAAACAGTAATGTCACGGTTTAACTTTAGTTGTTTTCTGTTGGTTACTTCAACAGAATGTTGTTGCACTTCTTTAGAATGCATCCAGTTGAGGAAGCATGCCAATGGCCAGATATAAGGCTATTGGCATTTTAATCTGTTGCAAAATATTAAAAATAATTTTCCCCGATCTCCAATGTTTAGTAGCGCACCAAATGTGCAGCGCTATAAAAACTAGAAAATAAAAACAAAAAAGCCATAAATAGACATTTTATTAAAAATATTCCTCTGCCATGCAGGTGAATGGCAGGCTGAAGACAACATGGCTACTGAGTAGTGGTTGCTAAGGGGAGAAGCTCAGTTTCAGAGATGTAACCAAGCATTAATAGGCAATCCTATGCAAATGAGGATAAGGATAGTGAATCCCAATTTTCCCTGCCATGTGAACCATGTCCCTAGAGTGTAAGTGTAGGATTAGGGGAGTAGTAGAGTACAAGATAGGTGACATCATGAGGGGGTATGTATCAAAGACTGTAAGTTTATTGGAGCAGAGTGGCATGTGTTTGCTGTGAGTTACTCAGGACTGGAAGAGGCGTGTTTACAGTTGTCTTAATTGAAACCCAGAAACCAAAGGTGTACGCCGTGGATATCACTAAAGTTTCTTGCAAAGATGCGTACACTGTGCGCGCATGTGTGCGCGCCTGTAAACCTGTCTAAGCATGTGCGTGTGTGTGTGCACCCGTGTAAGCCTGTGTAAGGCTATGTAAGCCTGTGTGCGCATGTGCACCCACCTAAGCCTGTGTAAGCCTGTGTGCGTGCTTGCACTTTCGCTGCGTGTTTGCGCTTGTTTGCGTGGCACTGCCCCCTGTGGAAACAGAAAGGGAAAAGGAAGGAAAAGAAGTAGTAGGAAGTTAACCAAGGAGAACTAGCAGAGCTGCCAGGTGAAATCAATCAGAATCAGCCAATTACACAGGCAGTACACTAGCCCAGCCCAGCACTTAAAACTCTGCAAACAACATTCCCCCATGTTTTTCTCAGAAACACTGCAACACTGCAGTCTACAAAGAGAAGTGAAAACTTAAAAAGCTTTACTGAGACAAAAAAAGTTAGGGGCTGCCATTGCTATTATAAAGCAACATGTGCAAGATGCTGAAGGTGGTGCCATTGTGGATGCTGCTGAGCAACCCACAGTGAGGAGACGGAGAAGAGTGTACAGACCCAGGGTAACCTACCAGGGGCTACATGAGCTAGAGATAGTGGAGCACTATAGAGTGGACAGAGACCTCCTGCAGCAAATTGTTGAGCTGTGCAGGCCACGCCTCACACACAGAACCAACAGAGGGGAACCCATCCCAGTGGAAACCAAGGTATGTGTTGGCCTAATAATACTAGCAACAGGTACCTTCCAGAGACCAACTGGTGATATGATGGGGATACCACAGGCATCAGCATCCAGGGTACTGCACCAGTTCCTGAATGCCATGGCAGCACATGTCGGTGATCATGTATATTTCCCCAATTCCCGTGAGGTATTGGCCAGCAATATGCGTCTCTTCCAGCAAATAGCGGAATACCTTGAGGTAGTGGGTGCAATTGACTGCACGCACATACACATCAAAGCACCAGCTGGTGAGCGGGGTAGGGCCTACATCAGCCGCAGGGCTTCCACTCCATCAACTGCCAGGTCTTGTGCGATGCCCAGGGCATAATACTGAATGTGTGTGCTGGCTGCCCTGGAAGCTACCATGATTCCCATATCTGGCATCTGACGCAGCTGTACCAGACATTTGTCAATGGGGACATCCCTGATGGTCACCTAGTGGGGGATGCTGGATACGCACTGGAGACGTGGCTGATGACACCCATCAGAAATGCACACACACCTGAACAAGAACTCCATAATGAGGCACACACACAAACACGAAATGTAATCGAGCATGTGTTTGGGATGCTCAAGTCACAGTTCCGGTGCCTGGACACATCTGGTGGAGCCTTGCAGTACTCACCAACTACATGTACCCAAATTGTCATGGTATGTGCCATGCTGCACAATATGATCCTGCAAAAACAGCTGCAGCAGGAACAGCATGGGGCAGGGCCAAACAGCCCCCCACCATTGCCAAGGCCTGCACAGGCACAGCGTGACTCAGAGGAGGAACAACCTGAGCCTGCCCCAGTAGGAAGAAGGAGTTGTGCCCAGTATGCCTTGGCCTTGACAAAGAGGCAACGCATAGCACATACACTAGCTCAGTAGGAACCCTGGAAATGATACCTCTCTCTGACTCGCACATAAAATAAAAGGGATGCCTAACTTGACACTACCTGTTTCCACACATGTATAGGGAGTGTACTATGTGCATCCAACATAGGCAGCCCTGCAGCATCACCTGAGGCATGATTGCCATGTTTTATGCAATATAAAGCAGTGCTAAGCAGCTTTTACCATTATTTAGTATATGTAAACAAAATTGCCCGCGCTAACTACCGCAACGTCGGGCAACGTTGAGCAATGTTGGGCAAGGTCGGGCAAAGTCAGGTAAACATGCTCATATCTGCTTTACTGTTCTTTAAGAAGTCTGGTCTGCCCAGCATGAAAATAAAAAGCAGTGACAGGTCTCGAACCCAGGATACTGTGCACTATAGTCACAGTACTGAACGACTAAGCCATGACAGCATTTCACTGGCACAGCCACAGCAGGACAATTGTCACTAATGCAAACACAAAGAAATGCTGTAGCATGCCCCTAAAGAGGCATACGGGTAACCTCCCCCACAGGCCTATCCAGACATAGAACAGCAGGCCAGACGGTGTGATGTGGGTTGGGTAGGCTATGAAGTCACAATCTAATATACGTGACAGTGGACGCTAAGATCTGTAGTACAGTAGTATGCCTCAAGCCAGTATGATAGGCAACAGTACAGACTGAAATGGAGTACCTTACATAGCAGTGCAGGCCTAGAAAATGTGTATAAGTGTCAGGTGAACCCCTCATCCTATGTACACCCACAGTAACAATCAGGTGTGCCCCCGGGTAGAAATGTACAAAGAATAGCTGTCCCCCCTGTATGTAGAAACGTTGATAAGTCTAGGCAAAGTGTCTCATGGAAGCCCTGCAGGCACAGCATGATCCCTGTTGATTTATGACACAAAGGTGAGCCCTGCTGTAAAAATACAACTTGATTTTCCACACACATATTGTATAAATGTCTATAGCAGCCTTGCTCACACACTTCAACAAATGTAGTGGATTTCATTCAGCATCACACTGAAAGGTCATACTGGGCATGCTCACAAACTTAAATAAATGAAGCAAATGTCAGGCAACAACATATTGAAAGGTCATACTGGGCATGCTCACACACTTAGGCTAAATATGGAGGTGATAATAAGCGATCTATGGACAAATGTGGTTAGTCATCTCTACTTCCAGAAACACATTCACAAAGTGCTCAGAAAATCATGCTATGTGTTCACACAACCTGCCAAGGTCTGTGCATGTAGGTCAAAGGAGGTTCCCTCTACTCATTAGTCATCAGACCTGTCAGAGAGTACCACAACACACTTGCGATGAATCAGACTAGGCACCATCAGCAGCTGGAAAGACCACTGAAGTACATCAACAAGAGGATTACTGGCCTCAAACAGTTGCCCCATGCAACAAGACTGAATTTAACCCAATCTGTTCTCTGTTGCATACTGTCTACTCAGGAGATCTCTGCACAACAGACAGGTCCATGTCATGGCAACACTCAGATCTGTTCTGAGTTACAGCTCAATGGCACTAAATATATAGACCCAACTGATATTGCCAACATCCTGGCAGACAGGATCAGTGTTAACTTTACCCCCCTCTCACCCATGAAAGAGCACATCACTATAATGGAAGACTGCAAAGTTGCTGTCATCACGTCTGCACAGGTAAAACACTCTCTCCAAAGCCAGTATCACAGCAGCCACAGGACCAGAGAAACCTCCCAGGCTGTGTTCTACACAAACCACAGAACAAACAGGCACCACACCAATGTACCATGTTCAGTCATAGCCACACCTCAGGCTTTGTGCCAGCTGAATGGTGCACAGCGATGGTTATCCCACTACACAAGGGTGGAGACACCATGGACCCCAGGAACTAGCGCCCCATTAGCCTGATGAGCCTGCCCTTCAAGGCCATGGATTGTATCATCATACAACTTATAAAAAATACAGTTGTAATCCCCAAACCCTGGACCACAACCATGTTGGGTTTGTAAAATGCAGATCATGTCTCCTAAACCTGATAGATGACATTGAAGCAGTCACCAGAACCATAGACAAGGGTAAGGTGGTTCGCACAGCCTATGTAGATCCTGCCATGGCTTAGAACACCACCCCACACTCTGTACATATAGATAAACCCACTAAACGAGGTATAAATTGCTATGTCACAAGATGGGTTGCCAACAGGCTTACTGACAGAACACACACTGTGAAAGTAGCAGACTCCAAGTATGACTTTGGACCAGTGATGAGTGCAGTACCACAGGGTCCAGTCCTGGGTCTTGTCCTGTTTAATATCTACTTCCCTGAAGTAAACTTTAACATGGAAGGTCTGTGGCTACTGAAGTTTCCAGATGACTGCAAACTAGGTGCCATAATTGTAAACACTAAAGATGTGGACATCCTACAAAAGGCCCTCACTGAGACAGATGGCTGTTGTCAAAGCCATGGGCTCAAGCTCAATGAAAAAATGTGCATTGTCATCCCCTTTGTTAAAAACTCTGTAGCCATGAACTACAACATAGGCGGTAGTATACTTAACACTGAAAGTGTGACAAGAGACCTTGGGTCACAGGTGGACAGTGGACACAACTGTGATAATCACATCCCCACAGTAGTCAGGAAATCCTCCTATGTGGCACACCTCATCACAAAAGGTGTCTCATGCAGAATAGAAGAGGACATTGTTCCCCTCTACTCATCACTCAATAGAACCATAATAGAGTACAATGCCCCTTTTGCTATGTACCTCACAAGACAACTACAACAATTGGAAAGCTTGCAGCAATACCTCACAAAGGGCATTAGCAGCCTGAAATACATACCATACACAGACCATCTCAAAATGCTCCAGCCGTACTCCCTTGCATATCACCTACTCAGAGGTGTTCTCTGCCTAACATACAAAGCTATGTCAAACAGAGCTGTTGGACATGCTCCACGTAAAACACTCACATTCTCTCTGATCTTTGGTCTCAAAACCACAAGTGAAATACCAAAGGAAGGGGTGTATCCATTTACCTTATGGATACCCACACCTACAGGTTAGTGGCACAGCATGAGGCCGTGGAGACCATGCAAGTGCAACTAAAATTGGGCAAAGCTGCTTATCAGATTGTAGCCTGCTACAGATCACATACCTTGTCTCAGGAACTTCACTCAGTAGTCCTGAGAACAGTGGAAAATACAAAGGTCCTATCAAACACCATTATATGAGGAGATTACAACTACCCAAACATTGAGTGGGAGAATTACTTGTGTACAATGTCCTTTGCCCAATGTTTCCTAGAGTTTAAAAACTCTAACACCCTGGAACAGCTGGTCACCATGCCCACTAGAGGTGACAACATACTGGACCTGATCATCACCAACATGGGGTACCAGTGTACCACAACAGAGATAAACCCCTCACTGGTAATATCAGATCATAAAGTAATCACACTGGACATCCACACCACCCCCAGTCAATGAAACCACTGTGAAGTCATTTTCAAAAGCAAACTGCACACTTCCCAAGACCAAAGTGGAAAGTTCCAAAGCCCCCTTGCTATAGGATAATGCCATACAATCTGCCGAATAATTTACAAGTGCATCCTATGAGCATCTACAGGGATGCATTGATCAAGACATCCCAAATAAAACCAAGATGCACTCCTCCAAAAATAAGAAACCAATCTGGTGGTCATCGCCCATAAATAAGCTAGACAACAGCAGGAGGAAACAAACACATGATAGAGCAAACTTCACAAAAGGAAAGGCATCACTGATCATTATTAGGAAGAAACAATGATCGCTCATAAAATAATTCAAGGCCAGTTTCTAAAGACAAATTGCCAAGGAATGTAAGAATAACAACCACAAAGCCTTCATTAGCTATACCAAACATGTATGTGGCAACTTCCAAATATGCTGTCAGCTACTGAAAAATGGAAAGAAATACACGGAATCAACTTACATTGCCCACATCCTGGGGGACAGGTTCAGTGCAACCCCCCCCCCCATCACCCCCAAAAGGGCCTGTGTCCATCCCAGAAGAATGCAGAGCCCCAGACTTCATGGACATGCAGGTAAAGACAGCCCTCTCCAAAGCTAAGAACACAGCATCAATGGGACTGGATGGTGTCCCAGGCTGCGTCTTACACCAGCCCCAAAAGGAACGACACCCTCACCTACATTCACTGTCCAGACTCAATCGTACCACAGGCTATGTACCCAAAGAATGGCATACACCAACAGTCATCCAGCTCCACAAAGGGGGTGCCACAACAGAACCTGGAAACCATTGCCCTATAGGTCTACTCAGCCTGGTCTGCAAAGCTATGGAGCAAATTATCATGGAACCCATAAACAGAGACATTGGGGACCTCCAGACACTGGACTCTACCCAACTTGGCCTTGTTAAAGGCAGATCCTGCCTCCTAAACCTAGTTGACTTATTTGAAACAGTTACCAAGGACATAGATGGAGGTGAAAGTAGTCCACACAGCCCACCTGGATCTCTCTAAGGACTTTCTACACCATTCCCCACTCTGTCATCATGGACAAGCTTACCAGCTTGAACATTAACAGCTATGTCACAGGATGGCTGGCCAAGTGGCTCACTGATCAAGCACACATGTTCAGGGTTGCGGGTGCCATGTCCGATTCTAAACCAGTCACAAATGGCATCACACAGGTCTTGGTCCTGGGACCCCACCTGTTCAGTAGATACTGCTCAGAGGTACAGGCAAGCACAGGAGGAGTATGGCTGAACAGGTTTGCAGATGACTGCTAACTGTGGTCCATAATCAACTCTATGGCTGACACAGACATCCTCCAGAAGGGTCTTACAGAGACAGATACCTGGTGTCAAAACAATACCCTCAAGCAGAATGCCAAAGAATGCATAGTCATCCCCTTTGGATAAAACAAAGTGCATACAACTTACCACATGGGTGATAATCCAGTATGTATGGAGAAAGTCATTATTGCCCTGGGGACACAGGTAGATAGTGAATTCTCCTTTGATGATCACATGGCCAAAGTGTTTAGACATTCCTTCTATGTAGCCCACCTAATGTTACCTAATGTAACCCACTTTGTCTAGTCTGATGATGTCACCATCCTACAAATACACCTGTGGAAAAGAGAACTCACAGTAATGTGTATAGTGCGTTGTGGTAATGTGTACTCTGCTAGTATCATGAAGTAGTTAGGTAGGAGTTTGAATCCTGCACTTGACAAGAGTGTGTTTGTGTGTGATCTCCTTGGAGAGGAGCAACCTTTTTGGAGAGTAGTAAAACACCTTATAAGTGGTATACTAATCTTTCTCAAGTCTGATGTTGTCACCATCCTACAAATATACCTGTGGAAAAAAGCACTCACAGTAATGTGTATAGCGTGTTGTGTTAATGAATACTCCTCTAGTATCATGAAGTAGTTAGGTAGGGGCTTGAATCTTGTGCTTGACAAGTGTGTGTGTGATCTCCTTGGAGAGGAGCAACCTTTTTGGAGAGTAGTAAAACACCTTAAAAGTGGTATACTAATCTTTGTCAAGTCTGATGATGTCACCATCTTACAAATATACCTGTGGAAAAAAGCACTCACAGTAATATGTATAGCACGTTATGTAAATGCGTACCTCTCTAGTATCATGAAGTAATTAAATAGGGGTTTGAATCCTGCACTTGAGAAGTTTGTGTGTGATCTCCTTGGAGAGAAGCAACCATTTTGGAGAGTAGTAAAACACCTTAAAAGTGGTATACTAATCTTTGTCAAGTCTGATGATGTCACCATCCTACAAATATACCTGTGCAAAATAGAACTCCCAGTAATGTGTATAGCACGTTGTGTTAATGTGTACTCTTCAAGTATCATGAAGCAGTTAGGTAGGGGTTTGAAGCCTGCACTTGATGAGTGTGTGTGTGTGACACTATTAGTCAATGTGTTGTGGGTTTTGCTTTTACTACTGTATGACATATCAGTATGACAACAGTATGTGTATTGCACATGTTAGGTAGCTGTGTGTCAAATACATATACGTACATGTGACCTCAATTATTTCATAGGTGGGAACCCTGCTTTCTCCATTAACACATCTGTCATGCCAGAGTGTGCTGCTGCTTTCCAGACCTTAGGTCACATCTGTATGCTTGTGACAAGGCCAGCCACTGCAGTGATCCCTGGCCTAGGTAACCTGTGTCACATACACTCATTATGGTTTCTATTGAATTGTGTGAGTGAGGGTTTATGGCTGAGGTATATTACAGACCTGTTCAAATGCAGCAAAGTCTGTCAATGATGGCTATTCATTATAGGTGTACAACAACCTTTGTAGATATGCATGCAGACCCCTTATTGCTTATGTGATCCAGTGAGGGATTTCTAAATACCTTTGGAAATGTGATTACCAAAGTAGAGATGACGTAATACTTGGCTGCATGTACACATTAGTACCTGTTCAACATGTTGGTGGCTACTACCTATGTGGTACTGTGGGGATACTATGTTTCATAAAGGTGGATGACTATGCTCTGGTTGGCTTATAGCTTTACAGCATGGGTTTGACAACAGGTATCTGTCTGTATGATACCCTTGTGGAGGATGTGTGTGTCATCTGGAGAATGCATTATAGGCCACAGTATGCATTTCCAGATGTGGACGGTTATATCCCTACTGTGATTGCTTGTACCTAAGAGAGCTATATGGCAAACAGGAGTGGTCTCAGGAATGGGTGCAGGTGAATACCACTGGTTACTGGCATAGTATAGTACCTGAAGGATCCAAATGTTACTGTGTGTCCTACATCTGTGTGTCAGTTGTCAAGACATTGTTTATGGTCAGGCTGTTGAGGTTATGTATACTACCAGAATGCAAAACAATGATAGATAGTAACAGTATCACCCACAGCACAGTGTCAAACCATGTCATACACACATGTACTCAAGTTCCAAAATGTGTGTAGTACAAGGCATACTGGCCACCAATAGAAACTATGGAGTGTTACTGTGTAACACAGGACATGTCACCCTGCCCATGTGTCCACTATGCAGACAGTGCACCACCACCATGTTCACAAATGTACACCTGCTAATCTGTGCTACACACATCCCACACGTACTGTCCACTCTCTAACACATGATGCCAGTACTACACACATCAGCCAAGTGGCACGTGGGTGGACAATACACTATTGGAACTTACACTGGTGTAAACAATACTATTTTGACAATCATAGCTTTAATGCATCATGCCTGCTCAGCTTCACCTTCAAGGATATCATTACACTCTAATGCTGACAACATGCTAACATTGCTATACTGCTGTAAAGTCACCCTGTGCATCAGCACCATGGTAGCCTGTTCCTGCATCAATGTTGCAGATGACTGGGGGTTGCACAGGTTTCATCATATGCACAAGGTGTGTTGTTGGTTTGCCAGAGGCCTACATTGAGCCATACAATCAACATGTATGTGTGTGTGTGTGTGTGTGTGTGTGTGTGTGTGTGTGTGTGTGTGTGTGTGTGTGTGTGAGGGCCAAGAGTACTGCTATGGGCCAATGTTGATGTAATGTGTGCAGGTATGTGTTAGCCATAGGTGTCTGTTTTATGTGTGTGTTTGTCTGCATGCACACAGTTCCACCATGTGGCTGCCATATACGGGGATTTGTGGGACAGCCACAGACTGTACCTGCCAGGCTTTACAGATCACCATCTCTGGCCAGACTGGGTACTATCCTCAGAGGTGAACAGATATACACTGGACCCATGTCCTTGCTGGGACTGTCCAGAGCCACGTGCATGTGGTCTTCTAGGACGGTCTATGGACAGCCCACCCCCAACATTGCTGGGGCTGGTACTGGCACTACGGGAGTGGCTGTGGCTTGAGGGATGTCCGCGGTGACTGCCAGCTGCTGATGTTGCTGGCATACGTCCACGTCGATATTTCAACAGTCCCGCACTGTCCCGACACATGGACATGACATTGCGGAGGACATCTAATGTCTCACCCCAACGTCTATCAGTGACCTCAGTGTAATTACGGATGGCACATGCTAGATCATGTATACTGTCAATTACAGCAGTGTTATGTGCCCTCTGTGCCCTTAGTCCCTGTCTGGTGTACCATTCCATTCGTGCCTGTGCTTCCATGACAGCCTGAAACATGCGTGAGGTTGTAAGACCTGTGGCACATCTGCCAGGGGCATGATGAGCAGCAGTGCTCTGACGAGAACCCCTGGACATCTGCCTATGTGGTACCCTTCCAGACATCTGGGTATGGCTGCTGTGTCGGGATGCATGTGCCATAGATACCACACTGTCCTGGCCAATACTGACTGTACACTGTCCCTCAGCTAAGGGCATTGGTGATGGATGTATTGGCAGTATGACTGTTTGCATGGATGGGGTGGAAACTTGTGTTCTGTCAATTGGTGGCCCAAAGACAGACCCTGGCAAACATACCTGTGCCTCAACACACCTATCCTCATCATCCCTATTTTGCTCAGTGACATCAGGTTCCCTGCTGCAGTGAACCAGCCCAGCCTCAGCACCTGTGCGAGGAAGACAGGAAACACACTTTACGACCTGTACATGATGTCGGAACGCATGCACACATGCACACATGAACACATGAACACATGCACACATGCACACATGAACACATGCACACATGAACACATGCACACATGAACACATGAACACATGCACACATGCACACATGAACACATGCACACATGAACGCATGCACACATGCCCACATTCCTGCACACACACACACACACACACACACACACACACACACACACACACACACACACACACACACATACACACACACACACACACCACCAGCAATCCAGAACACACTCAATAGCGGTTTATGGTGGGGTAAAGTATCACAAGCCAAACAGTCATATCACACCTGTCAGCATGCAGGACGTGTGTTGCTCAACAGCATGCAGTGCGGGTGTAGACAGCCCTTGCTAATAAAAGTATACATGGCGCTGATGCATGTGTGTTGTTATTCAGTGATTGGCCTCACCCTGGAATGCAATGTGTACATGGACACAACATTGCTGTGCAAGTATTGAAAGCAATGCAATGTCCTGTGCACCATCACTCACAGGTATACATACCATGACTGCATGTGTATCTGT
The DNA here is from genome assembly GCF_019279795.1 of Protopterus annectens. Lineage (NCBI taxonomy): Eukaryota > Metazoa > Chordata > Ceratodontiformes > Protopteridae > Protopterus > Protopterus annectens. Next base: position 640,003,124 of record NC_056729.1, on the reverse strand, counting down.
GTGTCACATAGATATCCATTTCTGATTAGAGCATCTGTGTCTTTAGCAGATAATTGTGGGCACAGGTTTAGCACATGCATGCTATGTATACACACAGGATGAGTGGTGCATGTATACCTGATGGAATACCATTGCTCAACATAGCCATTGTATAGTGGTTATGGTGAGTGTAGGACATATTGTGTACATGCCAGTGCCAGCCATGACATGGCATGCTACAACACAACTGCAACATTAAATATCACACATATCCAATGTGTGTCATGTGACCTGTACACTCCATAGCATTACAAGACATATATGTGTCACTTTGTACAAATAGTGATTGCTATGCATATTGTGTATAGGTCCATATGTTTGCACACACACAACAGTGAGGTGCATAGCAATGAATGCTATGTGTAGTACTGTGGTTACTGTAACTGGATGGGGTATAGTACCATGAGCCAGCATCATGCAGCATCATGTGGTCACTCAAGGCTACTAATGTGTGCCAGACTGGCACCTAGCATGCTGTACCTGAACTGCAGTACCATGGCTACATTCACCATTTCACACCCAGTTGTTACATGGGTTTGTAAGGTACCCAATAGGGAGCACTGCCTAACATGAATGTGTTATGTGTTGCAGAGTGTCGCACAGCCCCATGATAGGCCCCTACCCCTCAGGTATATTATGTGTGCTGTGTGGATGACATTTGGGATACTGGAGTGTGACTTTATAGCGTGTGTCTGAATACGCCATGTGTAGCATATTAACGAGTACTGCGTATGACAATGTTGTGTATATTGTGTGCATGTGTATCAACTCTGCTTATCCAATGTCCACTACAGTTTTGCCACAATTGTGTGGGATGCTCTGTGTATTGCATGTGTTTGAGGCAGCTACACACATTACTAGGATGTGCATTGTCTCACAGCAAACATGCACAGCATGCATTATGCGTAGGTGTGTTACGTGTACATGTCCTACACCTCACCTATGACATGCACATATATCATGCAATATTAAATGTAGAGCACACTCACCAGGATGGGTCTGCTGCCTTGCTGTTACACCAGAGGGACCTACAAGGATATGAGACAGTTTGTCAGTGGCAACAACTGTGGCATTGCTACGGTGGGTTTGCAATCTTACAGTAGTACAATGGTTGACAGTCACAGGCCTACAGATTATGTTCCAAATTATCAGTATTGCATAACACCAGGCTCCACATCTTCTAACTACACAGTACACATCTCACATATGCATGATCTACCAATAGAGGTAACAGTAGTCTACAGATATGCCATGTTACCTGCACGCTCCATGTCAACTCGCTGGGTGGCTCCGGCCTCTATGATGATAAATGTTTGCTGTTGTTGTTGGCCAGGAGCCACCAGGCTGAGGAGCAGCTCCTCCACTCTGGTGAGGGGGGGATGGATGGCTACCCCACCACCTGTGGCAAGCTGTTGTCTACGGACATCAGACGCATGCTGCCAGACATGTCTAAGTAAATCACTGCAGTGATGGCGTACCTGCTCATATGTCTGGTTATGCATGCGTATGTCATTTACCCGACGGACAACATCTTGCCACAGTGCAGTCCGCTCAAGCTGGTCCTGGCTGGTTCTTGAGAACAGCAGGGCATAATGCTGAACCAAGCTGGTTGTGATCTGCTCATCCTCAGCTGGGCTATATGTCGGATTGCAATGGTGAGCCATGACCCTGGAATACAATTAAACAATATGTGTGAGCAAGTCATGTAGCACACTTAACATTCTAAAGAACAGATATCACTGAACTGCCATATATTGCAACCTATTGGCTGTCAGAGGATACACACTTTCAATACCACATATCAGTGCTCATACCACAACTGCCTGACAGTGCCTGGCACGCTCTATATATCAAACCATGTTCTGCACAGCAACAAAGAGAAACCAGTATGTAAGACTATACAACAGTACATGTCACACTGTATGCGACACAATGTATCACCTAGCCACAGGAGGTATATATCAAGCTAATGCATAATGAAATATGTCATCCATTGCAATGATTGCAAAGTCCAGTTACAGTATTACCAGTATACCACACTAGTTGTTGGTGGCAAACCCCTGCCTAACATATGTGCACATTCGTTAGTATAGGTGGCATACTGCTGTACTAGACTATACATGTTGCTAGATACGCACTTATATCCTGTAACACACATATGACTGAGGGCATGTTACAGGCATACCCACACACACATCACACATACATATAAGACACAAAGGTATGGCAACCCAGATGAGCTTTACCTGTGTACCATACAGTACTGTGTGTCAGTACTTACAAAACATTATACCTGAGGTATGTAATCTGTGAGGACTACAGGGAACACACATAACAGTGTTTCCAAGCAATATGGACATACACCATACTGTGCTGTTTAGGCATACAGCTTCAGGTGGTACTACAGTTCATACGGGATTTGGATTCACCAGCAATACCAATCAATAAGCATACATGTACTGCTTTAGCCTACAATGGCACACCACAGTCCACACCAAGGGACTACATCAGACCGTATGCCATACTGCTTTTTCTGCCTAGCAATAGCATACACATCTTTTGCTGGGATCAGAGCTAGGACACAAAATAGCATGATGGAAACAGTTTCCCGCTAAGCTATCACACATTGACAGAACCTCGACACATTCACCAACACATTCAACATCACACTCAGTCAACCTCACATAGCAATTATTGCAATAAGTACATGTGGGTGTGTATCGGTTCATAGGTAGGTAATAGGCTATTGGCCCTAAGGCCTATAGAAGCCTAGTCATACGCTACCCTGGCCTTTGACACACATGTAATCTAATTTCATGTGCCCCTCTCCAGCAGAGCCACAGAGGTGATTCCCGGTGTGTATTTCCTATCTCCCATCCAATCATCAGGATTATTCATGACGACTGCTAATGAGGAGCTTGGTTTGCTATTGATAGGTGGTTTGTTCCAGAGTATGGGATGTCTCTGAGATAGGAATCTATTCCTCCAGCATGTTCTATTGAAGTCACAAGGTTTAGGTCCCTAGAGCGTGTAGCTGGTAGGGATTGTGATCTGTTTATGTGGAGCATGTCCAACAGCTCTGGGTTTGACATAGCTTTGTATGTTAGGCAGAGATCACCTCTGAGTAGGCGGTATGCAACACAGTCTAGCTGTGGTTTTGTGATACGGTCTGCATAGGGCATCTGTTTGAGGCAGGTATTACTCTTTGTGAGGTATGTCTGTGGCCTTTCCAGTTGCTGTAGATGTCTTGTGAGGTACATACTACATGGGGCATTGTACTCTATAATGGGTTTTATGTGTGATGAGTAGAGGGGGACACTGACCTATATTTCCCTGGATGACACACCTTTTGTGAGGAGGTGTGCCATGTAGACAGATTACATGACTAGTGTGGCACTGTGATTATCAAAGGGGAGACTACTGTCCACCTGTGTCCCATGGTCTCTTATCACACTTTCGGTGCTAAGTAGACTACCACCTATGTGGTAGTTCATGAGTACGGAGGTTTTGCCAGAAGGGATGCCAATGCAGTTTCAGCATTGAGCTTGAGTCCATGGCTTTGTCACCAGGCATCTGTCACAGTAAATATGACCCTGTGTCTCTCTCTCTCTCTCTCTCTCTCTATATATATATATATATATATATATATATATATATATATATACATACATATTAACATCCATTGGTGTACATATAGATATACATATAGGCACATATACAGTCCACCTTTCATGGTGGGAATATCAATTATGCAAAGGTTGTGAGGTATACAGTTATGTAATAATATTGCACAGTGTTGTGTGGAATGCATTGAAGGTGTTCTCAACCCATGTAGCTTTAGCAGGCCTCACTGGCTGCAACACTGCAAACCTGACAAATCATACCCACAGCATTTAACCACCGCATGTCATATACCAGCACTGTATGCTGTCTTGTTTGCCACACACTGCAACCTACATAGAAATATGCACATAACCTTCACCAACCTATATATGTCCGCCCTTCACAAACAGTTGCAGTACATCCCTTGCTCTATGCACATGTACAGATGCTAATATATCTGACACAGACTGTTCTCTCTGTATGTGTGTGCCATACACACACACGGTCCACACTGTTGCAAGTCCTTGGACCTCAAGGCTGACCTGTTGGGCCTTGTTGCAACATGAACAGGTGTCACATGTGAGCACATAGTAATATTAGAGGGTGTATATATAGCTGCAAATGCTAGATTACCATACTAGCCTGGTACAGCTGTTGCCAATGCTAAGCTACACGTTAATATGACTATCATGCATTTGCTACTCTGTCACATCCATGTTTATATAACTGTATGTGCTACTCCCCCAAACAGACATTGTACACACTACTGTACAGAACACAGATAACATGGATCAGATGTTTGACATTTAATGCTGAACTACATATGTCACAGTCATATCCCACTGCACACAGCTACACACTGATTTCTCCATGGCAGTAGTTATGGAGGGCATCTGTGCATAGATACGTACTGCTGCCACATATGGATGATTCAAAGTATGTAGAGTACTCTTCAAAAACATCTACTACATGCCAGTAAATACATATCTGTTACATACCTTTCCTTTGTATGTGTTTGTATTTGTCAGTTCCGTGTGTTTTGTATAATTTTTTTTTAATATATTTTTTTAATATATATTTTTTTAATATATATATATATATATAGATATATATATTTTTTTTAATATCTTTTTTTCTTTTGCTGTTGCTCTCATTGTAGATGTCAGTGTCTGTCTGTGTCTCTCTCTCACTCGCTAGCTTGCTCTCTCTCTCTCTCTCTCTCTCTCCGTAGCTGCAATGAAATGATTGCATGTGTGGACAGCAAGTAAAGCCTGCTTTTATAGGTATCTGCACATGTGCATGTGATGGCCTCTGCACCAATTGGTGGCCACCATTTGGTACTTGCATGCAGCCTGCTGTGTGGTAATTGCAGTACTCACTGTCATAGCAATCCAATGCTATAAATTGCTAGGTCAGGTAGGCGTAGCCCTTTCAGTTTTCCAAAGTGGGGCCCAAGCTTGTTTGCTGTGGACACCGTTGTGTAAGTCAGAAGGTTGGTATACTTCTTATATCTGAAGCTAGGGGTGTAGCCAGTGATTTGAATGTTGTACTCAGACCTGAATGTTGCCCCTTCCAGTACACAGTTGTCAGTGTAGAATTGTACTTACCCCTACTAATTCTAACACAAGATACATGGGAGTATGTAGTTTCTTTTCTACTTATACATTTAGCTGCCATACATACACAGTTATTGAGATGTATTCATTTGGCACATGAACTGTTTGTGAACTGCTATACTGTGAATATTAATGTACTCACTTCTGCACAGTTGGTGCTTTTTATTGTTGACATTAGCACAGGATGCTCATGAAAACCAGACAATTCCAGTACTGAGTATGCCTACCTATGTCTTTGCTGGACCCTGAACACACAGGTATTTTGTATGTTTAGGTGGGGATTGTCCTGCTATGATACTGTGTGGGGGTTGTAAAGTGCTGCTGTAACATTATTTACTGCTAGAATGTCTGGTTTTGTTATCACAGTCATGTAATGCAATTCCACAACAACTGCTGGTAAAGTTCCACAGAACAGGTTTTTTGTTATGGCATTCCTATCTTTCCTTTACATTCACTCATTCTGATGCATGATATATATATTTCAGCAACAAACTGCTGTATATCTACTGTGGCTTAGTGGTACTTCATGCAGTCTAGTATGTTCAAGGTCCGGGATTTGAGACTGACAGTGGTGCTTTATTTTGCTGCTGAGCAGAACAAGGGCCCTCACATGCAGGGTGACTAAGGCACTTTTAAGCAGTTGTAAGTGGGTTTGCGCGGGTTTGTGTGAAGCTTAGCAATACTTAGCTAAGCGCACAGAAGCGCACACTCGCACAAACCCGCTAACTACTGCTTAAAAGTGCTTACTCCTGCAAACACCCGCGCTCATTTCTTTGAAAGAAAAGAAAATGGGGAGATAGGAAAGTGGTGAAAAAGGGGCACAAAAAGGGAAAGACAGTAGGGAAAACAGCACAGGATGTGCAAGACAGGTGTAGGGAAGGTCCATAGCTTCCCATTTCATTAACAGCGACAGCTGCGCATATGCTAGTAATTTGGAGGGAAATTTGAAACCTTCCACCCCTGAGAAAGGGGTGAGGACAACAAAGTATGTTGTACTGCCAATTAAATATCAGTTTATGTCTCCATCGGACATATGTGCAAAATGGGCAGCTATGTATGGGGCGTAATTTTTTTTTTGGGAGCAGATTGCCCCTTTTTTTTTCAGGTGAGAGTGGAATGTGGGGTAGGGAATGTAGGTATATTTGGGGAGGTAGGTTGGGGAGGTAAACAGACAAGACAAACAAGACGCATACAGGGGTGGAATATGACACATGGTTAGTGAACAACATTGACTGGGAAGGATGTTTGGAAATCGCAAGCCCATGAGCCCACAGATGGCAACAGTGGAACTGAGATCCCCACCCATGGACAGTCACCACTGCACCTTCACAGCCCAGAGGGTGGCTGTGCTGGGGGCTGCGTAGGAGAGGCAGGCTCACCCGTGAGTCATGCCACACATGCCTCAAGCTGGCATAGAGGATCAGTGACTGAACGCTCGATCTCCCTATGCACCACAGCCCGGACCATTCGGAGGGTGATAAGTGGCCCTCCTCCAGCCACGCTTGCAGGGGGGGATGAGCCCCATCCCCTGCAGCACTTCCACCTGAAGGTGGCGCAGGGCCAATGGAGGAGGAAGTCCCAGGCTGGGCCCCGGACCTACTGGTGTCAGTTGCCATCACCAGCTGAGGTGGGACAGGTAGGTCCGCTGGGACCGGCCTTCCCATACGTTCTATGTTTAGGAGGATTTAATGACAATATGGGTTGGTAACAGCCAACAGCATTCCAAATTAGTTGTAACAACATGCAGTAATATTCCCATTAACCCAACACACCAGAGTTCCAACAGATGAACAGCAAGCATAACACATGCATATATAGAACAACAGTGGACATTCCAACAGCATGCAGGATTGATTGGTGGCAACAGGCCACCACGATTGTGGTATTTGAACAGGGCACATGCATCAAAGTAAATGCAGATATTTATAAACCAATAGGACATATGTCCCAACAAATGTTTTGAGATTAGACATACCCATTGAGGTGTGGAATTGCATTGTTTATGCACATACAGTAGGGTGTAAAAAGATACCTCCATTAACAACTTATATGTACTTATAGTTTACACTACATTCCTATTGACTGCTGGTATATATCCCCTACATGTCTTATTACACTAGGCAATGTCCATTAAATTGTGAAATGGGTTTTGCTAGTTCCTTATATACCTGACCTGTATCTAACATACAAACTGTCCAGGATGCAGATGTTACTGCTACGTATTTATATATTTTATTTATATTTATATATCTACATATCTGGATGTGTTCAGGTGACATTATCAGTTATATTTTAACAGCCCCCTACATTTCTAGCAGCACACTGACATTTCTGGGGAACACAATAACAAGCTACTCATGTGCCAGATTTACCTATACATGCCAGCCATGAACCAACAGTTGAGGACTGTATATATGCTTAACAGCTACTGACACTCCCTTAGTCCACTTTCTATGGGCCTACCCAAGTGTGGGTTGACAGCACTTAATACAACAGTACTATTTCTATAATGCAAGAGTACAACAACATTTTGAAGAAAGTGACACGGACACACTCCAGGAATTATATCTTTATTAATTACATTACGCACTTTTCTAGAGGCTCTCTCATTTATTTGATATATCAGTGCATGCAGAAGAATCATTCAAGACGTATTATACCTTTATTAATGGGTTACAACACTCTTTTTCAGGCTAACTCACTTATTTTATATAACAGTACATGCAGAGATGTTATTCAAGACTTGTTATACTTTTATTATTGGGCTACAACACTTTTTTTCAGGCTCTCACTTATTTTATATAACAATACATGCAGAATAATTACTAACCTGCCTGGTGGTGCAGCCTTAGCAGCCTATTTGCATAGGTTTGCTGATTCGCAGCACGGACACCTGCAGCTGTGAAGTAAATTAAGTGATATTGAGACATACCTATCCATAATATAGACTACGATAGCAATTCTTACATAATTCATTCCATGGCTACCTACTCAGTAGTGGGGCATTTTCCATCCCATGGGCCTCCTGTATCCACTGGTTCAGTTGGTCCTCCTTGCATCTCTTCAGGTCTGAGTAGTGGTGTCTGACCTGCTCACCAGTCCAAGGGACGCCTGTGGCACTGGTGAGATCATGTGCGAAATGGTTCCAGGCTTCCACTTTGTATTCAGTGCCCTGGAACTGGCCCTGCAGGAGCCTGGCATCATGATTATGGATGAGGAGTCAAACCATCTCTTTTGACTCCTCAATGCCCCACTGTTGGGCTCAGAAGCGAGAGCCCTCTCCAACACCAGTCATGCTGCCTGCAGATGGGCGCTACAACCAGTTATGGCAAGTATTCCCGCCTATGGAGCTTAAATATGCCTCATTTCCCGCACTTATTTGTGATTGGCCAGTTTTGAAAATTCTCAGCTGAAAGCACACCTGCTTAGCACTGGGTAAACTTTCATTAATATGTATATGTGTGTTGACAGTGCATGAATATCAAAAGCTGTCATGGCTTAGTGGTTCAGTACTGTGATTATGGTGCACAGTATCCCAGGTTTGAGGACTGTCATTGCTTTTTATTTTACTACTGGCCAGACCGGCTAGTGGGTGTGGCTGTGTTTAGCCGACTTTGCTCAACTTTGCCCAACATTGCTCTACGTTGCTCAATGTTGCTCGACATTGCTCGACGTTGCCCGATGTTGTGCTAGTTAGCATGGTGCACAGCTATGCGCAAACATGTTTTGTTTGTGCTAGTTGGCGCGATGTGCAACTCCGCGCAAAGCCATTAAGCTAGTTAAAGCAGTGCTAAGCTATGAGCATTTGTACTTAAATGTGCTTAATACTGGTAAACTTTGCTTAACATTGCTTCACATTGCTTAAGATATGTTACTTATGCATTCATCAGTATGCATAACCAATTCACCTTCTTATATATATATATATATATATATATATATATATATATATATATATATATATATATATATATATATATATATATATATATATATATATATATGTATAACATATCGTTCACTACTACATAGGCCATTTCAATCCTTTTTACTAAAATTTAAAAGATAAATCTCAGGAATTATTTTTCTATACCGGTTTCCTACAGAAGATAGAAAGGGGAGTGGTGGGACTAGAACCGGGAATGCCTCCTTTTTGTGCGAAGACTCTACCACTGCGCTATTGCTATTTGGCTTAATTTGCATATAAGTTTCTTATTATCCTCTTCGATGTTTAAACTGCTACCTGTAGCTAAGCAATGGGCAAACCCGTGCAAACATGCACAAATATGGGCAGCTATATCGGGAATAATAAAAAAAAAAAAAAAAGGAAAGTTTTAAATTTTGGAATTGTACAGGGATTTAGAATGTGGGGGGGTGTAGTGTTGGGTATGTACACATTTGAGCGGACTCACTCATTTCAGTTGACATTTGTAGATTGAGAGACTTGCAGGGGCGTGGATTTTTGGACTGCTCGGCAGTCTGACACACCCCCTGCACTCGTGCATGCTCCGTGTTAGCCTTAGAGTTGAGTCAGCACGCCCTCATGAATATGCATGGCATGCTGACGTCATCCTCTTAGGCTGCAGTTTCCGAGTAAGACTTATTTAGTCTTACATGGAGGATTAGTGAATCCTGGCTAAAGTCTTTTGTTAGGGGTATCAGGGCAGTAACCATCTAAGGTTAAGCACTGGAATTAAGTTGCTCTGTGATCCTAGAATAGGAAAAGTAAGGGATATTCTAAAATGCATTAATTATACCTAAATATAAAGCATTGCATAATTTTATTATGTTAAAAAGGTACTATAATCCAGTTAAACTGTGTGCATTAAAGACATGCAGTAGGATAAGCACTTTACATGAGATGAAGATTCTGATAGTCTGGACTTGTAAACTACATTATAGCTAGGAAGGATTAACAGAGCATACAGCCCTACTTTTTCTGTATTAGCTACATATTCTTTCTGTCTATGTGCACTGGATGACATATAGTATAGACACAGTAGTAATATTATACTTAAAACAGCACACCACTGAATACACCAGATGAATGCTGCCTGTCACCCAGTTTAAAAAGCACTTAGAAGTAAAATCAAGTTAGAGGTTGCAGGAGCAAAACAGGTCCAAAAAATGAAGAGTATCTCAAGACCAACTATGCAAAAAGAATGAGTATTTATTTAAAGATGAGCGCTTTCACTGTTAACACAGCTTCTTCAGATCTAAGTTAAAATAGATAAAAACTTAAAATGGTTCTTTTATATGATCACCTCTAGTGGTCAAACAAGTAATTACAACGAAGAAAACATAAACTGATTCTTTTGTATGATCACCTCTAGTGGTCAAACAAGTAATTACAATGAGGATACATATAATGAATGAATAACAAGTTGGATATACATCATAAAATCACAAATCAAATAGATGTTAAATGCTCAAACAATGCCTGTCCTGAAAATACAGAAAATCCCAGTCAACTACATTTCCAAATGAAATGACATGAAAAATATATATAACCTACATAAGAAATATCATGAATAAAAGTGAGTGTTGAAGGGGGGGGGAGAAAAAGAAAAAAGCTAAATTCTCTAGTGGTCAAACAAGTGATTACAATGAAAATAACATAAACTGGTTCTATTGTATGATCACCTCTAGTGGTCAAACAAGTAAATACAATAAGAATGCATGTAATGAATAACCAGTTGAATATACAAAATATATGTCCTGAAATCACAAATCAAATGAATATTAAATGCTCAAACAATACCTATCCTAAGGATACAAAAAGTCCTAGTCAACTACATTTCAAATGGAATGACATGAAAAATAACGAACCTATGTGAGAAACGTCATAAATGAAAGTGAGTATTGAAGGGGGGGGGGGGTAAAATACTAGTACAGATGTCGCTGGAGAAAGCAGATACAATCTATTTAATATTCCTACGTGTTCTTAGTCTCGGTTTTATCGAGGCTCTATCATTGAGGCCAGATCCTTTATCTGCCCTAAGCCGAACTATCCAGTCACATTCCTTGTTCTCTGTATGCGTCCTAATATCACCGCCTCTTATTGCTGGAACTATAGTTTCAAGTACTCTAAAACAAAAACAGTGCGAACTTCCTGCAAGATTGACGTGTTTCGCTAGGGCATTATAAGGTGAACCCTTCCTTATGTGATAGATGTGTTCCCTCATTCTGTCCCTTAATGATCGGTTGGTTTTCCCAACATAAAAGTGGGAGCAGATCTGACAGGTGGCCAAATATACCACATTAGTGGTCATGCAGTTAGCCTCCACATTTATTTCATAAGTGACAAGAGTATCAGGATGTAAAAAGTTGCTGTCTTCATTAATAAATTGACAGAAATTACATCTACCACACGGTTTAGTATGTCCTGCTACTTTGTTTACTGTTCCATACTTAGGATAGCATAGCATCTTTTTAAGATTGTTCTTATTCTTGTACAAAAAACTGGGAGTTTCACCAACTATGACTCTTAATTTAGGATCAACATGCATGATGGACCAATATTTATTGATGATATCTCTAATCTCATTATTATCTGATGAATAATATGTTGAAAACTTAACATGAGATGACATGTGCTCCCTATTCACCTGGGTGTTGGAACCATGACGTCCAAAATATGGTGTAGCTACAGTGTTACGTAGTCCTAAGGCTCGTTCCAGAGAAGGATCAATTTCATTAATATTGTATCATCTCTGTAAAAGTCTACTTTTAAGGTCCCCTAGTTCAGATACAAAGCCTGCCTCCAAAGGATTTAGCCTTGATGCTCTAATGGCCTGACCTACCATAACATTCCTGAATACAAAAGGAGGGTGCATACTCGATCTCATGAGCAGGGTATTAACATGACATGGTTTCCTGTACACTCCTGTATTAATAAGACCATTTGGAAGTTTTTCAATATACAAATCCAGGAATTCAATTCTGTTATATGAAAACTGCATTGTAAATTTGAGACAATCAATTAAATTATTCATGATAGTGTGCATCAATTGAAGTTGTTCTAAAGTGCCATTCCAAATCACAAACACATCATCGACAAAACGTCGATAGAACTTAATGTGTTCTTTAAATAATGTCTCACAGAACAAGATATGCTGTTCCCAATGTGCAAGGAACATGTTGGTATAGCTATTGGCACAGGAAGTGCCCATAGCTACGCCATCTACCTGTTTGTATATGATGTCATTGAAAACAAAAAAAATGTTTTCCAATACTAGTTCCAGGAAGTGTACCAATAAATCAATCTTCACTATGTCGTACTCACTATGTTCCTTAAGATATTCAGAAATAAACGTACGACCTAAGGTGTTCGGAATGACCGTAAAGAGTGATTGTATATCAAGGGTCATGAACATATATTCATCAGTGATGCCATTACAGTTAAAACAATCATATAGTTCTATTAAGAACTGTTTGGAGTCCCTCAATACAAACTTATTCTTGTTCAGTACTTGCTTCAGATGTTTCTCTATGTATACAGAGATATGCTCAGTGACCCATCCATGGTAATAATATTATGTTTTGCATAAGTAGCACAGATAATAATTCATACTTGAAGCATTGTCAGTTGTGTAGCTGTCTATGCTGTTTTTTGTGGCTGAATTATCTTTTAAAAATCTCAAAGGCAACTCTTTTTATACAAATAGCCTGCACAAATAAAGCTGGGCATTATCGACAAACTCAGGAAGTTAGGTACAAACCCATATGTCACTCAGTGGATAGCCAACTGGCTCACAGATAGTACCCAGGAAGTTAGAATTGGGGAGTCCACCTCTACAAAGAGGTCAGTCACAAGTGGAGCCCCTCAGGGTCAGTCCTTTATGGCATTTATTTCTCAGAAGTCAAGGCCAATGTCAGTGGTCTCTGCCTGGCTAAATTTGCAGATGATTGCAAATTAGGAGATGTCATTGAACCTCACACTGACACAAATGTTCTCCTGGAGGGGCTGACACAGACAGCTGGTGTCAGAGCCATGGACTAAAACGAAATGCCAAAAAATGCATAATAGTATCCTTCGGGAAGTCATCCATCCCTGGTAACTATCATATTGACAACATACCCCTTAGAGGTGACGCAGTAGTCAGGGACTTAGGGACACACATAGATAGTAATTTAGCCTTTGACCATCACGTGTCTACAGTGGTGAGGAAATCATTCTATGTTGCTCAAATTATAAACAAAGGTATGGCATCTAAATCCAAGGAAGTCATTCTTCCACTGTATTCAGCATTCATCAGACCTATCATTGAGTACAATGCCCCCTTTGGTATGTACCTAACTAGGCATATCCAACAATTGGAATGTCCACAGAGGTTCCTCCCTAAAAGAATACAGGGCATAAGTCAAATGTCCTATGCAGACTGCCTCAAGGCCCTATCCCTGTATTCTGTCTCTTACAGGCTTTTGAAGGGAGGTCTATGCCTGGCATACAGAGCATTGTCAGACCTTACTCTAATGGACCTCCTGCATATCCACAAAACAAACAGCACCAGAATTATCCATTCTAAAGACTTAAACCTTGCCTGTGATATAAATAGGACCTGCTGGAGTGATAGGTATGTATCCCAGAGTCTACCCCATCTATGGAACAGTCTCCCCATCCTTGTGAAGCAGACTTCCTGCTTAACCCAATTTAAGTGCAACTTGGACAATTGGATAGGAAACGGAAATTCATCCCTGATTTGGCACCTATGTCTCTAATGGCCACAGGTAACCTTTAAATGGTTCATCTCCCTGACCAATGCTTACTCTTATCAAGGGTATCAGAACTTGTCAGAGATTTGGGATGCATGGTAAGGCTTAAAAAGGCCCTTGTGATCATTAGCCTAGTAAACACCTATGAGCTTATGTACCTAGGTATAGATAAAGGTGGGGACCAGCTGAAGTTTTATGTAGCCTGCAAGAATCATCTGTAGCGATGTACTGAATACTACGCAGTAAGAACTGCTACTGAGTTCTACCAGCTATCTAGAGTTTAGTTACATTTTTATACTGAGAGAGGTGAATGAGATGCAGACATTAATAATTCTTCCATGATGGATTATTCTTAGTCTAAATACAGTTAGTAGGTGGACTGCATGATAGGGAATATGGAGTCAAGTATATCCAGGAAATCAATTGGATGAGGTAGGAAAGCTATTTTAAAATAGTCCAACATCACAAAGTGTCAGCACACTAAAACTAATCAGACTCACAGTCAAAATAATGGAATGTTCTTATATAAACCAGCCTGAATCATTAAATCCAATAATGATGTTGATTGATGGACAGAAGAGAAAACTGTAAATCGGTTTCAGTGCCTTCCAGCATCCCCATCATTAACTTTTTAATCTTGCATACTTCATGTGGATGGATGGGTGGCTGGATGGATGTTGGATGGATGGATGAATGGATGGATGGATGGATGGATGTTGGATGGATGGATGGATTGATGGATGGATGGGTGGATGGGTAGTGCTTTGAAGTCCTTTCTGCATGGTTTTGTATTTTCTGAACTTTGTCAAAATAAGCTAGATGGACAGAGTTTATTTATTCTCAATTCTCCCTAGATGCATATGGTCATTATAATGTTTGTTTTAACCTGGTGTGGATGCACTGTCCACAGACCTTCAAACGTGGCAATGTGTAGCAGGGGAGATTACAGTTTTTACATTGCTTTATTTATTTTTAAGCAACCGTTCTTGTATCATTACACTTATGATGCACAGACTGCTAAGACAGATACCATATAAAGATGAGTGGATAATTTGGGTCTATACAGTTAATTGAATGGCATTTTATTTTAAATTAGTATTACCAATTTTATTTTACTAAAGAGTGACATCTGACTAAAGAAAGCAATGTGTTACAAGCACGTAAATCTCAAATGGCTGTCTTTAGTGATCACAGTTCCTAACTTTACATATGCAGCTGTAATGCTATGGCCTTTTAAAGACTCACTTGGTCACAGTATGTTAAGCAAAAGTGTTTTGCCCACAATGTGGTAAACCATAGTATTTTGTTTGCTAAACTGGCCCAAAGAGCACATGGAAAGCATACTAAGAAATAACTTTCCATCAACTTAATGACAGCCATTAACTACTATGTATATTTGTGAGTCTGCTTATGGTTTGATCCACATTTTTTAAAACTGGATCCCATCTTAAAAGAAGTATAGCTAGTAAAAAACAAACATAATAAAATTATGTAGCATTCTATAGTTTGAACAGGTTTATAATGAATCGAATCACTTTCATTTTTTTCTTTTGATAAATTGCACTCTTTGTATGGAGTCTCTTCATCACTGCATGCACACCTCAGATAGGTATAATGTTCTGTATCATTACACCCACACCTGAGATAACATATAAGTGGACTCTGTTCATCTTTACATGCACACCTGAGATATGTATGAGGTGTATTCCTACATGCACACCTGAGATAAGGTAGTAGCAGCAAAGTCTGTTCATTGCTATGTGCACATCTATGATATGTACAGTGGTGTGCATACTTGAGATACATGCAACACTGTGTGATTGGGAAGGTGAGGGAATTTTTTAAACTGAGATAGAGATAGTTTAAAGGTGTGTCTGGCACCAAAACAAGGTGTTGTGGAAAGAACAGTCATAACAATCTTTACCGTGAATCAACATGCACAGAGGTCAAAATAACAAGTGTCTTCATATGCTAGGTATGATACCATGTCTGAAAAAGAAAGAAAGAAAGTAAGAAAGAAAGAAAGAAAGAATCACTACCATCTTCTGAACTTGAAAAAAAATACAAATCCTTCCATAGACAGAGGGTTGGAGTGTGGGTATTGAAGGTGGTGTATTTTTACTGGTGACATGCAGCAATATCTGCTCACTCATTAAAATGGACACATAAGTAATGATGTCGCAAACTAATTAGTCTATGAATGTTATATAAATTGTCATCTTAACTTAGCATTGCATTAGTACTTAAGCCACCATGTGCCACTCTTAATTGTGTTGTGCATTTTTCCCAGGAAGCATAACATAGCATATAGTTTTGAAGTAAGTGCTGGTCAATTACAGATAGCACTCACAGGAATGAGCACACACATACACACACACACACACACACACACACACACACACACACACACACACACACACACACACATGCGTGCACTAGATGAATATATAACTGCTTCCTCCACACTGACATATAGTCACAGGGAAATGCATATTGTTAAAAGAGATGCACAGTTTTGCTTGGTAGCAGGCATTAACCTTATTTGCAGTTTAGATAGATGCAGAATCAATTTTCAGAACATGAAAGACAAAGCATCATTACTACAATGTTAATTGGCATTATCATTATTTTAGTTCATTGTATTCATATGCAACATTAATAAATGGTGATTCTTAACTGAAAATTTAGCATACTCCTTGCAAATGTAGGCCCTCTGTTTTTTTCAGTAATTTTCATATAGTCACCATGTGTACAATTAATGACTCTGTGACACACAGAATATCATCCTTTTGAGGTATTTTCCTCACAGTCTATCCCTTAATTTTTCCACTTTAATCCTTGTTTGGGAAAAGACTCTTGCCTTATTCTGTAGTACAACATGCACACTGTCTCTGGATCAAAAAATGCCAACCAGGGAGGATGGGGCCCCATTTATCTCCTACCCCAATTCCCACTCACCCTACTGCCTCTACACTTATAACACCCAAACAATACCTCCACCACCAATAACCAATCATTATTCATTTCCATTTATACATTCTTCCATTTACCACTGACACAGTCCCACCAACCTAACCTATCACACTTTATTCTCCACACCTATATCTGCATAAACACATATAAATTCAACCCTCTTTCCTCCATTAAGCACACTTTCCCTAACAAAGCACTTAACCCATACTATTCTTGACATTCCTAAACATCTTGTTTTTCAGCCCACATATCTAACTTCAGACATAACATGTTGCCTCTCCAACTACACTAGGAGATCAAAAGATATAATTCCATTGTACTTGGCCCTCATCACACCAGTAATTGAGTACAATGCACCCTTTCGCATGTACCTCACCAGATATCTGCAACAGATGGAGAGACCCCAGAGTTTTCTCACCAGGAAGATACAGGGTTGTTGTTCTTCTTTCGGCTTTTCCCGGTTAGGGGTCGCCATTGCGGAACTTCAGTCCGCTAATGATTGCAGTAGTTTTTTTTACAGTGCCAAGGTGCCAGCCCAATGCCCAACCTTCAGCGAAGGCATGTCCATTTATGCATGTCTTTCGAATGCCACTTGACCATGGGAAGGACATGCAGACTCCACACAGAAGGTGCTCCAGCTGAGAATCAAATGGGAGAACCTCGTGCTGTGAGGCGACAGTGCTACAGCTGCATCACCGTGGCTACTCCAGGAAGATGCAGGGTATGAAAGATAGATCCTATGCAGAAAGATTGAAAACCCTATTACTGTAGTCTGTATCATAGAGACTACTTAGGGATGATCTTTGTCTGGCTAACAATGCTGTCTCCAACCTGGTCCTAATGGAAATATTGCACATTTGTAAATCTAACTGCACAAGGGTCATGCACTCCAAGGACCTTAACCTAGCCTCTGACATGAATAAATCACATTGGGAGATAGATATGTGTCTCACAGGCTGCCTCTTCTCTGGAACATGATTCCCATTCACATAAAGTAAAGCCCTTCCCTAACCATCTTCAAGCGCAGCCTGGATCAATGGATGGGTATTTGTAAATTTACACCTGGGGTGGTGCCCTTATCCTTTATGGACAGAGATAGTTGGTATTAGATAACATAGAATAGGCTCATACTTCTGTGAACTTAATTCACCTAGCTAATAGTAAATTGTGAGACTTGGGATAAACATGGCTAGGCTTGTAAGGGCTTTTTGGCTGTTAGCCTAGTGATCACATATGAACAACTAAATAAACCAAAATCCCACATATTTCTATCCACAGCAGTCCACTTCTCTCCCACCACAAATCTTTTAACACTACAACCAAACTATCTTATTCTACATCCTATTTTACTACATTCATCAGAATTGTCTACCTCATAGATTCCCCTTCTCACCTGCAATGTTACTACTGCAAGCATTATCTACATTATCCATTACACTACTAGTATGCTTAACCTCTTATCATCACTGCCTTTACTTTAATTTCAAACCCACCAAGACCTTGCTCATACATACTCAAAACACAGTCCATTGCCACACTAATATAGTTCCCACCCCGTACTACATCTCTCAAATCCTCCTCTTAAGATACAAGTATCGCAGTCCATACACTGTACTATACAAAGTATTCATAAAACATACCAAAAATGTAGATGGTTCTTGTGCATCCACAATAAGATACCAAACATATAGCACTCAGTAGAGATATCTACCCAATCCCAAACCCATACAAACCTCAGCAATAAATCTATTTTACTCCTCAACCTATTTTTCCCTTCTGCTGCATCCTCCCCATCATAGTCTTCAGGTCTTCTGCTGCTCAACATAAACCTCAAAAGTTTCTATAAAAAGATACCAGATGTCATAACTATTACTCTCTGCACACAGTAGTTGTAAATGAAATTTGGTTGAAAAGGAAATAAAAGATTATACCACATGGGTATAACATCCTTATAGCAAAAAGAAACAAGAAAAAAAGCAGGTGGTGTTGCCAATATATTTAAAAATACATTATCAGTTTATCCCTTGTCACTCATTCATCCACAATTCAACAATGAAGATGTTCTTATCTCATTAAACTGAACAGTCACAAGTCTCTGTGTATCATTGGAAACCATATTTCTCCTGGCAACAATGTCAGCATTGTTGAAGACCTCTTCAGCTGGTTGTCCATTAACATTACACGTGATTCAATACTACTAGGTGACTTCAACATTGACTGGGTCACCATAAATGTGGATTATCCTACTGATGCAATAAATTGGCCTCAACCAATTTATCACAACACCCACACAATATAATAAGAGTAGTAGCAGGCAGTCGGTTATTGACTGGATCCTAACATCCTCCCTTACAAATATAATCTTCTCTGGCACCTTATCATATTTAATAAGCAATCACCAGAAATCATAACAATATCCAAAAACTACTAGCTTTAATCAAGTTCAGAAACTAATCTTTTATAAGGGAAACTTCTATTGCAAAACAATTCCAAAATAACCCCAAAACCTTCTGGACATCCATGCATTAATTCCTACATCCTGACCATTCTGGACATTCATCTCCATTTATAGACACCCCAACAGACAGCATAGCAAATCAGTTTAATATCCACTTCATATAAACTGTAACCTCCCTAAATAATTCAAATAATCCTAGCTCAGCACTCCAACCTTCTTCATCAGTTAATAGCAACTACACCTTTGCCTTCCAACCTGTTCCTACATCCTACATTAGGTCACCACCATGGAAACTAAAGACAATAACTCTAGCTCCAGATAACCTGTCAGTAGAATATATAAAATTGCAGCAGATCCCCTAGCTTTCTTATTCTTTATTTTAATAAAAAATTCTATTAGTGAATGCTATGTGCCTACTCTCTGGAAACAGTCTTGCATATTGCCTCTATACAAAGGAGGTGCCTCTACGAACATCTTCAACTGTAGACCTATAGCTCTACTATTGCCTTTGTCCTAAATCCTGGAGAAATGTATCCAGTACCAAAGTCTTAAACTACATCACTGATAGTGATCTGTTATTCCAAACTCAACATGGCTTTTGCCCTAATCACAGCACCACTACTACCCATCTAAATTTACTGATAATATAATCTAACACAGAAACACAGGCAATCTGGTATCTAGTCTCTTTTTTGACCTATCCAAAGCCTTTGACAAAGTATCACACCCAAAATGCTTATACAAACTCTCTACCTTAGCCCTTACAAACTTTTCACTCTCCTGGTACCAAAGCTACTTAAACAACTGATCCCAAGCTGTTAAAATGGCAAAGGGACATCTCAGACTTCATTATCTGTAGGTGCCCCCAAGGATCAATACTTGGACCTCTGCTATTTTAATATTTTTATTAATGACCTTCATGCAGCAAGTAAGCATGCCACTATAGTGCTAATTTCACCTTAACTTGTGCTGTCCCTTCCCTGGAAAAACTTCAAGCTGAAACTCATTTATTTTTCACATCCATTGCAAACTTTCTATCTGGCTATCAATTACTATTAAATCCTAAAAAAAGCAAATTGATTCTGCTCAGCAGAAAGCAGCACTCTACACCAAAATTGTATTTCATCATCATACTGCGGTGGTCAGGAGCGGCCTTAGGTCAACTGGTACCCTAGGCAAAAGGGCTCTATGGCACCCCCCCACACCACCCAAGTGCCCCCATCCTGATCTACATACACCAAATAAATTCCAGAAAAGCGTCCCTGGTAGAGCGGTGCCCTAGGCAGCCGCCTAGTTGGCCTATGCCTAAGGCCAGCTATGGCGGTGGTGGTGCTGCAGTAGCATTGTCACCTCACAGTAAGACGTTGTCCTGTTCGATTCTCAGCGAGAGCGTCTTCTGTGTGGAGACATGCGTGAATGGGCGTACCTTTGTTGAAGGTTGTGCGTCAGGGCCGGCAACTCGGCATGTAAAAATCTACTGCCAATCATTAGCGGACCGGAGTTCTGCTGTGGCGACTCCTAACCAGGAAAAGCTGAAAGACACAACATCAGATAGTGCAAAAAAGAACTGGTAAATCACACCAAACAATTAGGAATAATCTTAGATAAAAACCTGAAATTCAAACACCATATAAAAAAAAATAAAAATAAAAACGTGGCTCTCTATAAATCATATTTGACAGATAATGCAAAGAAGCATACAGCATCACCCTACTTTGTCCGAGCTTTACTCTGTGCCATTCCCCTGCTCACAAACTACAACCTACCTAG
This sequence comes from Protopterus annectens, assembly GCF_019279795.1. Classification (NCBI taxonomy): domain Eukaryota; kingdom Metazoa; phylum Chordata; order Ceratodontiformes; family Protopteridae; genus Protopterus; species Protopterus annectens. The sequence continues at coordinate 639,981,950 of NC_056729.1, read as the reverse complement.
AAAGGTTAAACTATAACAATACCACAGTAAAGGGGCTACATTCTCAGTGAATCTATCACATAGAACACAACACTGTTTAGCCCCAAAACAGATAAATTGGATCAAACTACTGCAACACCTAATTCTCACACAACTACAAACTACCCATAACCTCATTAACAATCTACTTAACTGCCCCTTATTGAACAGCACTGTCACACTCTACACCACAACAGGACACTACATTCCACACACCCCCACCTCCACCCACTACTTAGAGCAAAATCAAAAAAACGTAGCCAGAGGATCTTTGTACTCAAACTATGTCTATAAACTTTGGAACTCCCTCCATCTCACTCTTAAGACAAACAGAATATTAAATAATTCAAAATACACTAAAAACAACCACCTAAAGGACACATGGCTGTGCTCCTGCTCTGCTCCATGTTAATGCTCTTTCCTTCATTCTTGTCTATGACCTTCCCTTTGCACTACTTTGTTGCATTTCCATAATGCCCTGTAGCCAGTCTTACTTAACATGTGTTTTTCCCACACCAAAACTGCTGATAATAACAAACTAATCTTCGATCATATATATCATCATGCTCTCTCCAACTAGACCTTTACCTCTTATAAACTTTTCTGCATTGCAACTTCTTTGTGAATTAATGCTAAACAACCTTGTAGTAATTAACTACTAAATATTATGCCATTAACTTAGTGTTCAATGAAAGCTAAGAAACTATGAGGCAAATTTTCACTTATTGTTTAACTAGTTTCCTAATATTCTGTTTTTGTCAGAGCTTTTCTCCCTAGCCCTCCACTGAAAATCAGGTTTAATCCCAGTCAAGCAATCCTGGTTAACAAATGCAATAACTAACTAACTAAATAAATAAAAAACAAATCTTTATAACATTTTGGATATAAGGCTTATCCAAGCTACATGCCAGAATCACAGTATGCTCTCTAGTGAAACCCATGCATGGGACTCAATCTGTCCCAAAATGGAAGTGCCTGATGTTGCAGACTGACATAGGACCTTAGGTCTCTGTGGGTTGGACCCTCAGTTGGTGTCCATTAGGGACCTTCATTTTAGCCTTCATTCATTCTTTCTGTGTGGAATGGTCTAGGTTTGTAGTTGTTGCATGGTTCCAAGACTTCCATTTTCATAGTTCATAGAGTGAAATACCTCTCTTTGTCTGGATGTGGTATAGAATACCTGTCCTTCTTTGTTAATGTTATGGATCACCGATGCACAAAGGAGTAAGCTGTTGATCATTAAAGCTGCTTGCCTATTGGCTCCATGTTGTTAGGGTAACTAGCATGCTGAATATGCTACACATGCCTTCTCTAGATGCCTTGGTAAGTGTCTGCCAAATAAATACATTGAAGACCCAGTTCTTGTACCAATATGGCCTGGTTGGCATTTATCATTTCCATTGTCTCTTGTCAAAACATAGTGTCTTATGACAAAACTTCACAACAGCATGTCACATATACATTGAAACTGCTTAGTATTCACACATTCAGGTACATCACACTTCAGCATGTCCAGTCTCAATCTTTTTTTCAGCAACAGTATGTCAGGTGGCGGAGTTGTGGCTGTGTGCATAACATTTCTGTAACAGAGCAATTATCCAGTTTGTGCTGGGTTTGCTTTTATGTGGGATCATAGTTTTCAATGTATCTTTTAAAGTTTATCTTTCTTTTAGCTTATTAGTGGCTGTTTTTGGGATTCTGAACACAAAATGCTTTATAGCATTCATTTTTATGAAGGCTTTAAACTTAAGTGATGTGACCTCTGGCCCATTTTAGCACACAATCTATTCAGGTAAACCCATTTTTATAAACATTGCCCTCAGAAGTACAATGCTTTTTAACTCACTTCATAAAGCTCCCAAAGTCAATTTAAACCATTTTGAATGCACAGTTCCTGCTATAGGATTTTCACTGTACAGAAAAGGACCTACAAAGTCTATGTCTTTGGGTTACCACAACATTGTTGGCCACTCACAGCATACAATGTTACACAGTATAAGTGAAGACTGAATATTTCCATGTCAATGTTTGTGTGCTACTGTAGGACTGCTGACAACCCTCAGATTACAGTGGTAGTATAAGTAGTGCATTTCCTAGCTTATGTGTACATGCTGTTATACCACATCTGGCCACTCCCAAAGTACAATGGTACCATCAGTGGAGCATTTCCAAGTTACAGTGTTTGAGGTACCATAACACTGATGGGCCCACCTAGAGTACATTACTGGAGCATTTCTAATCTGCTGCTATAGCACAAAAGCATTGCTGGCCACTCCCAGAGTACAATAGTACTATCAGTGGAGCATTTCCTAGTCAATGTGTATGTGTTATAGCACAGCTGGTTCTTAGCTGACATGTATTGCACTGTTGGCTACTCCAATTACAACAGTAGTATTAATGGATCATTTATATGTCAAAGTGTATGTGCTACCATAGGATCACTGGCCACTCCCAGAGTATATTGCTGCTATTGGCAGACTATTTACTAGTACTGGACATCTATCTTGTTAATGAACAATCCAGATAAATTGTTTGAGTAATCCAGGAGACTATATAAAACATTTTACGAGATAATGCATTTCCGCCATGTAATGGCACTTTTCAAGAATTGTTTTTAGCACTCTAGAGTCAGTTTTTCATAAACAGCTAGCTCCCATTAACACAACAATTTGCCAAGGCACACAGACAACTGTTACTTTCATCCTAAAAAAATCTACAAAAAATAAAAATGATAGTAGTCATAATAAAAAATTTAAAAAAATGAAAAAAAAGTCACAGCATATCACAAATCAAATTACTTTTGAAAAAATATATAAAATAATTTAACCTAGGATATATTGTATTTAATTACAATTACCATTATTTTTTTTCTTTTCCAATAAAGGCTTAAAATCTCCCATTAGCTAGCGCAAGATTATCAAGAGCAAGGAGTTTACATTTTATAAAGTTATTATACAATATACTCTGCCTATATAATGCATTGCCTGCTTTGTTTTCCTTAATTACATGGACATTTTCATATGTATGCTGACACAACTTCTTTTCAGGTTTACAAAGCTAAAAACAGAAACATGTACCACAGCTGGCTAAGTAGATCACTCCACAAGGATTGGTGTTTCCCAAACAAATTGAAAGAGATCACTATGATATCTTAAGATCTTCTAGTTGTCATGGACAATGTTTTTATAGCTAAGGAATTAACACTCTCCTGTGGATTCAATAAACTCCATGTAGGCTTAACGTGAAGCCTACACAGATTTTATGTGTTTGTGTGGTGAGCAGCAGTGCTAATTACATATGCATGCCAAGCACCACATTTAAACATAAACAAGCACGGTTTTGTGGCCGGCAACATTTGTGTAAAGCAACACGGACACCAGCAGACATGTAAACCTGTTTACCTACAGGCAAATTAGGTCAGCGGGATTGTGGGGAATATCACAGTGATCACCAGGGTTATTAATAAAACAATGTATATAGTTCCTACATATTACATGAAAGTGTATACAGTGTTGTGGAAACTGATTTCGGGCATACTGAATAAAAGTTGTGTCAATAATTAGTAAGTGTACATAGACTGTATTATAAATAAAAAGTCAGGGGACAAGTGTGTGTACTGAAAAGGGACACAAATTAATTATAGGAATGAACACAGGGGAAGAGGACAGGTGAAACATGTTAATGTACAGCAGATAAGGGCATCTCAGTAAAGACAGTTGTAGCATGAACACTAATCACATATCGACATGATACAGTACGGACTGTGTATTATGTGACTGTCACACAAGTTGACATATTAGTGGAGAAGATTCTTTGTGATATAAGCTTCCTGACATGAACAATGGACAGGACATGTACCAGGGATGGTATATACAATAGGAGTTAGGTGCATTTTGTGAAATTGTCAAAATGAGTTGCCTGAATATGAATGTAATGTCAGCACAGGTCTCAACCAAATGCAGCATATAGTAACAGAGTAATGGACAACAGTAAACAGAAGAACTCACAATCATGGGCAATATCAGAATAATACCACCAATAATCCCATGTCTTTGACAAAACATATGAGATTGTGAGTGATCATAGATGGTTCTGCAAGAACACACTTGTACAAATATTATGATTTGTCAGCAATCTATGAGGTAAATCAAGTACACCTTCCTCAAACTTTAACATCTGCTGGAAGTGTTAGGAGGGACACTGTTACACATGTATTTCAGATTACGAGCAATCCTGGCTAGTTAACAGGTATGCATGGCATTTATATGGCACAATCCACACTGCCAAGAATGTAACCCATGCCATCAGTGTTGTCAGTCAGTTATGTATTTACTGTGTGCATCACAGGAACACGTATCACATGTGTATCTTGTGTCACACCTTAATGGAGGTTCTGCACCATGAACCACTAATGTTTATGTAATAAAAAGAATACTTAGGTATGGCCAATAAGATGTGTGGGAGCTCACTGTGTCAAATGTGGTACATTTGAGTAACTCATTCCTGGAAGATGTGTTGTGAGGTACACGATAATGGGTGCATTGTACTCAGTTATTGGTGTGATGAAGGCTGAGAACTATGCAACCATAATGCCTTTTGATGTGGGTGCCCCGCACATACTTAGGAATTGTGTCACATACAAGGGAGTAGTCACCGCTGCGGGCACATGCTGGTGGATGTTCAGCATACCATCTACCTGAGTACACACATCACATACCACTTGGTCTGCTCATAGGGGTGTGGTGTCTATATTATAATTAGCTTGTCTATTTGCTTTTATAACGTAATTAATTCCCCATGATATTTCTTCATCTACTGTGTCTCTATGGCTGTGGCAGCAATCATTTGTGTGTGTTGATAATATCTGTATTATAGTAATATCATACTTGGATTCACTGATTGTCCACAATCTGCAGTCCTTCAGCAAGATGGCTGGTCAAAGGATGTGTAAATTATTCTTGATGTATGAGGCTTAAATAATGAACAGGAACGGGCCTAACACTGAGCCCTGAGGTATGGACCTGATCACTCAACTCTAGATACAGGTCAGTTCACACACTTCAATATATTTATCTGTCATGTATGTTATCCAGTGGTCTAACCTCTTGGTGATATAGGTGTGTATGGCCACTTGTGACAGTTTCTCAGTAATACCACCATGTGGATTTATGTCAAATGTCTTGGCTAGGTCAAATTATGTAGGATGATAGTGCTGTCATCATACATGCTCTTGTTGACCTTCTTGAGGGCATTGAAAGATGTAACAGACATGACACAGTCTGAATAAATCACACATGTCTTTTGCACACAGTTGGGATATTACCTGTGTCCTTTCAGAAAAGGTACATGATGACCTGTTGGTCTACCTCACAGATGAGGAGATTCTGGATGGGTCTATAGCTCTATGCATCAGGTGATGTTCTCCTCACAATCAGAAAGATGCATGTTGATGTACACCCTTCTATGGGAACATAGTCAGTCTGGAGCCTGTTTTGAAGTATGGATCTAACTGTGTTTGGTTGGTCCATGTTTTGAGTCATGCTGTAGGCAACCTATGATGTTGTCAGGGCTCATTGACTCTGTTTTATTAGCTATACACAGTGCACAGATGAGATGCCCTCCTTAGAATAGCAACTGAGTAATGTTTGCATGTATACTTTGGCTGATGGACAGTGGTGACAAGGGGATGATGTGTGAGACAAACTGTCAGCTAGCGGATTTAGTATTTTCTCCAGATGGGTATGTCTGGTAGCATCCACATACAGATCTGTGCTTAATTGTGTATTCCCCTTAACATTTCACATTTATTAGAATAAATGATTTGAGAAAAGATCTACAAATACAACCTCGGTCATTTATCATATTCCACATACTAGTGCTATGCACTCAGCCATACAATATGATGTACATCAATTTCACAACATATGCCTGTATGTGTTTCATGGGAAAGCTGTGTTTGAGCAGCCTGTCATATCAGACCAAGAATTATGTCATATCAGGACACATTAGAGATCAGATGTTTATTGCTCATGCAGAACATTTCCTGACACAAATGCTAATAGTTGCACAATGGTGCTGGTGACCACCTCAATAATCCTTGGGTATAACAACACAGCTGCACATACAATGAATTCCACAAGGTAACAATTAAATCAAAACATGTGGCACATTGGTTATGTATGTCACAGCATAACATGTGTATGAGACAAGACTTATGTGACCATGTAATCAAAACGAATTTATACTGATGTCTGTCACAGAGCATTTAATGATTGTATGTCGACACATGCATACCTGTGACATACTACAAGTGTCACTATAATGGCAGAACGTAAACTGTGTAGATGGTTAATCTGTTCTACTGCAACAACACATGTCCTAATATGGCAATAATATACATACAAGTGTATCATACCATGTCAACAGTTCTCCTGGGGCATATTACTACAGCTATTATAGAAGGAGCATGCAATGCAATGACAACAATGGCCATCAATACATTAGCTCACATCACAGATTGTAATACCTTCTTGCAGCCATACTATACCTCTACACCTCAATATAGTATGTATCAGTGACAGAAACATTGACATGTCAACTGTTCATAGGGTAATAGGACATTATTAGGCTAATGACCAACATCATATACAATCCTAATGCTTATTATACCATGTAAAACTAAATCTCTATTTCTATATTATTGAGGTTAGTAAGAGTATTGTGCATATGTTGGATTACATTACATCCTGCCATTGTCCATATGGGACATGTGCACCACACCATGACATAATGAGCAATCACACATGCAGTGGTCTGAAGATGGTTTGCAGATGCTCGTGAAAGGACTCTGCTTCATGATGTGTGTGTGCATATTTGACATAAGGGTGTCATGTGGCCAGAGGAAAATGGAGGATGCATGGGGCTACTTGAAAGTACCCCAAGTGGTAGTAAAATGAAGAGCTATTCCAAAGATCATACAATGACCGTAATATACCACCAGCACACACACACACACACACACACACACACACACACACACACACACACACACACACACACACACACACACACACAGCAGTAGACTGGGCCTGATTTGAACATTACACCTGTGGAGGTATAGACTATGAATGCCATGCAATGTTACAGTAACATCACCACATATGTCTAACTGTAACACTGTCACTTTGCACTTTATGGACTATGATCGCATCGTTGTATGCTAAGTAGAAAATGTTGAGAAAAGTATAGGGCTTGCAGTGGAGTCACATCCCTGTATAAAATTGTCTCAAAAGTGATGGTTGTTTGCATAGTCATGCAAGTTGACTAGTGTCAGATAAGAACACCTATATGTGTAGGTAAATTAATTTGCAAACACAGTAGTCAATGTTATTGCCATAGCACAGGTTTGTCGTGAATACCGTCAGAGTGCATGTTATACAGGATCAAATCATTATTATATGCTATAACAAGATGTGCAAAGGAGAGTTTTGACACAGCTGTGGACTCACATATCATTTGAATATTGTCACCATAGTGATTGCTGAATGTACACACAGTTGACTGCAGTAAGTACAGAATCCCTACCTAACTATTTACAGAGCACAACATTTAACACAAGCACCACAGAACAAGTCTGACTTTCACAGTGTTGGACAGCACTTTATAGCTGATGACATCAGCAGAGTTTGTTGAGAAGAAAACCCTAATAGCAGTATCCCTCAAGCTGGTATAAAATGGTCTGTTAAATGTCAACCAAATGAACACATACACATACATACCAATTGACTGGTGTGAGATTAGTACACCTACCTAACTATTTACAAAGCGCAAAACTTAATGCAAGCATCACAGCAGAAGTCTGAATTTTTGCAATATTGGACAGCACTTTATATTTGATGACATTGGCATTGTCTGGTGAGAAGAGGATGGTAATAGCAGTGTCCCACATGCTGCTGTGAAATGGTCTCTTGAATGTTAACCAACTGAACACACCTACCAGTTGACTGGAGTGAAATTAGAACACCTACCTAACTATTTACACAGCATAGTACTTAATGCAAGCACCACAGCACAAATCTGGCTTTTATGGTATCGGACAACACTTTATAGCTGATGTCATCAGCAGTGTGTGGTGAGATGAGGATGGTAATTACAACGTCCCACAAGCTGCTGTAAAATTGTCTCTTAAATGTCAATGAAGTGAACACAGACACACACCAGTTGACCAGAATGAGATTAAAACCCCTATTTGCAGAACACAGTACTTAATGCAAGCACCACAGCACAAGTCTGATTTGGAGAGTGTCAGACATCATTTTATAAGTGATGACATCAGCAGTGTCTGGTGAGAAGCGAATGGTAATAACAGTGTCCTATATGCAGATGTAAAATGTTCTGTTGAATGTCAACCAACTAAACGAACACACCCTTTGACTGCGTGAGATTAGAACCCCTACCTAGCAATATACACCAGCTGGAGAACTCAGTACTTAATGCAAACACCATGGCACAAGTCTGACTTCTACAATGCTGTCATACAATTTATAGTGGATGACATCATCATCATTAGATGTTTGTGAGAAGATGTTGTGAGGCCTGAATTAAATAGATGTGTAGACATGTTCAGCTGTAACAATACTGGTACTTCATGGGATTGCATTGATGACTATAGGACACACAGTTATGCTCTTCTGACTAGACAGACACAGACCAGTTGCCTCCAGTTAGATTAGACGTCCTACCTAGCTATGTACAGCACCTAGCGAACTCAGTACTTAATGCAACTTTTACAATGTTGTACAATTTATTGTGGATGATATCATCACTGAATGTTTGAGAGAATAAGTTGGGAGGCCTGTATAAAATAAATGGCTAGCCATGTACCACTGTCAAAATATTAAAGTTCAGCATATTACCAGATTGATGAGTGTGCAAAGTGTAGTATATGCTGTTGTTTTTCCAATGTGCATGTATAGTTTAAGAGACACCTTTACAAACTATATGAAAACAGTTGTCTGCATTACTACAAGTACTGGAAAATATGAATATGTCTTGTCAGTATGAAGACGGACATGGTATATAAGAAAACATTTATTTCTTTCTTTCTTTATTTATTTATTTATTTATTTATTTATTTATGTCTTGTAGTAGATATATTTGGGAAAAAGTTCTGTGAGACCAAGTTTCAAATGCATGGTGCATGTAACATATGGCTACAGTATAAATATGAGTTCTTTCTGTAAAAAGTGCCTTCCCTTTGGTTGTTTTTACATGTACGTTCACAGTATGAAGACAAACTGGGCAGTAAACATAATTAATATGTACATGCTAATGAGCACTTTCCATAGTACACTGCTGAGCAGCTGGTTTGCAAGATCAACTTTATGCATTCGAGATACACATGTATACTACTTTTTCCCTTTACACATAGTTAAGTGATGAGCAAATGCAAGCCACTGCTTCATTGATAAAATTATGAGAATTCTATTGGTTTGCTTTCCTACATCAAATGCGTTAAGCTGAGAGGTATGGCATTCTGATAGTACTGACTGTAAGAAATGCACCTACTGCTTAGCTGATTGAGATATCTCTTTTGAGCCCAGATGATATGTGGTTTGAATCTAGGTGTTTCTAGTAGTTTTAAATATGTATTTTGAATGGAATGAAATATTTACACATTCTACTTTTAGGGTGTGTTACCTTAGCATGGCATGTTTAAGCAGCATTGTGTGGAAGAAACTGCACCACTGAAGCATTGGTGCAAGATGCCAAACTCTGCACAAACACAGAGGACAATAAGTAAAGGACTTCATTGGGTTATTTTCACTTATGTGTGTGGTGTATGATTCTATTTTTTGACCAGGTTAAAGATATTAAAATGGGATAGATAGGAAAGTGGTGAAATGGGGGGCAAGTGGGGGGGGCAAAGGAAAAGCAATATAGGAATGTGCAGGAGGGAGGTAGGATAGAACCATAGCGATCTACAGTACTTCTTCAACAGTGTAAAATGAATATATGTATACAATATTAGCTGAATTTGGCTGTCACCTTACAAAGAGGGATGACAACAATGCAATCATGTTGTATGGTGAATTGGACCAAATTAAGTGTGTCGAGAAGACACCTATGCAAAGTGGAGAGCTATGTATGGGACAATATTTTTTGTGGGACAGGTGCCTATTTTTTATTTTCTACTTCAGTGAGAGAGGAATATTGGCAAGGAACATAGGTATTTTTGGGTTAAGTAAGTAGGGTAGGTGAGAAAATGGATGCAGTCAAACAGAACAAGACAAGACACAGGGATGGTTTGGCACACAACAGGTTAGGGGACACCATTATTGGGGTTTAGCAAGGGGGCATTGGATGTCCATACCCATCAAATATGGGAACAGTGAGAATCTAGTCCTCAACCACAGAACTGTCATCACTGTCATCACTGTCCTCTTACTCTGCTGGCTGTTGGAGTGCTTGATGTCTTTTTCTATGGAATATAACAGAGAGCATCCTCTCTAGCTGGCATAGGCGTGAATCAATGGAGCTGTGCACAACCCTATGCACCAGGCCTGGCAACTACTGGAGGTTGACAAAATCCCCACCTCCACCACTCCACCACTAACCAGAGGGTACCACAGCACCAACTGCCAGGGTAATGCTACCTGATGTGGCTGGCAATGTTAGTGCAGGGGGAGCAGAGGAAGAACTGCCAGGTTGGGTCCCAGATGTGCTGGGCATTGGTGCAGGAGCTGGTGGAGTGTGGGCAGGCTGAGCCACAGTGGTGGGCCTATGTCCATGTGCTGTAAAGCATTTTGTGAGTTGTCAGAAATGGATGACATGAAAATGTTGTGACCACACATATAAAAATAAAAAAGAGATAAGGGTTAGGGTAAGAGTAAAAAAGGGATAATGAATACCATCATATGTGACATACAATGAATTATTGCAATATAAAAAAAATATTTCTACTTTCACATTTAAGTATACTTCTTAACAACTACAAACCTTAACTGGTGATCGCTCAAAGTAATCTGCACATATTGCATGATTGGTAAAATTATACAGATTAAGCTAAAAGCAGAGCATTTATGCCACGTCTGTTGAAATTATTATGTAATATTTTTAAATGATTTGACTATGTATTTGTTACTTGTGATATTTGAACCCACAACATCTGACTACAGTATTAGAATTTACTCTTACAGTTGGCTTGTGCTACAGACTAAAGCATACGTGCTTGATTTTGCAGATAGGATATGCATGCTTAATTTGCTGCTACTGTATAGAAGACTAATACTTTAGATAAAATAATAGTTATGCTGTGCTGCATGCATAACCCTTGTTTCCCTCAGTCTTTCTAAACACTCAGCATGGGCCTCCCTATTCACCATTATCTTGTCTCCTGATTGGCTGTGGAATAAAAAGAAAAGAATAAGAGAAGAGCATTAGGCATACCAGTCTTGCCTATATGCAGCTGTCTTTCTAGTTTAAATTCTCTTTTTCTGTATAGTTACACACGTGTGAGATGTCAGCAGTCCTAAACTCAGCCAGACACTGGTTGGTTGTATCTTGCTTGTGCCTTTTGAGGTCATTAAAATGGTGCCTGCACTGATCTCCAGTGCATGGAATGTCAGTCATACTGGAGAGAGCCTTGGCCAGACTATTCCATCCTGCAGACTTATACTAGGAGCTGGTATTGTCCCCCTGCAAGAGCCTTCAGCTGTGGTGCTTTACAAGGAGTCCAATAATGATTCTGTACTCCTCGACATCCCACCTTTCAGCCCTAAATTGGGCACCTTCCCTTCTACCTCCAGACATGTCCACTCAGGGCAAACAGCAACAGATAATAGTGCTTTCCTGCCAATTAGTGTTATTGCATTTACTGCTAGTGCGTAAACCCAAACAATGATGTCAACCTTGTTTGCATGATGTTAAGTGGAAAACAACCATACCAAACAGAGAGGAAAGCAGTGTTTGAAATAGGAAGGTTAATCTGATATTAGTTTATGGGCTGGTTGCTGATGTAAATATTAGTGGATTCAACTTTGCAGACATGTATTGGGGCATAAATTTTATGACCTAATACTTTTCTTGTGTGGCTTTGCACACTGATAAAATTAATTTGAACAATGTGGGATTCAAACCTATACATCAGAGGCAAAACATATTCTTCCACATAGGTGATTTTTCATTCTTACCACAGAAGAAGTGCTTGGTTGATATGGTCATATGATCATTAATTATATATAAATAGACATGACAGAGTGAGTGGTTAACCATCTAAGTATATGAAGCAACACCACAGTAGCGGAGACTTTTAATAACATATAATAGTAAACAAAGTAAAGGGAGTATATCAAGTAAGCGCCTTCACGTTCACATCGAACACTTCATTAAACATATCAAAGACTGCTGCAGTTCCCATTTAAATATAATTTGATCTTCCTAGTAATTCAGTAACTACCAATCATTCTATTGCATCAATTAATTAAAAAAACAACTCAGTTAAATGACTACATCTCTAAAACCTACTTAAAATACTTCAATGTAAAGAAACTTTACACTTCTATATATATAGAAAAGATACATAAGAACTATATATGTAAAGAAATTTAAAACATTTTTTTAAAAACATATTAAATTATGTATAAATGTATATAAAATAAATATATAATATACAATAAAATAGGTGACTTTCGTTCTTTATGTTGATGTTTTTTAAGTAGGTTTTAGAGATGTTGTTAATAGAGTTGTTTTTTTAATTAATTCATGCAATAGAATGACTGGAAGTTACTGAATTAATAGGAAGATCAAATTATATTTAAATGGGAACTGCAGCAGTCTTTGATATGTCTGATGAAGCGTTCGATGTGAAAGTAAAAGTACTTACTTGGTATACTGCTTTTACTTTGTTTGTTTACTATTATATGTTATTACCTTCATTATTGTGGTGTTGCCTCAAATGTTTATCTGTGGACTTATTTTTTGTCATTGAGGCACTCTGTCCTGCGACTGTTTTTCGATACTTCAATTTATGTATATGACTTGATAAGATACTGGTTTATATATTCATGTGTGCTTGACCATCATTCAGGTCTGAAGGCCATTGAAGGCCAGAGAAGACATTTATAATTACAGAATCAGAATATTCAGTATACCTTCTATCACACATATAATTCATATGATCGCCACTATTATATATACTTATTATTATTTATAATTATTTTTATTTTTTTATTTGTTTTTTAAAAGTGAGTGGATAAGCATTGATAAAATTGTGATTGTGCTAAATTAAAAGCCTGGCTTACCTGTATTGTGAGCATTAACTTATACTAGTTGCCACAGGGAATGTTGGACTATAAGTCTGTTTTTTTTTAAGTAACCACCAAACATACACCACTGGAAAGCAGAGTCCTTGGACAAATGGAAATACTTAAATAAATGGAAAAAACTTCTTTAATTAATGCACAGTCAAGCACAGAAATGTTTTTGTCACACTTAGACTTCATCAGATTAAAAGAACATTAACTTTCCCCTGCCTTTTATACTTCCTGTAGTTGTCACTAACCAATCAAGTAAAGTACTTCATTAAACTCAGTTATCATACAAAGTTAAAAAACTTCACATAAACAACCCTGTGCAATATACCAACCTAATTTTCAATATAATCATAAAATCCATGTACAAAATATTAATAAAACAGTTAAAATTACAACAGAAATAAAAAAATCAAGATATTAAGAAATAAGATCAATATTGCCTATAGGAGAATTGATTTAAGTCTTCAGGACCTACTCTTTGAAGGGTTGATTGATATAGAAACCTTAAATTATTTAAGGAATGACAGACCCAGAATCCCCACAATATTTGGCATCTCCAAGGTCTATAAGAATATTGTAGACCCTTCTTTTAGACCCACAGTGGCAGCACATGGCTCCAAAATGACCTCATTGGCCAAATTTCTTGACTATAAGTTAAAACAATTCTGGCAGACCGAAAACAAGATTTTGAAAGACTCCTGGGATTTCCTTAGAAACATACCGCTATGTGATGAGCCGGGTACATTAATCTTTGTAACTATTGATATCAAAGATTTATGCTCGGTTATGCCCCATAAAGAAGGGCTTGAACTTTTTGAGGAAGCACTGGTTTTAAAAAATAAGGGAAACCAGAATGATTTTCTTTTATGCTTGGTGTTGATGGAGTTGGTGTTAAAGAACAACTTCATCTTCTTTGGCGGGGAAATTTTCCAGCAGATTAAAGGAATGGCCATGTGGACTAACTGTGCTCCCACATATGCAAATATTGTTTTATCCATGTGGGAGTATAAATACATTTTGGATTCTGACTTTAGGTACTGTTGGATCATGTATAAATGATTTTTGGATGACATATGTATTTTTTGGAATGACACCCAGAGTAAGTTTTTTGAATTTATGGAGTACTTGGAAACTACTAGTTTTTTAAGATTTACGCATCAAGTAACAATGGACAGGATGAATTATTTAGATGTCATTAAGGATGGTCTTAAATCAACTGTTTATAGAAAAGAAACTTACTCAAATTCTTTTCTACACTTTTTGAGTGCACACCCTATATCCCAAAAAAGAAGTGTACTTAAGGGACAATTTATTAGGGCTAGTAGATTGACCTCCAATGAAGGTGACTTTCGGACAGATTGTAAAACCCTGTTGAAATTCTTTTTAGAAAGGGAGCACCCTGAAGAGTTGATTCTTACTATTCAGGAAGAAATTATGTCTAAACAAGGAGAGCATTTTTACCCTTTGTTGAGTAAAGGACCACCAATTACCAGAGTACCCCCAACAGAAGACACAGGGTGGAGTTTTGATAGAGCCTTTATTATAGAATATAATGGTGATTCAAAGATTTGTAGAGATATTATTTTTAACGAATGGGGGAAATTTTTAGATTTCACAGATCTTTCTTTCTTTAAGTCTAACAAACTCCAGATAACATACAAGAAAGGAACAATATTAAAGAATTGCTGGAGAAAGGAAACTCAGGTGGGACAGGGAAGCAACCACTAGAAGGACAGGGACCTTTAAATGTGGATCGTGTTCCCAATGTGTCCACATTCTGAATGAGGGGAGGGTTAATATTCCAAACAGGAATATGGTGATTATGGTTGATTCCTTTTATAATTGCAACACTACAGGGGTTATATATGTTTCACTATGTAATTCCTGCTGTGTATTCTATATTGGGAAGATGGAAAGAAGGTTAAGGAACCGTATCTATGAGCATCGTAGGGATATTAGTATTAAGAAAAAAACAATGCCCTATACAAACACACTACAAACTGTATTCAGGCAAAATTTAAGTTTTTTTGTTTTGGAAAAAGTCCCTATAGATCTAAGGGGTTGGGCATAGGAAGCAAAACTGGATTATAGAGAGCTTTTCTGGCAAGTTAAACTAGAATCCAATTGCTTCCTTGGCCTTAATGGACACATTAATATAGCCCCTGCCTTAAAACTAAGAGCTGCAAAACTATGAGGGTGTTTGAAAGTTCCCAGCTTAAAAGAACTAACTATTACTATGTGACAGAGGTTGTCCACTAGAGGGTACACGAGTGCAAGACTTAAGAATGAAAGTGTTTTCACACACTATATTTTACATAACATTTTTTATTTCTATTGAAATGTATTTAAACTGTTTTATTAACATTGTGTACATTAATTTTATGATTATATTGAAAATTAAGTTGGTATATTGCACAGGGTTGTTTATGTGAAGTTTTTTTACTTTGTATGTTAACTGAGTTTAATGAAGTATTTTACTTGATTAGTTAGTGACAACCACAAGAAGAATAAAAGGCAGGGGTGAAGTTAATGTTCTTTTAATCTGATAAACTCTAAGTGTGATGAAAACATTTCTGTGCTTGACTGTGCATTAATTAAAGATCCATTGTCCAAGGACTCTGCTTTCCAGTGGTGTATGTTTGGTGGTTACTAGTGAATTTTACACCATTTATTTCCTTTTTTTGCTGCTTGGTTCTGTTTTTTTAAGGTCATTACCATGCACCATGTCCATTGCAACTGAGTCCTTGTTTGTCAGAGTTGCCCATTACTTATACATATACAGTAAAGTGTTTAGTTTTTGAACATGTATGTGTATGACATGACACTTCAGGAAATAAATGTATAATTGTAAACCATAATTCTACTGATATCCACAGTAACACATTTAATATATATCTGATATCCTGTGTATGCTCAATGAATCTGCTGTAGACAGTTATCTCTTTGTTTGATTATTGTTTCCATGTCAATTTTAAAATAAAGTAAACTGCAATGACATGAATAAAACTTTAAACTTTGTTGGATTAGAACCCAAAGACAGGTGTATTGCAGTGTTACACTTAGACCTGCTTCCACAGAACAAGCTAATAAAAAGTGCATTTTCATATTCATTATTAAGCATGTGTATTGACCGCTGCACAATGCCACTTACAGTGTTTGCATAGAAGCAAACCGTAGGATAAAATGTATCCATTTTGAAATTGTCTATTGCCTGCTTCCTGCCTGCAGGTGTTCTAGACCTGAAGCTCTTGGGGAGGGCTGCTAACTGCTCTACAATGCCACTTAGTGGGTTTGCATGATGGGAAGAAATAAATGCAGCAAAGTATCCATTTTAAAATTGACTATTGTCAGCTTCTCAGGTGTTCTTTCTGGTTCATGTATGGGTCATTAGGCCAGGTTTGTACAAAGTTAAGTGACATGCAAATGTGACAGGCAAAACTCACTTTGTTTTATCCTTGTCAGCAGTGCTTATTAGGTTTCATCCTTAAAAGACAAATGTGAGATTTGTACTGTGATCTACAGATAGTATATACTGTGTGATTTACTGTGTTTAGCAGGTGTGCCACACACACAATTCATGGGTGTAGTTTATATAGTCTTTATCATAGAAGCGCATTACATGAAATTTATTGTATTTATCCATTTCCTCATGTTTGTGCTAAGCCATACATAGCTCAAATAGTAAAAAAAATTAAATAAAATAAAAACAAACAATAACCAACATTACAAAAGAAATGGTAGTACATATTAAAATAAAATAAAAAGAAACAATAAACAACATTACAAAAGAAATGGTAGTACACATTAAAGATTTTTACCCAAGTCTGTATTTGAACTGTCTTACCAATGAACTTCCAAAACACAGTTACTGTATCTTATCTCACTTTGCCACAGAAATAGCTTTCCAGCCACAGTGAGAATCACTGTATATGCAAGCAAGCCACAAATCATCCACAGTATTAACAAAACATATGACACTTATGCACTCTTAGTTGTTTGCACATGTGTTAATTTCTAATTTAATTCAATGAGTGATCACACAACCATTCATGAGTATTATTTGCAGAAATGCAGCTCTGTCTTATCTTTGAATAATGCTCATTCTTCTCTCATCTGAGCAGTAACCTGAGACATACAGTCTGTAAGGCATTTGTATCATTGTCCTTAAAATATATGAGAATATTAAATGGCAATAATATATAGTTTTCAACAAAGGCAGGGGAGTTTGGATATTACCGAACAGGAACTGAGAAATGAGTGCTGCTTACTTACATTTAAAATCTTGATACAATTACTTTTACACTTTGTAAGTGTAACCTGGATGACACACCCACTGCACGTAAGGGAGTCTGAATTGCTGTTGTGTTTTCCTTCTCCCTACAAGTAATCATTCACAGTTGCATTTCATTGGCAACTAACACTGGGGGAGTGTTTGCACTATGTTTACACCTGCTACACAGAGTCATGATTTTGGGATTCACAATTCTGATGAGTTCACATCTCATTTGCATCTTCACTATGCTCCTGGTGTAGCTAGGGAACCTGAAGGTGATGAGACTTGTTTATGTGGATAACAAGGAAGAAGAGGTTGTTACTTTGGATTTATCTGCACAGAAGACTACTGATCTTGATATGGTCTGATTGAATTGTTCATTTACATACTGGGTTTGCTCACATGTAACTAGAAAAAATATTTATCTAGCTAGCTATAGAAAACATTACAAAATGCAACTTTTATCTGTATGCACTTCTTAGAAATTTACTGATGACATAGGCATTTTTGTCAAGACATTTTGCTTTCTCAAATATGCAGCCTTATTAACTTTCTTCACAAGTGTTGCTGTTACAACTGTTTCTCTTTATATTCTTGTATGTTATTTCAGTGACGCCTAAATGTTCTATATTGTCAATGACACAGGGGTGTTAGCCTTCTAGGAAGGTCCACAGAAGCCTCTAGAGGAGTGCTGGGCATAAAAATGACCTTTCTGTGGTAAATGTGCACACATTTTTGTGACAGTTTGTTTGAAACCACCTATAAGAATTGACTGATGTGTTATTCCTTGTTTGGTACAAACTGTTATTTGCCTGCTGTTTTGGGAGTGGAGGAGCCATGTTCTATTTCTGTGTTTCCACAACCAAAAACTTTTGTACAGAGGTTTGCCTTGTTCTTGTTAGTCTTTTTTTGGATCAAGCCTTGGTTTTTGTGTGACTGTGATATGTTACGACCACATAACCCTTGTTTATATTTTAATAACTGAAGTTTGGTGTTTCTCCAGTAGGTAATATTGAAAAACTAATTTGTGTTATATCTAAGCAGAACTTTTGTCTATGTGTAGTATCCTTCTTTTGTGTTTTATGTCACCTAGGACTATGGTACCCAAGTGTCCAACTCCCTGCAAACCACCCTTCAGTGGCTCTGAAAATGATGTGATTGCCCAAATATTTCAGTAATATGGTGCATTTCTGCTTGAGAGAGAATGTGGGATATGTCTGACAGAATGCAGATTTGGAACCCGATAGTGAACAATACATTGCCATTGGGGGCGCAGCAGGACATATGATCAAGTGCGTCATAGGGCCACTGCTACAATTTCATTAGCTTGAAGGAGAGCAGATGTAGTGGCCAATGGACATCTGGCTACTGGGGGGTGCCTGCTACAGAGCCACCACTGACACCAAGTGAAGAGTTCCTGTTCACTGTCAGGGATCCAGAGAAAGTGCACAACAGCATGTGTTTAATGTTGGTGGTCCTGCTTCAGGGAGGGCAAGTAGGTCCCAGGAGAAACTTCCAAGTAAGTTTACATATGCCAATTTTTAACAGTTTCTTGTACAGTAAAATATTGAAAGCAATAATTAAGTTGGTTTAATAATTTTTTGGGGGAAACCAATTTATAGATTTATACAGTTAACAACACATTCTGGTTCATTACACACGGACGTGGGGTGGATGTGTCATCCAAGTTTCAGTTAAATGTATTGTTAATGGACATATAAAGCCATTAGATTGTTCCCCCCTGTGTTATTGTTATTGTGATGATGGTGTCCTTACATTTTACTTATCTTCTTTCAGGACCATCCTCCCTAGTAAGTGTGGAGTCATCTACATATGGTAACCCAAACATTTGACAGAACTATTCATTTATCCACCTGTGTGAGGTGGCTGTCAGGAATGTGGGTGTATTGCTGTGCCATCTGTGATAGTGGCACCAGTGCTAGTTTGTTAGCAAATATTAAATAGTAATAGTGTAGCTATTTATTTTTTTTCCTGTGTTTGTTGCTTATTGTCACAGGTGATCCTGACAGTTGAAGTGTAAAACTCTTACCAACTGATGTCAGAGTATTGGTAGACTCTGATGATGATGATGGTGGCCCAACACAGGCACAATTGGGGGGGTGCAGTGGATGAATCTGACACTGAGTTTGACATTCAGCCATCCTCTCATTTCCATCAGATACAGCCAGTAGGCCTACACAAACCTATTCTAGTGAGCCCCCAGATATTGGACAGGTGGAGGGTGACACACTTGATCAGGGTAGTGTAGTTACTGCAGCTTCAGTGCCTGTTGATTCTGGCAATAGCCAAAATGTGAGTCAGGTGCCATGTAAGAAGATTGTTTGGGGTGCTTGGAGGAGGCCTGCTGTCCTTTTGTGCCACTCAACATATGTTTAGGCCATCATGGAGGAGCAGGCACATTCCAATAGGGTCTCAGAGGAAATGCTTAGTGTTGTAGATGTGGCACAGGCTGACATGCATGAGTGGCTGTGCTGTTTTCCCAATTCAGTAGATCGGATGAATGACACATTGTCATGAGCGGAGTCTGTGATGGAATGTCTGCTGGAAGGGGGGTGGTATCCATGTGGACATAGGTCTAGTCACATCATTTGATGTTAGGTGATATGGCTGTGCCTGATCATGCTCCCGTAGTGGCACTACTTCCACTGCTCCATCAGTGGTTGAGGTGCCCACACCCAGACATCACAGGCTATAGGATCATGCTACTGAGCATACTCATGAGGAGAATTCATCCAGCAGAGATCAGTCATGTTCAGGTAGCAACAGTGCATCTGACTGTGGGCATGGGCATACCAGTGCAACTCCTGGCAGAGCCAGATCTCATGGTTGGGAACAACAATGATGAACTGTCTCCTCTAGCATGCATGGCTCACATGGGTCTATATTAGTCAAACGAAAACCGGAATTATTCTTGCAGACACTCACATACCAATTTCACCTGGAGTGCCTATACAGACACATACGCACATAACAGTTAAGTGGGTCAGTCATTAGGCTGTGCATTTATATTGCGCTAGGTAAAATGCTGCTTAGCTATGGGCAATTATATGTCAATATCCTTATTGCTGCTCACCTTCTTATTATTATATGTATACATTTTGTTCACTAATACATAGGCCATTTCAATGCTTTTTACTAAAATGTCATTCATATATGTCAGGAATTATTTTATATACTAATTTAAAACATAAAATAGATGGGGGAGTGGGGGGACTAGAACCGGGAATGCCCCCTCTTTGTGTGAATACTCTACCACTACGCTATTGCTATTTGGCTTCATTTGCATAAACATTTCTTATTATGCTCTTTGATGTCGAAATTGCTAACTGCAGCTAAGCAATGGGCACACCCGTGCAAACATGCGCAAATAAGGGCAGCTATATTGGGAATTATAAAAAAAATGTAGTTTACATTTTACATTTACAAAGGGGTTTAGTATGTGGGGATGTGTACTGTTTGCTATGTGTACATTTCAGCAGACTCACTCATTGCATTTGTCATTTTCACTTTAAATGGTTGCAGGGGCGTGGATATTTGGACTGCTCGGCAGTCCGACACGCCCCCTGCAGTCTTACACGCTCCGTGTAAGCCTTCCAGTTGAGTCAGCGCCCTAATGCATATGCATGATGCGCTGACATCATAGTCTTAAATGGCAGTCTCCGAGTAAGACTTGGTTAGTCTTACTCGGAGGATTACTGAATCCCCCCTTGAATTTAATTTGTCTGTCCAGTTTTTTTTTGTGTGTGTTTTCAAAATTATAGTTCAACCTAATTTCCATTTCCTATATCATATAGTTATCCACTTAATTAAATATCTTGTTTTTATGGAAATATTGTGGGCCTAGATGTTTAAGTATCCAACTATTATTTTCCCTCCTGTACTTTATGCAAGAAACGAATGAAGGAATTCCACTAGGTCGTCAGCACTTGACCCTGGTGATCTGTACACGCCAACAATTATCTGTTTCAGGTTTGTCTTTATTGTTACAGTACTGGTGTCATCATTGAACATGTAATAATCACAGGTCTGATAACAATCTTTAACCTCTATCATAACACCTCCACCTATATTTTTTTCTTAGAATGTCTGTTCCAGTAAAAACATGTGTACTCTGACAGAGCTGGTTCCCAGTCATTGCTCTTTAACTGTTTCACAAGCAATATCAACATAAATTTTGTGTGAAACTAGCAAATATTCCTATAAAGAATCTTTATTACTAATGCTCCTAGCATTAAAAAACAACACAGATGCATCAACTGTTGCAGTCTGTGCACTGTTAAATTTCTGACTTGGCAAAAATCCTGTTTAGTTTTAGTCAAATACTGCAGTATATCCACTGCAAAAATTCTCTTCCCTTGTCTTAATGTGTGAACTGTATCCTATGTAAATACATGTGTGCTTGAAATTAAGCTTGGATGTTCTACACATTTCTGCTATTAAAATGGGACATTTTTTATGTGGGTTTTTACCCCCAAAAATATTTTCATTAAAGCTGACCTGACTCCTTTCTAATATGTAACTTGTGAAAAATACATCAACACCTGTACAAGCTATGCTAACAGGGCTGTAAATTTCCATACTAACAGTCAGTCAGTCCTTGAAGATGATATCATTGTACCGACATGAAAAAAATGCTCCATACATCCTTGCATTAAGGCACTCCAAGGCCCTACTCACATCTTATATTTTTTATCTTACCTCTTGTTTCTACCTTCTGTGTTGGAAAAATTATGTCATTTTCTGTAGACTGAATGTTTTGTGATTGAACAATGTTATCATTTCCTGTAATCTGTGTGTTACATAATAAAACAGCGTAATTTCTAGTATATATTGTCTTTGCATTATATATATTAATCAGTTTATTTTTCTTCCTAGTTATTTGCTATGAGCTTCTCCCTTTTTTCTTTTTTAAATTTCTTCTATATGTTCTGAATCCTTATTGTTGAATACTAGTATCCTGAATTCCAAAGCTGTCTTCTTTAGTATCATGTTTAATAGGGCTTGAGTGATCTTTACTAGCAGTGAACACTTTCTTTCGTAAATGTGTTGTGTCTGGACTTTGCCAAATATTATTTATCTTTAAAATGCAGTTATTAGTACATGTAACAGTGATGATGTCTAGAGTAGTGTCAGTACATCATGTTACTGTATCCCCCTTTCCCCTCTGAGTTTCACATTGTCTATATTCAGCCTTTTCAAATTAATACCTGTTTGTATGTGCCATTTCCCATACTTCACTATGTTCTGAATCCTATTCACCTGTTCCCTTTGTAGCCTTTTGTCAGTTTCTGTTATGCTGTTTTGCTATTATGACCTCTAATCGCAACCCTTAACATTCATAGCCTTACTTTGGTCCATAAGTCATTTTTCTTCGTATCTTTTGTTCTGAATCACACCATTAATTCAGAATCTTAGTATCACCATGTGTGCAGTTTTGTGATGACTACACTAGATACTCATTGTTAACAATAGCTGATTACACTTTATTCTGGCCACTTGTAGGTCTAATGTGATTTTCTCACAGGTCCCTACTATAGCTGTGATGAGGGGCCACTCATCAAACACAGACTAGCCTGGCTGCATGCATTTGTAATGAGCCTTGGGGTTCGATGAGCACACATAGTAAACAGTGGTCGCTTGGCAGGGATCATGGTCGCAACACTTCTGAACCCCAAATTAAATTTTTTGCAAATGCAACAATTCATCTGGAGTTAAATGATTTTATATATTTAAAAAGTATTTTAAAATCGAGGGCACAAATCAGATGTTATTTGGTTGATCTTGTTATAATATTATGCATTTTGTATTTAATGCAAGCCTTTTTGGCATAATGTAGTCTTAATGAAGTCAGAGATTTTTTTGTGGATGAAAGTGCTTAATCATTAAAGTTGTTTTTTCAGGAAGCAAATGGGTCACTGGTACTCTAATTCTGATGATTTGTTTTCTATTTTTGATGCTTAAAAATCTGCTTATGATGTATAATATACATCTAATGAATCATCAGTCCTGGGTTTCTACTGCCCTCTTCATTTACCAATTTGTTCTGTTTATTTGATATCTTCCTTTAAATAAAGGCCACCCTCCCTCCTATTTTATCTACACTGTCCTTATTAAAAACTGTGTAGCCTGTTACACCTTCCATCCCAGTCATGTTTTCATGTAGATTATATTTCTGTTATAGACACAACACAAAGACATTCTTGCGTCTAAGTCAGCAGTCAAGCATTGTTACTTGTAACCTTCAATTTTTCTTTCATTGTCTGTTTTTGCTACATCTATATAACTAAGCTCTCTGTCTTTTATATATTTATCACTACATCCTCAGGTCTATACTCCAGTGAACATTGACTGTGTCTGCTTTAAAATCCCATTAGAGAATACAGCTTTATCATCTCTTTTCATAAGAAGCACATCCTATCTGCTGCCTAACTAGTAACCATGCACTGTTAATAAGGAGTGCTCTGTTGTCCTTTGTGTGATTAGCCACATCATCTTGACTGCCTCATCCACTTTCCCTTTCAGTAAAAAATCCTTCATGGCAACTGTTACATAACAAGGGTGCCAATTAGTCCAGCTGTGCTTCTACTCTCTTTACATATAATCTGGCATCTACAGAGATCACTGAAACTGGGTGTGATGAAAGGAGATACTGTCATCCCAGCTAGCTGGAATTTTGTAAATAACTATATTTCATTGGTGAATATTGAAATGATTTATATAAGATGCTTGTGTTACCAATGTATCAGAACTGTATGGCATGTGTATGTCAAACTGCTTGTACAGACGTGTGTGTGTCTGTGTGTGTGTGTGTGTGTGTGTGTGTGTGTGTGTGTGTGTGTGTGTGTGTGTTGGAAAGGTATTTGTAAAATGCTTGTGTTTAAAATGGATCCACAGTGTGCCTTACTGGAAGAGAGCAGAAATGTACATTCACTATTGTAACTGTTTAAATGTATACAACTTCAGTCCATCAAACTTCAGAAAAATAACTAAAATTAAATTACTTTATAGGCTAGGCCATAACAGATGGTATATTTCAGTTCTCAGTGCAGCAACAGATATAAAGTCTGTGCTAGGAAGCTTTCTGTATTGTCTTTAGGGTGAACTAATTACTACTCTTGAATGCATGAAGGAATGCAATTGTTTTATGACTTCCAGCATCTGCCAGAGATCTGTGGAGAAGCCCTTGTCTATATATTTTTACATGTAGATGTTAAATACTACCAGCTTCATCAATGGTTATTTTGCCTGGGAACTAGGAGTTAGATGCCAATAAGTGATGTCATTCTGCAAGCTATCCCAGCAGTAATATTTTAGATATTATTTTGAGAAGATTCTTAGTGAGACAGAGCATTCTGCATTATGTCTTGGACCTAACAGCGACTAGAAGATACAGTCACCACATCTGCATTGCTCTAATGAAGTAAGTTTCTAGGGTATAGTAATGCTCTTTGGTACAGTCAGGAATATAGTAAAGCTTATTTTAGATGTTCTCTTTATTTATTTGAAACTGTCCTGCAATATTGTTTTAAATATTTCCTGTGGTTTTGAACTCTGATGTCACTGTGAATATATATTTAGTATTGTCTTGTTCTTTTATTATTTATTACTAAATATATTTAGACCTTTCATTGTGGCTGATCTGTGTAGAGATATTTAAGTTTTGAGAGTACTTGCATATTTATTTGGTGACACTGTGTGGGCCATTCCTAATAATCTTGCTCTTGGTGAAACTACAATTTGTGTTAAGTCCCTAGCCCCTCCGAGAATGATCAGAGTTAAATCATGTTGCTCACCCTGCCTCACCAAGACAACTCAATCACATATCCTAAATAGAGATTCTACACAGAAACTCCGGTAAAAAAACAAATGTCTCGTACACTACCAAAAAATAGGGAACTCTGTAACCTAGCCAAAAAACATATTTACATCGACAAAAGAAACTTCTACCAGGTACCCTTAGCCACTCAAACTAAAAATCCTAAAACATTCTGGCATTTAGTCAACCATATTCTCTACCCTGGCAAGCCCACATCCAATTCTTGCCCTAATAACTCACCCCAATAAACTGCTTCTATCTTCAATACTTACTTTATCAATACCATATGCAAACTCATCCCTTCTTCCAGCACTACCAAACTCCCCACCTCTCAACACACACCCACAACAAAACTCTCCATTCTTACTGAGTCTCATTCCCACCAGGTATATCAAAAAGCTTCTTTGCAAACTCAAACCATGTTCTTCATCAGCTGACAACCTACCTTCGCACTTTCTAAAGTTAGCAGCCAACTCCATTGCCTTTACCTAGTATCCATCGTCATCAACCATTCAATCTAAGAATCCTATGTCCCAACTCTCTAGAAGAAATTTCACACTATTGCTATCCACAAGGGAGGGAACTCAGTAGAACTCTCTAATTACATACCAATTGCCATATTGTCTCCACTCTCCAAAATTCTTGAACATTGCGTTCATAAACAAATTGTGCCTTACCACATGCTAGAAAACCTCATCACCCCCACCCAGTACAGTTTTTGCCCCCACCACTGCACCACTGCTGCTCTCATCTCCTTTACTAACTCCAGCTCCCTTGCCAGAGACAATAACAAACTTGTGTCATGCCTCTTCTTAGATCTCTTCAAAGCCTTTGACACTGTCTCCCATTCCATCTGCCTCTCTAAACCAACCCAACTAAACCTCTCCTCCTCAACTACTTCCTGGTTCACTAGCTACCTCACTAACAGAGAACAATCAGTCAAATGGCTCTCAGGCCTATCTCCCTTTCTCCCATTAAAAATGGGTGTCCGTCAAGGCTCCATTCTGGGCCCCCTTCTTTTTAACATATTTACAAACCAACTCAACTTATCCTGTCCTCAGTGTTCCCTCATACAATATGCAGATGACTCCCCTATCATTACCACTGCTGACAATCCCTCTGATCCGCTTACCCTCACTCAGACCTCCTTTTACCTCACTGAGACTTGGCTAACTAACAACCAAACTCATCCTTAACCCCAAAAAGACTAAACTCCTTCTATTCCTACCCAGATCTCTCTACCATCTTAAATCCTCCTTCACCATCTCTCCCCTAAACAACACCATTATCTGAACTGAACCCCACGCTAAGCTACTTGGTGTAATCATCGATGACCAACTGAAATTTAACTGCCATGTACAGAATTGTATAAAGAAAACCCATCAAAAGCTAAGCCTACTATATAAAAACAAAAAGTTCCTCATTCCTAATGCCAGAATCTGACTTACCCAGGCCTATATGCTTCCCAACCTCCTATATTGCATTCAAGTCCTAACCAACTAACAGTCCTCTCTTCTACCTAAACTAGAAACCACATGTAACAAAGTTTACAGATTTGCAGCAAACATACCACCTAAATCTCATTACTGCCTTGCTCTCCAGAATCTCAGCTGGTTAGAATTTTCTAACCAACTCATCTGTTCTCAAATTCTCATAATCAAAACAGTGTAAGGATCTTTTCTGTGTGGAAGATTTTTAATCCATATATATCTCTTGTTAATCACTGTATGTTAATCAGATCAGATAATGGTAGTAGAAGTAGCGAACTTAAACTCGTCCTAAGTCAAAAAATAATAAAAAATATATAATTTAAAATATTGTACAGAATTACTAAGTATTCTACAATAATCAAAGCAAGGCAGGCAGTCTGCTTCCAGTCACAAATCCTTTATTAAGTATACAGCCAAGCGATCCAAGTAAAATAACAAAGTAATAGTTTCCTTACAAGCTTTCTAACTATATATATATATATATATATATATATATATATATATATATATATATATTTATATTTATATATATGTATATATATATATATATATATATATATATATATATATATATATATTTTTTTTTTTTTTTTAATCAGGCAAGGGAATGGTTTATTGTGCTGTAAAACAAAGTGTTATTAGTATACATGCTAAATTCATATCCCTAATAAATTCCACCTTTAATAAGCCCTCCTCCTGCCCTAGCATATCTTCTCTTGATTCCCTCTATAACCCACCACAACCCCTCAGAAGCACAGACCAATTCCTCTTACAGATTTATAGGCCAAAAAATATCTAGGACAAAACCTATATTGCTACTTTCCTGCTCGCTCATGGAATAAGCTTCCCATGACCCACAGAAATATCACTCATCCAGAAGCTTTTAAAACAGCCCTCTGTCAATACCTACTTAGCACAAGGAAATGTCAATGCAAGCACCCCATCTAATTTTCCTCCCCTCCCTCTATCCCACCTTTCCCCTTTTCCTCCTGTTTCCTCCCCATCTCACTTTCTTCTCAACTTCCTTCTTTCCCTAGAAACACCCAGTTTATCCTAACCTTCTGTGTACCATTCTATTACTCTTTACCTCACTCCTCTAACTCCTTCCCATTCATCTAATACTTATTCTTCCTTTCCCTTGCTGTCTCCTTCTCCTTTATTCTTATTCTTAACTAACTAACTTCTAACTTTCCAACTTGCCCACCCTGCTCCAACCCAATCCTCCTCTACACCTAGTACTTACCTGAAATCCCCTCCTGACTATTATCTCTTCTCTGACTATAATAGGCCACCAAACTTCCTTTTAAATATATTCTATAACATTGAAACTGTGTTCAAATTAGATCTTCTGTACTTTGAACATCTTGCCTGCTCAATATGTCCTAGGAAGCCCATTTGTGTTTGATTTGTTATTTGTTAACTTGAGTATTTTTTTACTTCTGTTCTGCAAATGTTTGACTTGCATTATTTGTTACTCTGACTCTTATTGTATAATTGCTGTATAATGTTAACTTTAAAGCTTTTCTCCCCGGGCCTCCTGTGAAAAAGCGTGCACGCCCAGACGAAGAAACCCGATCAACACATTTCAAATAAATAAATAAATAAATGATAATAAAATTTATATTACACAGTAAGATGGGATATCCTTTGTTAAGGGCCTTAAAGTAGCTGATAAGGAGTTGATTGGTGGCAGTGGCAACTACCTTATAGTCTGTGCAGAAGAAGGCATAGTTAGTAAACCTGTGCCAGCCTTTCCCAGGTGTGTATATAAATCAAACCTCAAAGTGTGTGTGTGTGTGTGTGTGTGTGTGTGTGTGTGTGTGTGTGTGTGTGTGTGTGTGTGTGTGTGTGTGTGTGTGTGTGTGTGTGTGTGTGTGTGTGTGTGTGTGTGTGTGTGTGTGTGTGTGTGTGTATGTATGTGTGTGTGTTTGTGACAGCTACTTGAGCAGGGACACGAAGAATTGGTTGGACAGAGAGGGTACTGGAGGTCTTTGTTTGGTCACTCGGCTGAGATCTCAACTCTATAGCTATGCCAGTGGGGAGTCTTTTTGGAGATATGGAGAAAGAGTAAGAAACCAGCCCTAGAATGACTGTGGTCTCTGTGTGCTCTTAAGAGAAATTGCACTTGATGCAGAGAGCAGCATCTGGAAATAGTATGTGTGTACCTGTCATCCTCCCAGTGAACATTTCCCACTGTTGCATGGTGAGAACTGAGGCTCCTTTGAATACTGGTTGACAGTGGTGTGTCTTCACACTGGACTTTATGATATTGTCTTAAAAGCTTAGGCCACTGGAGTACTGGGGTGGCATTTAATTGATTCCATTTTATTTCATTTCACTTTGTTGATTGTTTAAATCCTACAATGTCTATGGGATTTTCAAGGAGTAAAGCAGTGTGCTAATTATACTGATTGAGAGAAATTTAACAAAGTCACCATGAAAACTCATGGACCCTTCCCAGACAGCTATCACAATCATCTGAACTGGTATTTCTTTATGTACTTTATTTTGCAATTTATTTACCAGGCAAGTGAGATGGTTAGTTGACCTTTTTCAGTCTCAACCCAGGTATAACCCTTCTGCCAACTACCTTAAGGCTCTTAATAAAGGGTGTCCAATATTACCGTGTAATATTAATATTAATACAAATGGCAGTTTGACCAAGAGCAAGGCTGTTAGGATTGGCCCACACAGTGTCATCAAATAAATATGCAAGTACTCTCAAAACTTAAATATGTTTACAAAGATCAGCCATAAAGAAATGTTTAAA
Organism: Protopterus annectens; assembly: GCF_019279795.1. Taxonomy (NCBI): domain Eukaryota; kingdom Metazoa; phylum Chordata; order Ceratodontiformes; family Protopteridae; genus Protopterus; species Protopterus annectens. The sequence continues at coordinate 639,952,249 of NC_056729.1, read as the reverse complement.
TATATTTAATAATAAATAATAAAAGAAGAAGGCAATACTAAATATATATTTACAGTGACATCAGAGTTCAAATCCACAGGAAATATTTAAAATAACATTGCAGTACAAGCTCACACAAACAAAGAAAACCATCAAAACTAACTTCACTATATTCCTGACTGTATCTAAGAGAATTATACTGTTCTTGAGAAACTTACTTCATTAGAGCAAGGCAGATGTGGTGACTGGATTTTGTTGTTGTCATGTCCAAGACATTATGCAGAATGCTCTGTCTCACTAAGAGACTTCTCAGATTAAAATCTAAAATATTACTGCTGGGATAGCTTGCAGAATGACATCATTTCTGGGCATCTGACTTCTAGTTCCCAGGCCAAAACTCCCATTGGTCGATGCTGGCAGCAATTAGCCTCTACCTGGCAAAATATAAATAGAAGGGCTTTTCCTCAGATATTTGGCAGATGCTGGAAGTCATAAATCAATTGCATTACTTCATGCTTCAAATGTTGCAATTAGTTCACTCCAAGGACAATACAGAAAGCTTCCTAGTACAGACTTTGTGTCTCTAGCTGCAATGAAAACTTTTGAGATAGCCTCTTTATTGCATCATATAAAGTAATTTAATTTCAGATATAAAGTCACCAAAAGCTGGAGAAAACACACAACTTTAATGTAAAACATTACTGAGAGGTGGTTATATTAAAGTTGTGTGTTTTCTCCAGCTTTTGGTGACTTTCTGTCTTCAGTGTTACATAAGAATGTAGTCCTCTTGCTGTGTTTTGTGAATTTAATTTCAGATATTTTCTTCTAAAGTTTTATGGACTGAGGTAAGCCTCCCGTTTCCTCTGTTAAGCATATACATTTAAACAGTTACAATACTGCAGGTACATTTCTGTTCTCTTCCAGTAGGGCACACTGTGGATACATTTTAAACATAGCACTTTGTAAATACCTTTTCAGCACAAACAACTGTACAAGCAGTTTGATATGCACATGACATACTTTTCTAATACATTTGTAACACAAGCATCTTGTATAAATGATTTTGATATTCACCAATGACATATAATTATTTACAAAATTCCAGCTAGCCATATTGGCAGTACCTCCATTCATCAAACACACCATGAGTGGACTGTTTGGCCAACCTTTAGAAACAGTGGGTTGTTGTACCCAGCTTTTGTTTCTAAGGGTTGGCCAAACAGTCCACTTATGCTGTGCTTATGATGTCATAAGAAGACTGAAACATGCATGTCCACAGCTAGTGGGGTTTGATTTTATTAGGCTGAATTTGTCCATTAATAGACTTAAAAATAAATAAGTCATGGGCATTCATAATCCTCATATAGCTGAAGCACCTGGTGTCCTTAAAGGGGTCATTTGCATTTATCCCATACTCTTCTTTTACAAGAGGTTTGAAAGAATCACACAGTGAAAAACTCTAGCTTGGCTAGATTTTTCTTGTTGTTTTTTCCAATTGGATTGGCTGTATGTCCTATTTATTCTTTTATTTAGTTGTTAGATGGGATATTTGCAGGCACCTTAATGGTTAGGGACAACAGCTGGGTGCAACAACCCTGTGCTTCTAAAGGTTGGTCAAACAGTCCACTTATGCTGTGCTGTTGATGTCATAAGAAGACTGATACATGCATGCCCACAGCTAGTGGGGTTTGGCTGTATTGACCTGAGTTTGTTCGTTAATTTACTTAAAAAGGCATAAGTCATGGGCATTCAGAATCACCATATAGCTAAAATACCTGGTGTCTTTAAAGGGGTCATTTGCGTGTATCCCATAATCCTCTTTTGCAAGACATTTTAAGGAATCACACAGTGAAAACCCTAGAGTGGCTAGGTTTTTCTTATTTTTCCATTTGGATTGGCTGTGTGTCCTATTTACTCTTTTATTTAGTTGTTAGATGAGATATTTTGCAGACACCATAACGGTTGGGGACAACAGCTGGGTACAGCAACCCTAGGTTTCTAAAGTTTGGTTAAACAGTCCACTTATGATGTCCTGATGATTTCATAAGAAGACTGAAACATGCATGTCCACAGCTAATGGGGTTTGGCTTTATTGGCCTGAATCTGTCCATTAATTGACTTAAAAAGAAATAAGTCATGGGCACACAGAATCACCATATAGCTGAAACTCCTGGTGTCCTTAAAGGGGTTATTTGCATTTATCCCATAATCCTCTTTTGCGAGAGGTTTTAAGGAATCACACAGTGAAAATTCTAGCTTGGCTAGGTTTTTCTTGTTGTCTTTTCGTACACAAGAAGTATATAAATGTCATATTACCTTAAATGTCATATTACCTTATTGCATACCCTGTATAAATATTTGTGTCTTTTCTGCCAGAGGCTATGTAGCTGCATGCCTGCTCTGGGTTACTAATACAGTCTTACGTGTAGGTGATATCCTATTATCCCATTTATATCTCATGCTATTATTTCCTTCCATGTTTTTATTTTGATTTCTTGTGTTCATCAGTTTCTATAGTTGGTGTGATAGTGATACCACCTGACTGCTTTTTTAATGTTTCAGCATTTAGATGTTATATTGTATTTATTTTTAACTGTTTGCCTCTTTTTTTCCTTGTTAGCAGTTTCAGAGAGAAGCCATGTGTGTCTTGTTAGGAAGGATTTCATCATACTGACTCATTAAATTCATCTTGGTTTGTGATATTTCAAAATAACACAAGACAGCCACTCCTCTTTCTGGATCGAGTAATTCTGATGTTATTCATTTTGCAGATTTACTAGCTCTAGGGGTTTAAATTTGCTTGTGACATAAATTGGACACATTGGAGGGACAGGTATGTGTCTCAAAGAATTCCCCTTCTCTGAAACAGGCCTCCAATCTACGTGAAGCAGAGCTCCTTCCTAACCCTATTCAAGAGAAACCTGGACCAGTGGATGGGAACCTGGACATACACCTCTGGTCTAGCACCTATGTCTCTAATGCAGAGCATACCTCTCAAATGTTCAGATTTTCACAGAAAGTCCTGCTTTTTGCCTCATATTTTTGGTCTGTTCCTCTAAAAATTTGTGGTTTTCTGGCCAATCATTTAGTATTAAAGTGACTAAATAATGACTGACATTTGAGTTTCAGATTTCATATCCTTCAAACTAAAGCAATGAGTAAAAAGGTCACACAGAAAAACCAAACAGTAACACCTACAAGAAAATTCTAGCCAAGCTAGAATTTCCACTGTGTAATCCCTCAAACCTCTTGTATTAGAGGCAAATAGGGTATATGCAAATCACCCTTAAGAACATCAGGTGTTTCAGCTATATGGTGATTCTGAATTCCCATAACTTTATTCTTTTTAAGTCGTTTAATGGACAAATTCCGGCCAATAAAGCCAAACCCCACTAGCTGTAGACATGCATGTTTTGGTCTTGTTATGGCCTCATCAGCACAGCACAAGTGGACTGTTTGACTAAGCATTAGTAACAAAGGGCTGTTATACCCAGCTGATGTCTATTACCATTAGGGTGTTTGAAAAATATCCCAACCAACAAACTAAAACAATGAGTAAAACTGTCACACAGAAAAACTAAAAGAAAATTCTAGCCAAGCTAGAATTTCCACTGTGTGATCCCTTAAACTACTTGTATTAAAGGCAAATTGTATATATGCTGGGAATATAACAGCACTGTGTTTCTAATGCTTAGTTAGACAGTCCACGTGTGCTGTGTTGATGAGGCCATAACAAGGCCGAAACGTACATGTCCACAGCTAGTAGGGTTTGGGTTTATTGGCCTGAATTTGTCAATTAAATGACTTAAAAAGAAAAAAAAGTCATGGGCATTTGCAATCACCATATAGCTGAAACACTTGATGTTCTTAAGAGTCATTTGCATATATCCCATTTGCCCCTAATACAAGAGGTTTGAGAGATCACACAGTGGAAATTCTAGCTTGGCTAGAATTTTCTTTTTAGTTTTTACTGTTGGGTTTCTCTGTGTGACCTGTTTACTCATTGTTTTAGTTTGTTGATTGGGATATTTTGCAGACACCCTAATGATAATGGACATCAGCTGGATATAACAACCCTATCTTTCTAATGCTTAGTCAAACAGTCCACTTGTGGTGTGATGATAAGGCCATAAAAAGGCTGAAACATGCATGTTTACAGCTAGTGGGGTTTGGTTTTATTGGCTTGAATTTGTCCATTAAACGACTTAACAACAAAAAAGTCATGGGCATTCAGAATCGCCATGTAGCTGAAGAACCTGATGTTCTTAAGGGTCATTTGCATATATCCCATTTGCCTCTAATACAAGAGGCTTGAGGGATCACACAGTGGAAATTTTAGCTTGGCTAGAATTTTCTTTTAGACATCATATCCTTCAGAAAAATGCATGCTAACTGAACACCTTTTTTGTAGCAATTTTTTAAATTTATAAGATCAATATTTAAAGTTTGTCCCTAGTTTGGGGCCTTTGTCCCCCCATTATTTTTGGCTTTGTCCAGATTTCATGAGCTATGAGGTTGAGGAATGATGGACAAAAGCAACCAGTAAATCTTGCTCCAGATTACATACATCCTTTAAAGTAACCTCTAAGGCATATAAACTTGCAGGATATATTTGGGATACTTTGTTAGGTTTATAAAGATCCCAGTGGTTTTTATCCTAGTATACACCTATGAATCTATGAATCTGTTTAACAAAACTGATGCCATTGTTTACCTAGAGTGCTGATTATTTCTCAGATTTTTAACATTTAGATTTTGTGTTGTATTTATTTTGCCAACATTAGTAGCTTCAGCCCAAAGCTCTGAATGCCTTGATAACACAGGTACTGTTGTTCTCATCCTAGATCTACCCCTTCTGTTGTTTCAACAAGTCAGGTCCACCCATGCTTTTAGTTTAATTTATTCAATGCTGGTTTGTGGTGTTTAACAGTGCTCTACACTAGTAAAAATGCTAAGTTAGAGTCAGTAGACCATATCTTAGTTATTTTTTTTTATTTACACTTTTTATTTTATTTATGTTAATAGAGTTCCCTTTTTTATTTTGCCCCCCTTTAGCACTTCCAAAAGGAGGCCCTGCATGGCTTGAGAGGATTTCTATACCTCTATCCTTTTAGATCTGCCCTATTTACAGTTTCCTTTATTCATTAATGTGCTGTAATATTGAAAACAGTTTCATATGTCAATGTCAACTTCTGAGTGATAGCTGTTTGTTTGCATGAATATGAATAGAAACTATATGCCTGTGTGCTTGCATAGGTGTGGTAGTATCACTAAATAGCCTGTAAGAAAATAACATTCTTTTAACTCTGGTGATGAATTCCAGTTCACATACTAGTTATGTAAACTGTTTTACCTAGTAGCTAGCTGTAGTGATATATACACCTCTCTTCCATGTGGGTTTGCAGCAGCTGCTGCTAAGACCTTTCTACTGGTAGCTGATACTAGTGTTTTAGTTGTTGATGTTTTACTGTTTGAATAACCCCTAGCAGTTACTGCTTTGTAGGATAGGCACTTACCCATCAGAGGGCATCTACAAATACTATTTCCTGTTACAGCAGCAACAGTTTCTACTTAAGCTTCTAACAGAATATTGTGTTCAGTACTCCAGCTTAATCATCCTGCTGAATGAACACAGTCGCAACAAGCAGCATCTGGCTAGCTTCTTATGTTTGTGTGCAGTTGCTGTTTTTATCACGCATTTCTTTTATAGTAAGTTGTCTTATAAATGATATGTGAGGCTGTTTGCTTAGCTTCATGACTTTATTACGGAGTGTTATTGATAGCAATATTGACTATCTTCATTTGTAGATGCAACATCCTTTTTTTAACATTTTAATTTTTATTTGTGTAAAAGCTATTAAGTATTCAACCAAAACTATTTTTCTACCCAGAGGCCTTTTTCTGTCTCTTTCTTTGTCCAGTCTAATACTTACTTTTTATTTCTCAAATTAAGAGGTCATATATAAGTAATGCTTCTTTTTTTTATGGATAAGGATTTATTTGACTGTAAGATGCCAAACTTGCCAAATGTACTGAGAAACTTTTGAAGAACACAGTTATAAAACCAGGGATGGAAGAGTCCGCACTAGCATTTTTACAATATTAATACTTCTAGTCCTGTCTCTGAAGACAATGAGCCTTTAAAAGACAGGATTACTGAAGCTGTGTGTTTCACACTTAATTGTAGCAAAAAGACTGAGGTTACAATGGCTTTTTTAAGTTATGAAACAGTGGACAATCTGTGCATAGTCGGGTTAATGATGTCCCTTGAAAAAGAACATCAGTGTCCTAGGAAAAGAAGCTATTACTTCAGATATGGGCAATATCAAATTAGACTGGCTACATTCAAATAAACTTTTAAGAACATTCTTTACAGATATGCTAACTGTCAAGAGATATAATCAGAGGATCCCATCTTTCTTTATTCTAGCTCCATGGACAATTAATCAAGTGATCACATTAACAGATGCAAGATACTCATGACTGGTGAGTCAGAGAGACTGATAAGAACATGTGTCATACTGCAAATGAAAGACAGACTGCCTCATGATTTCCTGAGCAAAACTAAATTAAATAATTAAAAAAAAAGTACAGTAGACTGGCTGTTTTTTCTAACTAGAGGGAATAATGTACGAATTAGCATTGACATCAGAGACCCTAATACCTGACTTCAATAAATGAATGTTTCAAGCTTAACCTATCTTGGTTGACACCCTTACATCTGCTTTTAATAGATCTGTAAAGAGGTACAATAAAGTACTTTCTTTTTTTTTTTCCATAATAAATTTTTATTGATATATATTTTCAAAATACAATAAAATCACACACATAATTCACTACTATTACTATCAAAACTATATACAATATCTACATGAAATGCTTCCATATAAAAATCATTATTAATCCAAAAAAGAAAACACCAGGGAAGAATAACAAAACCAAAACATTTGTAGAAGTACTTTGCGTCCATTCATATCATACATATTTTCAAAACATTGTTTCCTCCACATATACATCCAAACTTTAATATATTCCTAATAACAGTATTATGCTAATATAATGTTAAAAACCTTTTCCCATATTTTTGGGTTATTAATATTTTTGTAACTTTGCTTCAGGAGTAATTTATGTGCTAATATATGCTTTATAGCCACAAGCTTGAAATTATCCCATGATGTCTTGTCTGGTTCTAGCCAATTTGTAGCTATATATAACTTCATCAGCAAAAAAAATATTCATGCATATTATAGTTTGTGACCTAGAGAGCTCTCTTGGAGGAACATGTGGAATCATAAACTCCCATGATAACGTTGAACTTTGATAACCCATCTTTAGTAATTGTGTTCTAAGAGAGTTCCAAAGTTTATATATACACTTGCAGCTCCAGAACATATGAAGAAGATCCACCATTTGATTTGTGCAATATGGACAAGTTGGAGAATTCCTAGGATTAAATTTATGTAACCTAAGACGAGTATAATAAGCATTATTCCAAATCATCAACTACGTATACATCAACTTTTGAAAGGAGACCGATTTTATTGTTAAATCAATTGCTTTTAATACCTGATTATCTGCTACTGTCATTTTGTTTACCCAATACCCCGACAACAGAATTTTATCCTGAAATTTTAAATCTTTAATTAATTTATTTGTTGTTGTTATAAATTTGACCTCCTGTTGGAGAGCCTGCCACAATTCAGAGCATTTATCCACAATTCCGACTACCGGTTTAAAGTTTTCAAAATGACTCAGAGCAAGTTCTCTGATTTGTCTCATGACAACCATATAACTCTTAGGAAGATTCAATTCCTGTCTAACTTGCGAAGCTGATAAATGAAATTTATTAAAAACATCAATCAGAGTCAAATTAACTATTAATGGGAATTTACTAAGATCAATCAACTGATTATTTAGTTTAAAATTGGGATTCCTATGGAAAGGCTGAAAAACCATCATATATTGCAACAAGTCTACTGATTGGAATAAATTTTGCAAACATGACACATATGTTTTTAAGTGGTCCATAATCCCATACTTTATCAAACTACTTTTATCCAAAAAGGGTAAAGCTTTAGGATTTATGTTCCGATCTAAAATATGCTTGTAATTCAAGACCACCCAAGTTGGTATCCACTTTGTACTAATTACCTCATAATTAGTGATTCTTAAACACCTGTTGGCATTCACAATTAAATAGTATACTTCAAAATTCGGTAACTCAAGTCCTCCTCTACTCTTCGGGGTCATTAATTTCTCATACGATATTCTAGTTTTCTTTGGCTCCCAAATAAATTTAGCTAGATCTTTATGAATTTGTTTAAAAACTGTCTTTGTAATTGATACTTGAGCAGACCTAAAGATATACAACATTCGTGGCAATATATTCATTTTCACTATTGATACTTTTGCCAATACCGGTAGTCTTAAATTCCTCCATCTACCACAATCAGTTACTATTAGTTCCCATACTCATTTAATATTATTACTATAAAAGTCCTTATTATCCGTAGAGAAGCTAATACCCAAATATTTGATATTTTCTTTACATGATATCTTCCCCACCAGGGACATAAATGAAAAAGGTTTAGGGGTTCTTAACGGGAAAATAATAGTTTTCTCCAAATTAATTTTGTAATTAGAGACTTCTGAAAATTCGTTTATAGCATTTAATATCTTTTCACTATCAGAAATTGGGGTTGTACAATAAATAATAAGATCATCAGCAAATGCCAACATTACTAATTTATTCCTATAAAGTATTGGTGCATTATGATACAGATTTTGCTTAATATATAAAAATAGAGGTTCTAAATAAAGGTTAAACAATAAGGGGGGCAAAGGGCAACCCTGCCGTGTACCATTTTTAATCTGTATTCTTTTAGAATAACTCCTATTAATATATAACATAGTATAAGGATTACTATATAATATTTGTAGTATCTGAATAAATTCCTGTGGCATATTGAAATAAGGCAACACATCAAACAAAAAGTTTATATCCACTCTATCAAATGCTTTCTGAGCATCTATTATAAGGGCATAAATATTAGAGTTGTTTTGTTTAGCATACATCATCATATTATGTAGTGTAAGTGTGTTATCACTAGTTTGTCTAGTTGCCGTAAATCCAGCCTGTTCCTTAGAAAATCAAATGGATCATAATCTTTTTTTAATCTACATGCTATAATGGTAGTTAGAATTTTCATATCCACATTTATTAATGCTATTGGCCTGTAATTGTCCGGGCTTTGGGGGTCTGAATTAGCTTTATGTATAAAGATTGTTTTTGATGCATTAAGGTGAGGGTCACTAATTTTATTTCTGATTATGTAGTTAAATACATGAGACAATATTTTACCAAAACTATCAGCAAACTCTTTATAAAATTCAATTGTCAAACCATCAGGACCTGGGGACTTATGTACTTTCATATGTTGAATTGCATATACTATTTCCTCTGAAGATATAGGTTTAATCAGATCACCTTGCAGACTCCCTTCTAATTTTGGAAAATTAATTTTTTGCAAGAATCTTTTATTCTGTTTATGTATAGATCTATCAATTTGACCCTCATAAACCTTGGTATAGATTTTTTCAAAAATATCAATAATATCCTCAGTTTTAGAATACACTGTGTCATTGCATTGTATTTCCTAAATATGTACAGTTGTTTTCGATTGATTTATAATCCTTGCCAATGCTTTTGACGGTATTTGAACATTATTGGCATATTTCACTAAACACCTATGTTCCTGAAGTGTTACTCTACTATTATGCAGCAAGAAGAGATCCCTTTGACATTTCAACATTTCCTTCTCTGTTTGAGCATTAAAATTCTGAATCAGTTCTTTCTCGAGTAGCTTCACTTTTGTTTCTAATTTTTGAATGTCATTGTTTTGCCTTTTCTTATAGTATGAGGCTTTTTGCAAAAGAAATCCTCTAATTTGGGATTTAGCTGCTGCCCATTCAATATCAGGAGTATGTTCCTGAAGCTTCATCCTATCTGTTAAACCTTTCAGATATTTTACAATTCCATCTATTATATCCTTTTTATTTAACAGATTTGGATTAAGTGACCAATTGTAACCTCTATGCATTCTTGCATCTTTTAAATCTTTAGAAAACCTTAACGAAATTTTTGAGTGATCCGATAGATATCGAGTATGTATAACCACTACTGGTTCCAAATTAATTAATGCTTTAGATATCAAGAAAAAATCTATCCTAGACCACATTTTGTGGCATGGTGAATAAAAGGTATACTTAATTGCATTATTAATATTATGTGCATAACAAAAGGGGTCATATAATTGAAAATCTTCCTTAAAGTCATTTAATACTATCCCGGCCTGCTTATTAAATGCTCTTTGTGGACAAGACCTATCCAACTTTGGATTTTGATAGGTATTCCAATCCCCACCCACAATAAAATAATAACCATCATACTGTGTTAAGATTGGATATAATGATGTTATGAAACTTTGTTGGTCATTACATGGTGCATATATATTTAAAAGTAAAGGAGGTTTATCAAACGCATTATCCGATAAAATAACATAACACCATCGCCCATTTTGATCCACTTTAAAGTCTAAAATCTTGTCTTTGTATTGAGTTTTAATAATTATAGCTACTCCAGCACTGTTTGTCTTGCCTTCTGATGCCACTACCATTCTAATCCAGTTCTTTTTCCTAATATCATCCCACTGATCATTTAACAAGTGTGTTTCTTGTAAAAATGCAAACCGTGCTTTGTCCTGTAGCAATATGTGTAGTAACAGCTTCCTCTTCTTCAAGTTCTGGAGCCCTTTAACGTTCCATGAGTTTAATTCCCACATTGACAGGTCTAATTATCCAATAATAGTATAAAAGGGAAATTATCCAATGGATATGTATTAACTGCATACTAAACATAATCTGGAAGCATTTCCTACATCCCGTCCCTAACCAGTGCCTACCCACTTTACCCCTGGACCAGGACTTATATAGGTCTGGTATGTAAAAAAACATGAACAAGGTTAACCACACAAACATATTTAAAAGCTTCATGTAATAAAACTTAAAACATTTCCTAAACTTACAACCTATATATTCTAACTTAGCTACTACAAAGTCTAAACTAAACATTCCCTAACAAACACTGCTATTGCTCTACAGCTTATGTTCCAACTATTAATTAAGCAAATCTCTATTGTAAGGTTTTATTACCATTTAAAGAAAAAAATTTAATATATTAACTAGCTACTTATACCTACCCCAAATACCTCTTTTGTTACAATCATTATTTATATACCACTTTTATTCAGAGAGAGAAAGAAAGCAAAAAGAAACAAAAAAAAAAAAACAGAAAAAAAAAATAAATGCATCCCACATTATAATTCTGTACCATACACAGTGCCTGCAACTATCAATTATCAAAGTTTTGCAATTGCATGCTTTAGTTCCTAACTATACTGACATTAGTTGTCTGATTAACATCACCCAATAGCCACTATTTACCTATTTATATTCATATATATATAGTGCTATACCTTGCACCCACTGCAGATATTGTAGAAATATAATTTGGTTCAAAACTATAAGCATAAGGAAAAAGAAACAGGAAAAACAGATGTTATTATATGCTTCACTTACATATTATGATGTTATTTACTTGTTAAAAAAAAATAACACATTATGTCAGTTCTTTTCAACTTCTCAAACCAGGAAACCACCAGTAATACTCATGACGGGGGAACGGTTTTGCAGCCAGACCACAGGAAGTGTTACATCGAAATCCACACTCTCAGCTGCATTCAAGGGATTTCCTGTTTACCACTCGACGAAAAAAGTTCGTAGAGGTCATAAAAGTTTGGAAAACGGCCAGCAGACCCTCGGATTATCGCAAACAAACAGTTTTATTGCTTTTGCAGAGGCCTAAACAACTTAAGCAGGGAACAAAGGATTACCTAAGCCTCGAAGTATAGTACTTACTGGATCTGACCTCAGGAGCATGCCAGTCTCAACGGAAGTTTCTTTCAGCCCTCTGATGCAGGTAAAACTTTAAACACCTTCAGAAACACTCCCTTTGCTTTGTTTTTAGTAGAAACAGAGTATTTAATCCCATCCACCATAAATGTAAGCACATTAGGATATTTCATCTGGAATTTAATTTGCTTGTCAATCAGAAATTTACAGTATGCAGATAAAGACTGCCTAGCTTGCCTTACTTGCAGTGGTAAATCCTGAGCCAGAGATATTTTATTATTTTTCCACATAACAAAGCCACCATTCTTTTTTGCAGTAAAAAGTATTTTGCTAACATCTTGAAAATTCAATATCTTAGCATATACAGGTCTAGGCATATTAGAAGCTTGTACCTCTCTCAGTGCTCTGTGTGCCCTTTCGATAACAATTTGTTTCACTCCATCAGCATCATTTAACAAAACTTCAAGTATTTGTGTTATAGTTGGTATTAGCTCTGCATACTGAACGTTTTCAGGGATCCCTCTAATAATAATATTATTTCTCCTAGACCTCGCTTCTAAATCAGTAAGTTTGCTTTGCATGGCTTGTAACTCCACATCATGTACCTTTGTTTTCTTCTCCAGCAAGTCTATTTTGTCCTCGGTTTCTGAAATTCTAGCCTCTGTTTTGTCCATTCTCTGCAGCAACTGATTACATGCAACTCCAAAAGTTTGTATCTGAGTAGTCAGGTCCTTTAAAGCTTCTTGTATAGGCAACAAAGCATGTTTGATATTGTCCATGTTCAGTGGCTGATCAGTTTTAGATCTAGTCTCTGGTTTCTGTTGTTCCTGCTGTCTAGTAATTCTTTGTTTCTTCACACTCCCATCCTTTACTGGTGACTATAATTCCGACAGCTTTGTTTTGGTAGTAGATGTTTCCATGCTTTTTCCTTCTTGTGACATTTTCCTTTCCCCAAACTGACAGGTAAAATGAAGAATGCAGACAGTCCTTTGTTTATTTCTCTCTTCAGAGCTAGCTAATCACTTGGAATCCTGATAGATGAAGACTTTTTTTCCACTTTTTTTTCCTGGTTATAGATTAATTAAGTGTAGATGCAACTTTTTTAACTTTAATTTGATGTTCAAACCTCTTGGTATTGACTCAGGTTACAGATTTTTCTCAGGTTTATTGAGGAGCTGCAGGTCAGCAGTGTTTACAGAGTGGCAGCCATCTTTGAATCACAATAAAGTACTTTCATGAGAAGCACCTAACATTGGTTCAAATATTATTGATTGTTCACCGTTTTTTGAAAAGGTCCAACAAGATTTGATCATGTTGGGATGTTTATCCCCAGAATTAAAATTGTTATAATCTGATTGGTTCAAATGATTGTTTTTCAGGCAATCCTGACCATAGAAGGTTAAGAGTCTTTATAAGGCAGAAGGAAAGACATTAGAAGGCCAGATGTTTAAATGGAATGTTAGAGAAATGGGAACACATTCTGAAATTAAAGTATTTTGATACAGATATTGTCACTAATACCTGTTGAGGCATGATGATTCAGATATACATGGCCACCAAAAACACATCCTTTATTGCGCTGTTTTTCTCATTGCCTTTATAGTAGGACACATTTTAACTGGTCGGCAATGCTTATAGACTGATCATGTTGAATTTTGTCTAGACTGTATTACCTGTTTTGTGCTTCATTGGGATTGTACAATGCACTTATTTGTATTGTGTATTGTATGCTTATAGTAACTTTGTCATTGCTGTGGAACTTTTCTTCTTGAGTGTCCCCTGAAAATGGTCTTCACCTTATTTGGACAGTCTGTTTAAAAACAGAATAGTGTGATATGATATAATGTTTTTTTTTTTTGGACAACATAGTATCTGACCATGTCATGGGGATGTAACTATGCACCAATTTTTCTCCAGTTGTGAAAAAAAAATTATTATTTATTAATTTATTTATTGACATTTGTTAACCGGGTATGTCTAACTGGGCTTGTGGCCCATTTTCAGTGGAGACTCAAGGAGAAAAGCTCCAATACATGAACAAATTACAGAAATTCATATTTTAGCATCAAAATTCAAACAGAAAAACTAAGTTATACAAAAAATGTAACTAATGATAGAAATAGCAGTGCATGCACAATTCTTTACAAGAGAAGCAATTATATTTACATATGTACAAGCAGAGTTTTGACCAGGAGACTAGATTAATAAACATTAGTACGTATCCAATAATAATGCAGTACTTATGTGAGAGAGGATGGAGGAAGAAAGTTATACAGTGGGGTGGTTAAGTTGGGGGCTGACAATAACTATGTTTGGAGTTAAATAAGTGAAATCTGAGTTTTTCTTTAAAGTGTGCTGGGTGGATAATAGAATGTATGTCTATAGGGAGTTTGTTCCAAGCTTGTGCAATGGAGTATTTATATAGGAGTTTGCCTATAGTTTTTTGGGTTGGTATGTGAGCAATAGTTGCTGACTAGAGGTGCGGAGAGTCCAAGGTGGTGTACAGATAGAGGCAAAGGAAGAGAGAGCAGGACAGGATGAAGGCTTATTAAGAATGAAATGTAGCATTTGAAGTTGAGATAGAAGTAGAAGCTGGGGGAATTCAAGCCACTGGAGTGAGTTTAAAGCAAGGCAGTGATGTGCATTGTAAGGGGGGTTTGTGACAAACCTAGCTATCTTGTGGTAGGTTTGTTGGAGTTTGTTCAAGGTCATGGTTTGAATGTTAGTGAGTACAGGGGCAGCATATAGGAGGGAGGGAAGGAGAAGGGTCTGAGCAAGGGAGAGTCTAGCATTTGTGGTGAGAAACTTTTTATTGCGATATAGTAAACCAAGTTTTTGATTTGTCTTTTTTATACCTTGGAGCAGGTGGAGATTGAATTTGAGTTCATCATCAATGAATGACCCCCCCAAAATTTTGTGTGAGCATCTGGTTGGATTATAGTCTTATTAGTGGATGTAATTTCAAAGGTGGATTTTTGGTGAGTGAGAGATCGAGGCAGAAAGAGTAAGAGTTTGGTCTTTTTGGGGTTAAGGATAAGTAGATTATTGGATAGCCATCATTCAGTGGATAGAAATGCCTGTTGAGTTAGAGTGTGGAGGTTAGAGATATTGTCAGAGATAGAGATGAGGGTTGAGTCATCAGCATATTGAATGAGGGAAGATTCTTTACAGGATGTAGAGAGATTGTTGGTAAATACATTGAACAGGAGAGGACCCAGGATGGAACCTTGTGGTACTCTGGTAGGAACAGATATAAATGGAGAAGTTTAAGAAAGCCATTTGACAGATTGCTGCCTGCAGGATAAGTAACTGGAGAACCAGGCCAAGGAAGAAGAAGATAGATTTAGATTTTCAAGTTTAGACAGTAGTAGGGGATGGAAGACAGTGTCAAAAGCTTTGGAAAGGTCAAGGAAGAGACAGAATATGAGTTTGTTGTTGTCTAGGGCCTCGGCAATGGTAAGTGCGAAGGATAAGAGGGCAGTAGTGGTGCTATGGTTAGGATTGAAACCATGCTGAGTGGGAGTGAGAAGGCTGCTCTGGAGGAGATGGTTGAGAAGCTGTGAGTGAATGCATTTTTCAAGAATCTTAAAGAGGGGAGATAGAATGGCTATGGGGTGATAGTCAGAAGGGTCTGTAGAGTTTCCACCTTTATACAGGGGAATGGTGAAGAAGGATTTCCATAGGGTAGGTAATCCTGAATGGAGCTATTAATTAGGATAGATACAGGATAGGCAATGGAATCGGCAGCAATTTTGAGGAAGGTAGGAGGTAGGTTGTCAGTGGAGGGAGAGCAGAATTTAAGCTTTTGAAGAAGAGATCTGGTGTAGGAGGTAGGGACTGAGTGTAAAGGAGAATGGAGTATTACTAGGGGGGTTGGGAGGGTTAGGCATAGAAGTAGTGTTAGAGATGGTAGGTAAGAGTTTTTGGATGGAGTCTATGAAGTGCTTATTAAGGAATGTAACTGTTTCCAGTGGTGATGTGTCAGGGCAAGGGCAGGGAGTTGAGGGTTAACCAAGAGAAAGAATTCTGTTTAAAGTTGACCAAAATTTCCAAGGGTTAGATTTGCTGTTAAGCTGTGCAAAGTTATAGAAGGACCTTTTGTCATTATTTGTTTGTTTTTTGTCAGATTCCTAAGATGCCTGTATTGGTGGAGTAGAGGAGGTTCCTTAGCTTTAGTTCAGGCTTTCCAAGTACTATCTCTTTCTTGTGCATAAGATACTTGATTTCTCTTGATAGCCATGGGGCATGATTGGATTTTATTCTGGGAACAAGGGAGTTAAGGGTATTCAGGAAGATGCTATTGAACATGGTTACTGCATCATTAAGAGGGATTTGTTTAAGGATAGACCAGTCTATGCTGGAAAGAATGGAGTTGAACTGGGTTACATTAAAGTTTGAGAGTTTGTGACAGTCCCTGTAAAGGTGGGGTTTGGGGGGTGGGCGGTGTATCTAAGGAAAGAGGTGGGATGGTGGTCACTAAGGCAGTCAGGTAAGGTTGTGGAGTTATGGTAATGGTGGGGGGAGTTGATGAGTATCCAGTCTAAAATGGAGCTGGAAGATGAGTTTTTATGGAGATGGGTAGGGGTTGATCCATCAGTTGATGGAAACCATGTAGGTTGATACTCAGTTGTGGAGAGTCAGTTTTAAGTTTTGACCAATCTAAGTTAACATCTCAATGATGGTTTCATATGGCATATTGTGGGAAAACTAGTTAAGGATATTTTCTAAGGTGGACAAGTTATTCCCAGGAGGGATATAGATGGAAGCAATGGCCAATTTCTTGTGAGCATTAAGGTGGCAATTAAGCATAATAAGTTCTGCTGGGTGAAAGTCAGGGATGGGTGTGGGAAAAGGTGATAGGTTAAGGTTATTAGAGTGGAAAATGGCTACACCACCCCCTTGTCTTTAAACATACTTCTAGATCTCCTCAGATTTGGTCTTGATGTGTAGTTGACCAAGATATACAATACCCCTCACTGTTCATTGTATAGTTGGGATAATAGCATTTGAGGAGTTTGTACCAGTATTTCAATTTACCAAATTGTAATGTATGGAGAGAAAAAAAAAAAACAGGTAACAAAGAGATCTTAGGCCAATCTCAATGTCAGTATGTGTGCTAATCCATATGTCTTTTTATCTGTCATAATTGAAGATTGCCTAGAACAAATAATTTCTAGGCCTTCCAATTGTGATTTTGTTTTGGATGTTGTTCTCATTAATTAAAAAAGAAAAAAACAGCGTGTTCCTATAGAATATCCATGAACCTTCCCTTATACCAGCCCTAAGATAACTGCAGAGGATAGCTTCATTTTATGGTAAATACTAAGCAACTGATGTCAGCCTTGTAGTCCAGGAACTGGTCAAGAGAGATATTTTCTAAAGATATCTAAACTTATTGGAATGCATGAGAAAACAAATTATCATCACAAAGAACCAGACAAGTTATCATCAAGGGAATTATAGTTGCTAATTCAGGTAGTAACTACAATAAAATAAGACCTACATTCAAGAAGCTGAGAAACAAAACAAAAAAACCTTTATATGTCCTGTCTATTTAAGACACTGACAACACTGTAGACAGGATAGAAAGAAAGTGCCTTAGGTAAGAAAAATCACATGAATTAGCAGCTGTGAAACAGGCTAAGAACAACAACAGGCATTTATTCTTCAAACATATTATGTGGAAAACTAGCACACCTGAAACATCTGTTCTAAGGATGGACATTAAATAATAATCAGTCAGACGTTTGTGGTCTAACAAACTCCAGCATTACCATCCTAGATTTGGAAAACAACCTCCCAGATAGTGGCACTGATAACTTTAGATCCATTAATGAGGAAATAGTTAAGATATTAAATGGGCTAAATGAACATAAGGCCATTGGACAATACTCAAGATCAAACACTAAACTGAAAGCACCAAAATCTAGCCTATCCCTAATCCTTGTTTACACTGTTCAGTGTTAGTCTTTCTGCATTAAAGTTATTGTCATTCTGAAAAGAATGCAGAATTGTTTCAAGCTATCAGAAAGCAGGGGTTAAACTTTTCTGTATCTCCTACATGGTTGTTAGTCTCCTAAATAATGTGCCTGAAGTGATGGAGAATATTGGGAAGCTGTTTTGCAACATCATGCACATTTTATTTATTCAGGCATCTTCCAGTATGCTTTTCATTGTGGTACTTCAACTGTCGATAATCTGTGTTTTTGAAGTGACATATCCTAAGCTGTTTTTGAAGGTCCATTAGCTGGTGCAATGTTCCCTGAGTTTTAATAAAGCTTATGATGCAGTTAAAGCTGATCCATGGAATTTTTATTCTTTGCATACAACCTTACATTAAAAAACAGTAAAATGCTGTTATTATAATCTGAAACCTTAGTTAGGGCTTTCATGCCAATAAAGAAAGACAAACTATTATATAACTACCATGAAAACATTATGGTCCCAGAGGGACCAACTTTTTAAGAAGTGCAAGAGCATAGTAAGGATGCAGTGTTGCCATGCAACCAGTAGATTGAGTTGGTTTGCATTACAGGTAGATGCAAATTGAAATGCAATGCCTCTTAACATGAATGAATGAGACTTACCAGAATGGTTTAAGATTGCCTTGAACTGGCCATATGGGCTACGAGATCACTGTATATGATAAACATGCTATCTCTGAAATATTTGTCAGTCCTTGCCAGTAATTTATATGTATATATGTATGTATATAAGAAACATTTACTTTTGTTACATTGGGATGTATATATGAAGATCACTTCATTTATTTGCCATCTTCTATTCTATAGCCAGACTATATAGCATGCAGTCACCATCTGCATTATTTAGTATTATGTAACATTTTACCTGGATTTCTGTTCTCCCTAAAAATACAAAGTATCATTTACCAACTGCCTATGTTTACTTCATGCTCTTTTAAGAGAAGAATAACCTTTGTCAGATGTTTTTTTTTCTGGCTATTTTTCCATTAACTGTATTTCCTTCAAGAATGCTAGGTTTACAAAGTTGTGCATTGCCTATTACAGCTTATTGAGTATGGTTATGACCACGGTCCTGGAAAAAAAATACAATCCAGAGATAACAGTGTGCATAGTACGTATGAACCAATGCCAGATAACAAAAGACAGTTTGCAGAAAGCTGCACCGCACATATACTGCCAAAATATGGTCTATTTAGATTTTGGCTATACTGCTGATTATAAGATCTTATGCTAATCACAGCTTTTAAAGTATAGTTCAGTGGTCATATAGAAAGGATGTGCACAAAGGTATCAGTTACCCTTTGGCACTTTCCCAAAACAATAGATGTGGAGTTCACTCAATACTTCATGAGCAGATGCCTTCAAATTCTTCAGATACCTTAAGAACATTCTAGTAATGTTCTCTAAGTGTTAGACATGTTGCTACATTTGGATCAAGTCCTCAGACAGTGCCTGGGCTACCTGCTACACAGTGGTCTCCACCTCCTGTCATGAAGTGACCATGACATCCTTCTTAGCCTTCTGTCCCTAACTTTGTTGGCTTTCTTCCTGGTGATCTGAAAGATGCAAGCATAGACCTGACATCATATTCTAGTAATACAGAAGCATACCACACACACACACACACACACACACCCACACACACCCACACACACCCACACACACACACACACACACACACACACACACACACACACACACACACACACACACACACACACACACACACAACCCAAACCGTTACAGCAGCTCTAGATAGACTAGTCCCACTGGTACAATGGCAAGTAGCATCCATGCACCACAGTAAGAACAAGGAACATGAGAACACGGAGGCTGCAGATACATGAGGTATAATACATCACCAGAAAGTACATTGCTCATACAGTATCTATGAGAATGGTGGAAAGTCCACATGTATGTTTTAAAAAGTTCTTGCTATCCACACCACAGGTAAGCAGAACCATGTTGAGCCATACCCTACACAGACAGCCAGAAACATCAGCCAATGCATTTTAGGGGTATACATGTAATAGCACATGGAATGCAAAGCACAGAGGCATGACATGCATGTAACACATATCATACAACACATACACTGTGTACGTAATATGTGATGCAACATGCACACTGTGTCCAATGTTAACACTCATCCAGTAGGGAAAATAGACCACGACATATGGAACATGACACATGGATATCCTCAATACCATCAGACACATTTCAAATGTCCATATGCCATGTATCTTCATGCTACACAGTCATACTCTTGTACTTGATGGTTTTGTAGTAACATTACACCTGTTATGAATGACAGCACAAGACTGGGGACATGGACGGTGAAACCAATGTATCCATGAGAATAACAAACACACAATAGCCAAGGGTTTTTTATATAACATTGAAAAAGACAAATAATGGCCACCTGTGAGACATACAATGTACCATACTCATACTCATAGAACAGATAAAGAATCCAGTATGATAGTGGCAACCATTAAGTGCAACCAGGACAGGCTCAAGGAAGGGCTGGTGCACCCAAATCACAAATGATACACTTTTGGAAGGTAGCATGCACATTAGGTATATAAAGGTCAGGGTCAAGGAAGGGATGCACATCTTAGCTGCAAGTAGTGTGGTATGGGAGAGCATCACAAAAATAAGGTACAGCAAATAACTAAGAGTCTAAGACGCGTTCATGAATGGATACTGGATGGTATACGCAAGTCACAAGTAGAGCACTAGGGAACAGTGGTCACATGTCTGACACAGCCAAGACAGTGTCAAAGAAGTGATGGAGTACCCAAGTTACAGCCAGTGCAGTATGTGACTGTCCAGTACACATTACATACAACTAGGACTGAGTTAAATAAGGGATGTCACTCTAATGTTTCAAGCAATGTATTTGTTAGAGGTTCATGCACATTTAGCACAGCCAGGAGAGGGTAAGGATGGAGTAGCACTTGTGCTGTGGACAATGGTGCACACTTTAGAGGCAGTCAGGACAGGACAGGATGGAGGAAAGGATGATGCAACCAAATCAGTTGAAATGCACTATGGGACAGTGGTACACATTTGATGCAGCAAAGACAGAGTCATCAAATGGAAGGTATATCTGCATCACAGGCATTGTGGTATGGAGCAGGGTGCTCATATTAGTCAAAATCAAGACAGGATCAAGAAAGGGATGGTACACTTGATTAAACAAAGCCAAGTCAGAGATATGGAAAGGATGTCACATCTGTCTCAAATGCATTGTGAGAATGGGTTACTGCATGCAATGTGGTCATATGTGTAATAATTTGAAGGTGTCCTAAATCCTGTCTACTTACTGTACATGCACATATCACTAGCCCAAAATACCCACTAGCATTCTATAATAACCTTCAGCTTTGTTAGATTTTCAGACCATGGTTAATGCATTGTATATCACATGTTGCAAACCTCTTCACTAGGCATGGGCATGGAAGGTATGCAGAGGATGGTGCTGTCCTGCCTGACATAGACACTAAGCTACTGTAAACATTCAAACCAATGACTGGAGAAGTTAGATCACATGTGTTGTCACCGGTTCTTGTTATGGAGGATAGCAGGGTCAATAGTGAGGGCTCTTCAGGTTGCACTGTGACTGTTCTTTTCCTAAGGGCTCATTGAAGAGATGGACATGAAGAGACACATTCCACTTTTGCTCCTTGCTGGGGCATAGGGACACCTGCACTGCTGTCTGCCTTACATTATGTTTTGTTGATTGTCAGATATGTTTCAATGTATTACATATTTTGTGATGAAAATGGTATCCAAGGCATGGGTCAGTAGCAGACATCATCCACCCTATTGGTCACTACAGCTCTCCATCACGTTGCATGTATAGCATGTAGACAGACCTGTGCAGAGTTGGCATATATTATCAGGACACTAACTCATTGCATTTATATTTATACCTTAAGCCAACATGCTGCATCTTAGGCCTGAGTGTGCCACAGCTATGTTATGTCAAAGCAAAGATGCAAGATGAAAAGCACAGTGTCATTTGTGCAATGTCACTCTGCATGTTCTACCAGTGCAGTAAATGGGAACATTCTATGTGTCTACCATTTGTTGCTATACACTATAATGTCTTTGTAATGACTATCCACTGTGTTGTGCCTTGTTTACTACTAGCATGTTGCTACACTATATTCCTAATGCTGTGTTGCAAGGACATGGTTGTGGATACCACAGTTCATGGAATTACATGCTGTGAAATATAAATGTGTACTTGATTCACTACATTAATATAAAATTATGCAGAGCACTTATGCATGTAGCACAGATTCAAAAAGCAATATACCATAGATTAACCTCTGACCACTGATAGTGATCAGTTGTACCTAGAGATGCTGCACATTGCAAATGTCATGAACAGATGTGTGGAAGCTAGCATTAATGAATGCTTATGTTACCTGCAGGTTGTGGCCAGACAAAAAAGTAAGGAATGATGTGTTTCTCAGTGCCCTGTGCACAAATGTTTTGCTGCTTATGGAAAAGAGTGGCAAATAAGAGTTACAAGACAATATGTGGGAACAGGTGTTCAAGAAGATTAAAGCTATGGATAGCCACAGATGTCTGATTGCTGAATGTAGTTGCAGGGCAAAATGCAGAGAAATAAGCCTCCCCTTGCAAGAGGAATGTGAAATAAATGTTTTATCTAGTACACTCAACATGACTTCTGATGAAGAGTGTCTGATTATGCTTGTTTCCAAAAGGTCCATCACAGGTGTTCCAATGAGTGGTTAAGGTAGCTACCCCAGTAACACCCCATACCTAGCTTATCTTCTTCTGGCAAGTGCCCCTACCCTTAAGGTGTCATGTGAGTGGTGCCTTCACCATTCCATACTTTGCTCAGTACAAGTACTGGAGGCATCAACAATGGTACCACTGCAAGGATGGCACAAGGCCACCAGCACATGTGTGCCTGCTGCAGTTAGGCATAATGCCTTACTGTCAGGAAATGTACATGCCATGGTGCTGCTAATGACGTCACTAGGGGATGTCACCATGTGTTGGGAGTTGTGGGTACTGATGATGCAACACCAGGCTGTCACCACATGCTAGGAGTTGTGGTTGGACAACACAGAGATGTAACACCAGGATGTCACCACATGTTGGGAGTTGTGGGTGGGCAGCACAGAGATGCTGTAACACCAGGATGTCACCACATGTTGGGAGTTGTGGGGGGACAGCACAGAAATCCTGTGACACCAGGATGTCACCACATGTTGGGAGCTGTGGTCGGACAACACAGAGATACTTTAACACCAGGATGTTGCAACATGCTGCGAGTTTTGTTTGGACAGCACAGATATGCTGTAACACCAGATGTCACCATATGTTGGGAGTTGTGGGTAGAGAGCACAGATACGCTGTAACACCAGGATGTCACCACATGTTGAGAGTTGTGGTTGAACAGCTCAGAGATACTGTAACACTAGCTGTCACCATATGTTGGGAGTTGTGGTTGAATAGCCCAGAGATTCTGCAGTCCTGTACTTCAGAGTTGCTTTGGTAATCCTTCTGTGATGGCAGTGGATGGTGGAAGCCCACCTGGAAAAACATGCAGAGGGCCATTATGTTGACACACAATGAAGATGGCAGCCTTGAATCAGCTTTTATGGGATATGACCCTTCATTAGTTGGGGCATCATGGATACAGAGGTCTATAATCAGTCAACAATGGGTTTGGTGTCTATTCTTGCTTTGCTGTGACAAGTTACTGGTGCTGTGACAGGTATCTGGGCGCTGTAACCAGTGCTGCCATAGATGCTGTGGCATAGTACATCAAGATTCCGAGGACAGCATCACTACATAGTCCTTTACAGCACTGGCACTTAAGGACATTGAATGTAAATTGAGCAGCATATTTTAGGATGTCCATGAGATGTTTGAATGGCTTTATCTACATCTCTTTTAACTGCAGTAAGCCCTTATCAACAGAAGTGATGGTTGGATGTACATACAACATGACTGTGTCTTCATATTTGTGACCTCCTGGATGCTGTATTGAAATTGGTGCAGATATAATATTTCATGCTGCAAAAGTAGTAATCATCATTTTTACCCCAAAAGAGCCTGTTCACACACTGTCACTGCATGGGTTGACAGTAATGACCATGCAGCCTCTCATCTGCACATATTCCCCATGACCATGTAGACAATATCCTGCTGTTGATATTACATGTCCATCCAACTTTCATTACTGCATGAGGTCATATCTTCTTATGCTGTTCATATGACTTGTTTCTTAGCAATACGAGAAATGCTGTATAAGCATGTTTTATAATAATGTATTGCATATTATCCAGGTACCTACCTTTGTGGACTGTCCTCTCATAAGACCTGCTAGTAAATAGGTGTGCCTGTCATGTAGGTACATGGTTGACCCATCTCAATTTCCTGGTCCTTGGTGTTTTGTTTTGGATATGATGATAGTGTAGCTATGTTGACCCAACACTTCTGCATTCATACTAATGGCAATTTGCTCCTGTCTATTGCATACACTCCACATTATGTGTCACATCTCCTGCAGTACTTGCCTACATAATATTTTATTTCAGACAAACATGAGCTGGATATAGGTGGTGTTTATTTACCAGACAAAGCTCTATCACTGCACATGGCTAGAGTATCTGGGCTCTGGTGGCTTTACTTCATATTCCCAGATGCTTCCTGTTGGTTGTGGTCATGAGGCTGTTTGTGTGATGGTCAGCATTTGCAAGACCATGTTGTAGAGTGTGAATCAGACTACAAAGATGTGGCACAGCTTGTAGGGGACTGTACTGTGGTAGCCCACCAGATACAGTAACCAGGAGGAGGCATCTGAGTAATATGTTAAGCATCTGTGACACCTGTAATTCCTGGGGTAGTGGGCTACAACTCCATGGAGCCCTCTTATTATTGGTATTCTTTCCACCTGTGAGGTAGTCATGCAGAGATACATTGGGAAGTGTTGTATGTCTCATTTTAGGACCTAGATGAGACTTTGACTGGAGAATGGAGTCAGCTGTGGTTACTCTAAACTGTAGTAGAATGGCCTGTCCCTTTCCACTATGCACTTCTATGGCTGTACAAAATTTGCACTGTACATGTAGAGTGTGGGCATCCCTCTGGTGGTGATAATTTTTCTACTTCTGTAGGCTGTTGAACTGATTCTATAGTCTTCATGTTGGAAATTATGACGGCAGTTTCTCAGAAAGCACACTTCATGGCACAGTCCACTTAAACATTCAAAACAAACAAGCACCTCAGATAAATAAAGTTGAAGATACATTCTGGGTGGAGTGCAGACCATACTTAATTTTCATTAGCTATCTTATCCAGGCAGTCTGAAATGTAGCTTGCACATGAGGATATAGCCTTGAATGTATGATATGTCTTCTTGAATTGCATTGCTGCTTTCATGCATACATCTAAGGTGCATGGCCATCATTTGCATATATCATACATAGTAGAATGTCATCTGTGTTTTCTTTGTATGTGAATCTCTGGATGCTGCACTTCTCTTTAGCATATTGTTTCGATTCAGCTGTGTACTGGCTTCATACAGTTGTCACTGCTTTTATCTGTCTATCCCAGGGGATAAATTATGACAACTTACATATTGCTTTACTTTATTTTAGATGGAATGTCATTCCCTATGTATTCCATATTAACTTGCATTGTCTTCATTTCATCTTATATTATTCTACCAAATAAGTCAAACTATTTCATTTGCATTACCCTCCAAATGAAGAGCAGACCCAATCTTTTAACATATTCCTACTCAAGTTCCTCTTTTGTATTTTACTTAATTCACTTCCATTCTCTTAATAATAATTTCTTGCTTTTTTTTCTAATAAACCAGTTTCCATTTTAGTCAAAGACCTGACACCTTTTCTTAATTATTACTTATTATGCATCTCTTCCACCAAATAGCAGAATACCCTGAGGTAGTGGGTGCTATAGACTGCATGCACATATGCATCAAAGCACCACCCGGTGAGCGGGGTACAGTCTACATTAACCTCAAGGGCTTCCCCTCCATCAACTGCCAGGTCATATGTGATGCCCAGGGCATAATAATGAATGTGTGCACTGACTGCCTTGGAAGATATCACTATTCCCACATCTGGCATCTGCTGCAGCTGTACCAGAGATTTGCCAGTGGGGACATCCCTTATGGTCACCTAGTAGGGGATGCTGGTTACGCACTGGAGCCATGGCTGATGACACCCATCAGAAATACACACACATCTGAACAAGAACTCCATAATGAGGCACACGCACAGACCAGAGTTGTAATAGAGCATGTGTTTGGGATGCTCAAGTCACAGTTCCAGTGCCTGGACACATCTGGTGGAGCCTTGCAGTACTCCCAGCTTGCATGTACTCAAATTGTCATCATATGTGTCATGCTACACAATATAATCCTGTGGAAACAGCTGCAGCAGGAACAGCAGGGGCAGGGCCACACAGCCTCCCACCATTGCCAAGGTCTGCACAGGCACAGAGTGACTCAGAGGAAGAACAACCTCAGCCTGCCCCAGTAGGCAGAAGAAGACATTCCCAATATGCCCTGGCCTTGGCAAAGAGGCAATGCATAGCACATACACTGACACAGGAGGGACCCAAAGAATGATACCACTCTCTGACTCACATATACAATAGAAGGGGTGCCAAACATGACACTACCTGTGCTCAACCATGTATAGGGAGTGTACTATGTGCATCTGACATAGGCAGCCCTCCAGCACCATCCTCATTACTGGCACACACATAAGGTAAGTCACTCTCCTTACCAATTGCAGAATGGAGTAGTATGTGTTGTTACTTTTATCTATGGCATGGATGTGAGCATGCAAGGGAATCAGGTGGCTGAATGGGATGCCAGCAGATAGTAGACATCTATAGTGGCATCATGAGATCTGTAACAAATACTGGTGTCACCATAGTAGCCAGTACTAAACATGGCAACAAAATCCACTGCAGGAAATGTGCTGGGCCACATGTGTGTCCATATGACACATACATGCCAGTCAGGGAGGTTCACATACCAAACAACAGTCTCAGCCAGCAGGACAGGTGTAGACAAACACAAACAAAGGCTGTGCTAAGGCCTCTGAATGATGGCTATGGGCAACCTCCCCAAGGCCTACACAGACAGACTACAGTAGGTCAGGCAGTGGGATGTTAGTTCTGAAGGGTAGGAAGTCAGAAACTATGTAGGTCAATCGAACCTAACAGCTGTAGTACAATGATATGCCTCTAGTCAGCATGATAGGTTAGAATACAGAAAGAGTGGCGTACAGCAACAGTGGTCCCTCTCCATAAAGGTGGTGCTTCAACGGATCCTGGAAACTATCGCCTCATAAGCCTGACTAACTTGGTCTGCAAAGCTATGGAAAGGATCATCATGGATCTCATAAATAAAGATATTGGGGACCTACAGACACTGGATCCTACCCAGTTTGGCTTTGTTAATGGCAGATCCTGCCTCTTAAACCTGGTTGATTTATTTGAAACAGTCACCAAGGCCATTGACGAGGGGAAGGTGGTCCACACAGCCTACCTGGACCTCGCAAAAGCATTCGATACAATACCCCACTCGGGCATTATAGATAAGCTCACCAGCTTAAATATAAACCCCTATGTCACTAGATGGATTGCAAACTGGCTCAAGGACAGAACCCACATGGTTAGAATTGCTGGAGCCATGTCAGACTCCAAACCAGTTACAAGTGGCGTCCCACAAGGCTCAGTCCTGGGACCTCTCTTGTTCGGTATATATTTCTTGGAGGTACAGGCCAACACGGAAGGACTGTGGCTGACCAAGTTCGCAGATGACTGCAAACTGGGCACCATAATTGACTCTCCAGCCAACACAAGCATCCTCCAAAAGGCCCTCATAGAAACAGACAACTGGTGCCAGAGCCATGGCCTCAAGCTAAATGCCAAAAAGTGTATAGTCATCCCCTTTGGCAACAACAAAGTGCCACAAATTACCACATAGGTGGTAATCCATTAAGTACAGAAGAAGTAATTAGGGACCTGGGGACCCAAGTTGATAGCAATCTCTCATTTGACAACCACGTGGCCAAAGTGGTTAGAAAAACATTTTATATAGCCCACCTAATCATGAAGGGATTCACATCTAGATCAGGTCATCGTGCCTCTTTACTCATCCCTCATCAGGCCCATAATTGAGTACAATGCCCCTTTTTGGGATGTACCTTACCAGACACCTGCAGCAACTGGAAAGACCCCAAAAGTACCTCACCAAGAGGATCAAAGGGCTCAAACAGATGCCATATGCTGCCCGGTTAAAGAAACTCCAGCTCTACTCAGTGGCATACCGCCTGTTCAGAGGCGATCTGTGCCTGACGTATAAAGCCATGTCCAACCCGGAATTAATGGACATGCTGCACCTCAGAAAATCCAAATCCCATCGAGCTACACGCTCGAGAGACTTGAACCTCAGCACTGAAATAAATAGGACATGCTAGAGGGACAGATTCATAACCCAGAGGCTCCCTTCACTCTGGAATAAAATCCCAATCCAGGTTAGGCAGAGTCCCTCAGTGACTCTCTTCAAGAGGAATCTTGATGAGTGGATGGGAGATCGTAGGTTTACCCCGGGTATCACTTCTGTGTCACTGTTAGACAGAGGCACAGTATACTAACCTCGAAAAAGGGCATAGCAAAATAAATTTAAAATGGGTGGCGAACGCCAAACACATTCTGGCTAGGCTTATAAATGCCCTAGGGCAGATAGCCTAGTATGAACCTATGAACCTATGAACCTATGAAATGGAGTACCTGCCATACCAATACAGTCATAGCAAATGTGTACAAGTGTCAGGTGTGCCCCCCCAATCCTATGTAGAAATGTAGAAACAGTCAGGTGTGCCCCCTCAATCCTAAGTAGAAATGTAGTAACAGTTAGGCGTGCCCCCCTCCAATCTGATGTAGACATGTAATAACATGCATGTGTAGGTATAATACCAGTGGAGCACAGATGACCTGAGGTGGCCAAGGTAGCAGGATAAATTGTAGCATTTGTACAATATGCAGGTATGCATGTGTTAGGTTGATGTGTGTTTCATATTGTGTGGGAGTGGTCAGTATGTTTGCATGTTGAGGTTTGACCTGGTGGCCATTGTCCACTACTGCTGATGACAGGGCCAAGTCCTCACAACTGCAGTGCCAAAGACAATGCTCCCCAGTATAACACATGCTAGCAGTAAGCCATTGTAAATGTATGGCGGTAATATGTGTCACCATCTGAAAGATGGACATGGCATGACTGTTGGGCTCGATATACAAGCAGTACACAGGGAAGAGTACCCCAGACATACAGTATATAATGTGTAACTGTGAAATGGACACACCCTTGGAATTGTACATACAGGTATGCATCACATTTTCTGGGCTTGTAATAGGGAATACCAATGTCATCTGGCTAAATACTCGCAGATCACAAAGGTGATAGGACTAATGTATTGGGAAACGGCTGATGTCCCTGCACAAGCCAGCATAACTGGAATGGTCCATAGATATCTGTGAGTCAGATGCAAGTAGTGTCCATAGCACACATGCACCCAGTTTACCCAAACACCACCCACAGGTACCTCTCTGGTCTTATCCCTGCTGTTGGGAATGGGTACAATATGACCCCCACCTGTGTATGGCAATAGCGAAAGAATACAGCATGCAGTACAGGTGTCCCATGCAGGTGTGTCCCTAGCTGTAAGCAGTACCCTGCCAGCATCCACACCACCTGATCAATACTGATACAAAGTATTGGCATGAACACCTAGCACACCTACCCTGTCACCTCAGGGGAATATACTGTTTGGCAGTCTGGGAATGTAAGACTGACAGAATACAACAGCCTGCTACAGCTGGCCTGCATCACCACCAAATGCCCTACAGGCCTCTGCCAAAGGCCTGTGTCTCACCCATACTGCTAATGTATGTTATGTCATGGACTCCCAATTAACAACATAACACACTCCACATAAGCCATATGCAAGGCCATATGAACAAATCACAGTAACATGTCCACCATGTCCCACTGCATGAACTGTGGACCAACACCAAAACACAGCTGTGATGAGGTGATAACTATAGCGAAAGTATCAGAGAATGTATGCATAATGTATGGAAGAGGATAGAGTAATAGAGGGGGTGGGAGCATGGGCAGCATAGAATGTGCAAACTTCGACACATAGCCATGTGCACATACTATCCCTGATTGCAAACACAAGAATGGGTGGCTATAAACCTGCCCATACACCACATTAGGGGTAATGTCCTGACTTATGACCCCTGCCTCTGGGTAACCTGTGTTAATCTGTACAGCTGTGAGGTATTGCCACAGCAAGACAAGGCCATACTGTCACATTGATGGATTTACAAGTATGGGATCCTCTGCCATCACTGTACAAAGGTACTGAACTGGAAACACAGACCCAGCAGCAAGTGTCTGCAGCACTCCCACCAGAATGGCATAACTTGCCATGACTATGTAGGTGTTTGACCACAATATAGCTACATTCATCCTGTTTTCCCCAGGACATCACAACAAGCAAAAATGTCCACCTGACAGTACTTGAGGACATAAAACATCACAGTGTATAACAGTACACATGTCTGAATATCTGCTAACACCAGTACCATGTAGCAGAAGCAGTACAGACACAATCACCTGCAGTACACACTATCTCTTGCACAGTTTGACCCCATATTGCCAACTGATGTACAGATATCCTGCAGAAACAGTTTGCTAGCTGTAGGTATAGAACACAAAGGTCTGCACTGGAGTACAAACTACCGGGAATGGATCTACACATTCAATACAGAAGGGCATACTGGGCATGCTCACACACTTAGAGAAATGAAGGCAATGTCAGACAACAACATACTGAAAGGTCATACCGGGCATGCTCACACACTTAACAAATGAAGTCCATGTCTGCCAACAACAGTGGATCATGCATATCTGACAGTTATAGATGTTAGTGCTTAAACAAATGAAGCCCATGTCTGCCAACAACAGTGGACCATACATATCTGACAGTTGCAGATGTTAGTGCATACACTCATCAGTATGTCCCAGTCATGCTTTGCACACACATTGGATAGGAATACACAGATATATCCAAGGACAACACACTATAATATGCCAAAAGTACACATACATAAATGTGTGGAAGAGAGTGACAGTGACAAAGAGCCTTCCATCATGAGGCCTGTCCCACACAACACACAGCCAAATAGCTACAACCACATGATGTGAAAACGTCACTCACTGTAGAAATTAGCCACTGGTATCCCTTAGCATTACAGACTCTGTGGTGCAAGTGCTAGCTGTGTAACATGACTGTACAAGGCAGTAGTCATTTAGCAGTTGTATACACATACCTGCGGAATATAAACCTGCATGTGCCTGAGTGTGGTGTGTCTACCTCTAGATGAATGGGTTATGGCCCATGCACACACACTGTCCTCCCCATAGCCCTACTATGACAAGCCTGCTGATGTCATTCCCAGTGAAATACATCTTTGGGAAAGGAGTAGCCCAGTAATTTTTGTGGTGCATCCTATAACTGCGTAATGCTGTAGTGTGATAAACTAGTTAGGTAGGAGTTCTAATACCAGACATGGCAAGTGTGTGTGTGTGTGTGTGTGTGTGTGTGTGTGTGTGTGTGTGTGTGTGTGTGTGTGTGTGTGTGTGTGTGTGTGTGTGCCTCTGTCTGTGTAGGGAGCAATGTTTTTTAGGCTATTCACACTCACTACATTTCAAATGCCTACTTTGGCAAGCCTGCTGATGTCATTCAGTTTGAAATGCACTTTTGGGAAAGGGGTAGCCCAATCATCTCTGTGGTGTGTCCTGTAACTGTGTAATGCTGTAGTGTGCTAAACTAGTTAGGTAGGAATTTTAGTCCCAGACATGGCAACTGTGTGTGTGTGTGTGTGTGTGTGTGTGTGTGTGTGTGTGTGTGTGTGTGTGTGTGTGTGTGTGTATGCGTGTGTGTGTGTGTGTGTGTGTGTGTGTGTGTGTGTGTGTGTGTGTGTGTGTGTGTGTGTGTGTGTGTGTGTGTGTGTGTGTGTCTCTGTAGGGAGCAATGCCTTTTTAGGCTAGTCACACTCATTACATTTCAAATGCCCTACTTTGGCAAGCCTACTGATGTCATTCAGTTTGGAATACACATTTGGGAAAGAGGTAGCCCAGTAATCTCCATGGCGCATCCTATAACTGCATAGTGCTGTAGTGTGATAAACTAGTTAGATAGGAGTTCAAATTACAGACCTAGCAACTGTGTGTGTGTGTGTGTGTGTGTGTGTGTGTGTGTGTGTGTGTGTGTGTGTGTGTGTGTGTGTGTGTGTGTCTGTCTGTGTAGGGAGCAATGCTTTTTAGGCAAGTCACACTCATTACATTTCAAATGCCCTACTTTGGCAAGCCTGCTGATGTCATTCCCAGTGAAATACACCTTTGGGGAAGGAGTAGTCCAGTAATCTCTGTAATGCGTTCTATAACTGTGTAATGCTGTAGTATGATATAGTACTTTGGTAAGGGTTCCATTCCCAGACATGGCAAGTGTGGATGTTTGTGTGTGTGTTTCTTTGCCTGTGCAGGGTGCAATGCTTTTGAGGCCATTCACAGTCACTACAACCTCCATTGACCTTCTCTGGCAAGCCTCCTGATGTCATTCCCAGTGAAATACAACTTTGGGGAAGGAGTAGCCCAGTAATCTCCGTGGCACATTCTATAACCACATAATGCTGTAGTGTGACAAACTAGTTAGGTAGGAGTTCTAATCACAGACATGACAAGTGTGTGTGTCTGTGTTTGTCATTCGTATCCTGTGTGGAGGTGAGTGTGTAACAACTGGACTCATTGTGGAGTGGGGTTTGCAAATTTCTTATATGGTGGCCCTATCATATGTCACAATGTCCACCTTACAAGGATAACAGATATGAAATAGCTGAGAGGCTGGGGTGCCAATCCATACCCCTACATGCGACATCAAGGCCTGGCGAACAAAGTCAGCAACCCTTGTATTACCCAGAGAACACTGTCAACCCATGTTTTATACACAAACACACTTACCTAGGCAACAACAGCTATGTTGGTAGTACCCTACATATTGCCCACAGATAGTAACCGTGGTGTGATTGCAGTGGACTACAGAGGGCATTGCACCCTGCTCATCAGTACAATAGGCATGTACATGCAGACAGTGCGCCTTCAGTATGTTCCCCACTGGATGCCTGCAGCACCTGCGGTGCCATCAAATGTGACCCACAAAGGACATACCATGCCTTAACACATGCCTTGTATGGACAGATGCCACTGACACCAGGGAATACCTGTATCATGCTATCAATGTAGGTGCAGGGTCAACCTTCTGTCCATTACCAGTTCCCGCCACATGATGCCGGGACTGGCACATCTGATGATAACTATCTGTGTTCACAACATGGGCCAGACACCCCAGGTACAGTTCCACATGTCACTGTACATACATGTGGGACATGAGCACATCCCAGACACCATCCATGCCATGGACTACAGAACACATACATGGCAAGCACTGCACAGCAATGGCCAGACACAATAGTTACCCAGGTGACTGGATGGTGAATACAATACCCACCTGTGTGGGCCAATCCAAACAGTACACCCCTGAGCCACACTGCAGACCATTGTCATGTGGCCTGATGCCAAGGTATACCCTTCACCTAGCCTTGTATAGCTTTCTGGCACAGCCAACCACTACACACCCATGAAGCAATGCACTCATGCATGTCAGTACTGGCACCTTGTGTCTGTGTATGTGGTGTATACTGCTTTTGAACACATTCACACTCACAACAACTCCCATTGGCATACTGAAGCATGCTGTCTGATGTCAGACACCTTCACATATCCTTTGCCCATATAACCTCCGGATAACCCCTGTGGTGCATGTGATATCTGCGCATTACTGTATTGTGGCAGACTAACTAGTTAGGAAGTGTATTCCTGACCCTGCCAAGTGTGTCAATGTGGGTGAGTCCCTGAAAGAGTGTGGCTGTGTTGATGCTGACACCTGTTCATGTGGACAGGCACGTGTACTACACCTACCATATCGCTACCATATCACTGTTGCAGATGTCACTCACCATCACATATACGTTTGGACAGCTTTTCAACATGTAAGCTGTGAGGTGCATGCAATAACT
Organism: Protopterus annectens; assembly: GCF_019279795.1. Classification (NCBI taxonomy): domain Eukaryota; kingdom Metazoa; phylum Chordata; order Ceratodontiformes; family Protopteridae; genus Protopterus; species Protopterus annectens. The sequence continues at coordinate 639,918,077 of NC_056729.1, read as the reverse complement.
GCATAGACATATAATAGCAATACATAGTAAGTCAGGGGTTTAAAACCCTGTACTGGTAGGTGTATGACACAAGCATGCTTAGGTTTTACTCTCCCACCCCCTCCCTGACTTACTTTGTCTCTGTCTGTCTCTCTCACTCCCTTTCTGGTGGATGGGGAGAACTATACCTGCTTTGCTTAAGCAGCAGCTTGTGTTTTGTAAGTGATGCTCATGATCAGCTGATTGTATCTGCATGAATTGCAGTCCTCCTCTAGCTGATTGCACATGGAACAGCTGTGGTAACATTCCCATAGCCAATTGCATGGAAACACACTCCAATATCTAGGAACAACATGTTGGTGTTGGACCTTTTCATTCACTGTGAGTAGGACCTAGATCTGGTGTTTGGCAAATAGCATCACAGATAGATTTGGGATTTACCCCTAACAACATACACTGTGGAAACAGGCCAACACACAGGAGGGGGATGTGCCTGACATGACTACAGAATGTATGTGTTGTTATTCTGCATTTGGAGTAATGTTGGTTTAACAGGGTGTATGTGGATATGGCTGGTCTACATGTTTTAATACATGTCATGACAGTGCTATGTTATTGAGGAAACTTTCATCTGTAGGGTCATCTGCAGACTGGGCAGTGTGTGGAGCCTTTTGTTTCTTGTGTTATCACAGAACACCTATCTGAGAACTGCAGAAACATAGTGTGAGGACTGCAGTTAGTACATGGTGACAGTCATGAGAGTTACTGACTTCATATCCCTCATAGGACATATGTCACAACAAACCCTGGTATGACAGTAAATGTATGAGGTTATCACAGCAACATGCCAATATTGGGGCAGTGTTCATAGCTCCAGCCACAAGTCTGTCAACCTTTGTACATATGTCATGCAGTAAGAGGTGCATATGTCCTGTACACAATTATTTATTGACATCATACCTGATAACAAGCCAGTCAGATATCAGACAGCTAGACATGTTATGTATAGTAGGGGTTGTTTCTGAGGACATAGCTTGGCCATTCTGCGGTTGTGTGTACAGTACTGGGGTCTGTGTACTTAGGGTGATTATCAACAGTATATGTATTGCGCATATGTACTTTGGGCTGTGCACAGACTGTGGTAGATGCCATTGTTGTCGGTCCTGTTCTATCTGATGTTACATGCAGCTCCATTGTATGGTACCCTATTGGCTCACATGTCTGTAGCATCAGACACACACGTGTCCCATACCACAGACAGGCATCGAACCACACAGTGCCATGACCCACTGTATGTAGGGTCAGTGTGTGAGAGGCACATATGAGGATGGTGTTTATCAGACAATCCATATAGTGTCATATTAAGCTTGTGTAGCATATGTGGCTGTGGCTGTGTTTACAGTGGTTGTGGGTATGCACTTTCACACAGGTGTCTGTTACTCTGTACTGCGACATGCATGTAGAGCCTGCTATAATCACAGGTACATGTGTATTCCCCCATACAAAATGTAGTCCAGTGTTGTGGCAGTCTGCCTGTAGTCTGCACTGTGCTTTGTGACATGCCCAGCAGCCTAGTGTAATTACCCAGTGTGCTGATATGTCCAGTTATTTGCAAGATATACTGCTGCCAGGCCACCATAACTGTTGTGTATTTCTGACAAAGCAGTGGGATTCTGTACAGATGTATGTCACTAACTACTGGGTAGGATGTGGCCATGTGACCCCTGCACCACCAGGTATTATGTGTCAGGACAGACTGGTGTGTGTGCATGCATAAACAGTGTGGGCATATGTAGTCCAGTATTTACGTGATATACCCATGTACATGGCTATTAGCCTCCACACTGGGAGGCATGGTCCACATGTCTCGCATGAAGGGGATATGTGTACACCTCTGGACTGACCACAGAGTGCCATACTGTCCACATATATTGGTCATATCTCTGTTGTAGTCCACAGGATCATTACTGTGCTAGCAGTGGTACTGTACTATGATGTCCTTAGGATGTCTGTCAGTAGCCAATGGCACACATGTTAAAAGCAGATGTAACCTCCCACACACAACATGTCTGTTAAGACAACCCTTATTACAGTAGCAACAGCCTACATATATACCTGCAATACATACATGACATCCCCTTGCACTAAGAGGTTGGGACTACTGGGGCTGAGGTAGGACTCCACTCAATGTTCTGGACATATGGTGAACATATATGTATATATATTTATCCAAATATCTATATAGATATATACACATATACATATTGACATACATAGATGGATATATATATATATATATATATATATATATATATATATATATATATATAAGCACTCAGATATATACATATACACAGCGATATATGTCTACACATATACAGATATAGATACCTATGCACATATACTTATGGATATCTACAGGGGTAGTAACCCAGGGTACATGCTGCCACACTGGCATGCTGTGTATCATGGCAGTACTACTGTTGACAGTGCTTTCCCAGGCAAGAGTAAAGCACTAGATGTAGTACTGACAACAAGCACACCTGCAGGCATAGCTGGACTCTGAGGCCTCCCTGTTGTGTTCCTGGTGTGTGAGCTGTGTCACAGTATATATCCCCTACTGGATAATGATGTGACATGTGGAATGTAACTTTAGACTACCGTCTGTACAGCACATGTTAGTGAGGGCTTCCAACATGTAGTTATGACATACATATTGTTATCAAACGTCTATCTGTCGACACATACATCCTACTGCATAGCAACTTGCCAAGCTGATGACTGTCAGTCCCTGTACAGAGACGCAGATGGCAGGTATCCAGGTGGGTATGTACAAGCAACCTATACTTGATTGACACTGACATGTCTGCCCAGCTGTGTAATAACTAGCACATATAAGAGACAACACCCTGTACACACCACATGCCACAGGTACCTCCACTACACTACCACAGTCAACAGAACATGCTTGGGTACAGGTCTCCATCACAGACACTAACCATGTGTTGTAATACATGTTGCATACATGTCAACTTTATTACCTCAGTGGCCATGTGCAGGAGGCACCCAGAGGATTGGCTGATGCATGTCACTCTCACCCTGAGGGTCACCACAGTGGTGCCATTCGATAGATTGCCTGCTGGCACATGGCAGGTAGCATGATACCACTGTACACACATCCAATTCACAACCCATCTCTCCATGGTTAATAGCCAGGTACACAGCTATGACCACCTGCAGTGATGCACCCCAGTACTGACACGTGCATGTGTGCATTACTGAGGATAGCAGTGTCTGTGTGTTAGTACATCTGTAGTTGGGAATTCCATGAGGGCCTTCACGACCACTGCAACACCCATTGCCATAGTCAGTTGTGGCTGCTGCTGTATCGGACATTACATGTACCCTGTTATGCTCCTCTCCCTACCATCTACATGAGCCTTGCAGTACCAGCACAACAGTGTTGTACAAATGGGTTGCTATCATGGGATACCCATTGAGTTCTGGCAAGTGTGTGCATGTGTGCATGTCTGTATATCTTTAGGGTACAGCATTCTGAGGCCACATACTCCTATTACAATATGCATTGCCACACAGTAGTACAGATAGTGTTGTTGCTGCCCATAGATGAGGCATGACAATGCAACACCCTACTATGCCTGTGGCATGTGCATTAGATGCATATCCCTGTAGTACTACTGTTGGGATATACAATGGGTTGTATTGCAGTCGTGGGCAATGTGTGATGGTGGGTATGTCAGAATGTCATCATGGGTGCCAGGGAGTAAAATATCCACTGGGGATGTGGGTGCTGTGTACACTGTCATCACACCATGGTACACCAGGTATATGTCCCATGTATTGCATTATGGTGACCACTGTCACCATCAACCATACAGGTAACTGATACTACAATCCAGCACAGTTATGCATGTGCTGTGTGCAACCTTCTTGTAACACATTGGACACATGGACAGGTTAGTTAGCAGTGATAGGCCTGGGTCTCTCAGATGTGTGTCTGCCTGTTACGTGTCTGTTAATGTGTATATGATGGTATGTATTGTCCATATACAACCATTACATCCTCCATTAGCATACTGTACATGTCTGGGGATGTTCTGCATGTAACATGTAACCTGGAACACACCTCACCCTAAATGCTGTGTGGTGTGTGGAATGAAAGCCACACAGTTCAGTAGCACTACATACCTAGGTAGGGGTTTAGTCCCAGTGTTGCCAAGTAAGAGTGTGCATGTATGTGGATGGGCCTACATCAGGTTGCAGAATATACACATCCCGGCGGGTCACCTGTCCATGTGGCACAGGCAATAACTGTTATATAAGCCTGTGACATGTGTTCAACTGTACCCAAGATATGCCACAGCCATGGTGTCACCACAGTACCATACCCCTTGTGGAATATGACTGCAGACCATTCTCCTGCTGACACATGTACATCTACAGTACAAATGGATACCATTATAGAGATCACAATCAACCAGTGTTACTAACAGCTATAATGCATCATTTCTGGATGGCTACACTACCTGTAAGCATTAAACATTACTCCTGACAACATGTTACACTGCAGTACTTTGGTACACTGCAGTACAGTCACCGTGTGCATCAGAACCATATTAGCCTGTCCCTGCATCGATGTTATGGATGATAGGGATGTGGTACAGATATCATCATATGCACAGGGTGTGTTGTTGGTTTGCCAGAGGCCGAGGGTGGGCCATACATTTGACACCATGTGTGTGGGTGAGGGGTGTAATGAGTTGAACTGGGCATGGTGATGTGATGTGTGTAGGTATGGGGTTGCCCTAGGTGTGTTCGTATAGTGTGTGGGTATGCATGCACACAGTTCTACCATGTGGCTGCCCTATACAGATGTTTATGGACAGCTGTAGACCATACCTGGCAGGGTGTGCAGTTCACTACCTCTGTCCACAGACACGTGGACTGTGCCTGCCAATGGTTCCATGGGCATGTCCAGGTACAGACCTTGATGTGCTACTCTCCCCTGATGATGACAGATGTCCACTGGAACCAGGTCCCTCCTGGGACTGGCCAGGACCACGTTCTCATGGCCTGCTGTGGTGTGTTGTGGACAGCTCCCCCCTGCAGTGCTGGGGCTGGTACTGTCACTACAGGAGCACCTTGGTGTCCTAGCACATCCATGTTGACCACCAGCTGTTGGTGTTGCTAGCCTACATCCATGTGGCCATCACTACACTCTCAACACATGTTCAAGCACTGACAAATCACGGTCGATGAGGCCCATTATCTCACCAAACTGTCTATCCATGACCTCGGTATGAGCACTGAGGGCACCAGACAGTTCATGTAAGTTGTCTATTGCAGATGAAAGAGCAGCCCTCTGCACCCTCAGGCCCTGTCTGATGTACAGTTCCATATGTGCCTGCGCCCCCATGACAGCCTGAAACATGCGTCTGGTGGTACCAGGTGTGGTGCGTCTGCCAGGGGCATGATGACCAGTGGCCCTACCACGAGCACCCTGGGACATCTGCCTATGTGGTGCCCTGCCGGACATCTGACTATGCTTGCTGTGACCAGACACAGTAGGCATGTATACCACACTCTCCTGTGCACTGCCACCAACTGCCAGCTGTCCCTCCGCTATGGCCACTGGTGATGGGGTATGTATAGGCACTGAAACTGTGTGCAGGGTTGGGGTGGCTAAGAGGGGGCTATCAAATGAGGGCACTTGTTTCTGCCCCTGACAACCCCACCTTTGCCTCAACAGTACTATCATCATCTTCAGTGTCTGTGTGGACACCAACATCAGATTGCATGCAGGAGGGACCCTGACCCACCTCGCCACCTGTGGGGGAAAACAAGAAATGCACTTTAAGACCTGTACAGCATTGCATAACAGTACACACACACACACACACATACACACACACACACACACACACACACACAGACACACACAGACACACACACACTCACACACACACACACACACACACACACACACACACACACACACAGACACATTCCACTTTAATACCTACCTGAACATGACTTTACAGGCAGTCCCACATTTTTTTCCATACATTCCCCATCCTGCATCATACTTGGTAACATACACTCATTAATACCACTCATTAACGTATCATTCCTCTAAATGCCTAGACAAGTGATCACAACACAATACCTGTTACTCCATTACCTCCTTGACCTGAGTGGAGTGGTTTTACAAGGCCTCACTGCTGTCATTCAGTGTTCACCCTGTGTATGTCCAGACATCTTGAACATGACCCCTATATGTGAGGGGCTACTACGTTCACTCCATAATGTCACGCACTGGAGTGTCATGTGTAAGTATTGCTCAGTACATGCCAGATATGCTGCTCAATCAACCTGTCATGTGACAACTGTAATATATGGATACACTCCCTTGTGTTGTCTAGTAATTCCCCAATGCATCTGTAGTGCTGCATATGTGGGTTGTCAGTCACCTCTCTGCTGAATGCAATATTAAGGGTATACCTGGTGTCTACTTTCCCTCTCAATGCATGTTCCATGCTACAGACCTTATTATACTATTGGCTGCCTGTGATTACATATCAGACAAGCATTCCTGGTGTGTCATGTGTCAGTCCATGTCCATGTACTGCACAATCCCAAAGGGAAGTACTGGCGTATGAACAACCACACAATCACACATGTGCATACAGGGACACCCACACAAACACACATTCATACACACACACACACATCCTACATGCATCAACCTCCCTCCACTTCACCAGAGTGACCCTGCAGACAAAATAACCACACACACACACACACACACACACACACACACACACACACACACACACACACACACACACACACATACGCACACACACACACACACATACAGGTGAGGTTGCACAAAGATAGTACACACAGTCCTCCTATTACCCATCTGTCAACATGCATAACATATGGTACACAACAGCATGCAGTGCAGCTATAGTCAATCCATGCTAGCAACAGTGTACATGTGTGTGATGCATGGGCTGTGTTAGTAGGTGATGCTCCTTCCCCTGGATACCACTGCACCCATGTACACAGTATTGCTGTGCACCTGTTCTGCACCCTGCCATGTACTGTGCACCAAATCTCACAGGTGTACAACCCATTGCTAAATGTGTAGAACTGTGTCAGTTATGTCAGCTCTAATGCTCACAGTCCCTATGTTTTTCAGCAACACATACCTGGGATGATAGGTGGAAAGATGTCATTTGTGAATGCCTGATGTCTGGTTTACAGATCTCAACAGCAGCGGACCATGTATGACCAATCCAGTACTATTACACTGACAACCATCAGATCATACTGTGGCTATGGGGAGCGTACACACCCTTATTGATATGACGCACCCTTCCTTGATTTGCCATGGGACCACATCACCACATATATTAACAGTACATGAGCCCGATATGTGACATATGTCCTGTACATTCACATGCAGTGTCTACGGAATGTGTTAGGTGTGTGGATGCTGACCGTAATGCATACACTCCGTGAGTGCATATGTGTGCACTCCCTTATCATGACGGTTTGTTGCACCTATTGTTATGGGTACTACAGCAGTCACTATTGCTGGCAGGGTATACTAGCATGGGCCATCTGCATTTGTCAGTGTATGGTCAGTCTGCCCTACACATGTCCCCCCTATCTGCATGATTGCAAGGTCTACTCATGTGCACATCCCTTGGTGTTCACACACTGCCATCACTATTGCTGTGGGGGTAGAGTTACGTCTGCCACAGTTTCTGAACCTGAGTGTGTGCAGATTCAGTCATTCTTAGCATCCTTAGGATCCCTGCTGCAGTGCACTGGTGTGTCATGCTGACACCCCTCCTCACCTTCAGCCTTTTTGGAGATGCTTGACAAGTAAGGCCTACACATGTGTGTCAGTTTGCAGTGTCCCATACACTGAACACCATGTGTTACAGCCTAGTCCCAACTAATAATGTGGACCACAGTAATGCGTTATGCCATAGTGTACATCTGTAACAGTTGCCATTGTAATACTGGTGGATACACTGTTGTTGCACTGTATATGGGTGGTGTTTCACACATGTCCCTACTGTAGGCCATGTGTCCCAATATTATGTTAATCCCTGTGGACACATTTCACAATGACAGGATGTTAGCCATCTTGCAGGTGTCTCACATATCCCTCCAATTCCCCATCACGGTCACCACTGTGATGCAGTGCATTAAACAGCAACAATACATGCACATGTACAGCATGAATTCTGGGCAGGTGTGTTAGATGTGTGCATGGAATATACCATAGCCATTACATGCCTGGTGTATTGACAAGCATCAATATAAACAATACTCACCAGCTACTGGCTGCTGCCTTGGTGTATACTGGAGGGACCTACATAAGAGGGTTAGAGATGCGAAGTCAGTGGCCACACCTGTGGCATTGCTACAGGGTGGGTGCAGCATTACAGTACATCAACAGTACATGTCCACAATATTACCATGTATGCACATCTGTTTATTACTACTATGCAGCAACAAACTATATATATGACATGTAAGATATGCATGATCTACCTTTACAGATGTGGATGCATACATAACAGTGGTCTACTGATGTGCCCTGTGGCCTTACATGCATGCTCCTCAGCCAGTGTGCGGGTAGCACCCACCTCCACAATGGTGTCTGGCAGTTGTTGGCTGTGCGGATGGGCAGGTGCCACAAGGCTGGCGAGGAACTCCTCAACACATGTCAAAGGGGGATGGATGGCATGCCCCCCCCCTGTTGTGAGGTGATCCCCTGGACTGCAGCAGCATGCCAACGGGCATTGTGAAGCAGGTCAGAACAATGATGCCAGACCTTCTCATAACTGTGGTTATGCAGTCCGACATCATTGATCCTGTGGACTAGGTCGTTCCACAGGTTGGTTCACTCCTGCTGCTCATGGGCAGCCTGGCCAAACAGGACAGGGAAGTGCTGGATTAGATAGTTCAGCACTATGTCATTTTCAGCTGCTGAATAAGCAGGGAGCCGTCCATGTGACATCTTGCTTGAAAGACATAAAGATGAAAACAGGTCTGAGCAACTTATACAGCAAGATTGCCATAGTTCTTTATGTACATCTCTGTCATCCCCCCACCATATCAGTGACAACAGACTGTACGCACAACTCAATAGGTATGGCTACAGCTTACCTATCAGTAGGACAGATATTGTATTGTATCACACTTTGTGCTATGTGTTTGTAGCCATGTTCCATGTGTGGACACTATCATTGTTGGCCTCTTATGGACTATTCACCTACATGACATTGTTCAGGGCCACTATGGTTCCATATATGCCTGTGGTATGCTTGCTATGTGATTGCTGCACATCTGACATTCTGTGGTATTGGGGATATCTATGCGTGCTGTTTGTGGGATTGTGTAGATTATTACTACCAACATATGTTCTATAACAGTGACACAATAGCATGTTTAGGGAATATTTGCAAACAGAACTACTTCTTCAAACTCATCTGGCCATGTTACTAGGCCAGATCACATGTGGGACCCACCCTGTGGCCTCCTCATGTACTGGTCCAGCACTACCTTCAGGTGGAACCACCACAGGGGATGTTGTCCCCATGGGGGCACACACAGACATGATCCTGTCCCCCGAGGTCAGGTCAAGGGTCTGTTTCATAGCGGGCTCCACAGACACATGTGGAATGTGCTACATCACCTTGAGGCACCCAGTACAGATTCACAGGGTCCACATGTTCTTCCTGCTCAGCCTCCAGGCCAGGCATCTTCAGGGATGTGGACTATTGTTGTAAGTAGCAATGAGTGGATGTCTTGTTCCCATTGTTTCCATATTGGGGCCCATGGGGCTTCCACATCACAGACCACACACTCCATCCAGGGTGTTTACCCACCACATATGTCATATATCACCCCTGTAGTCTGTCCTCTATATATATCAACCCAGACCACCTCCACAAATATACCTGTCATACTTCCCCATATTCCCATTCCCTAATTCACACACAAGGGCAATGTGGTCCCAACACAGGGTTCACATGTGACATACCCATCCATGCTGCACAGACTTACAGCTGTATATATATATCTGTGTGTATTGCTATCTGTGCTGTTCCCTCACATGTGAAAGAGGAAAAAAAAGACTGTGGTGCTAATATAGGGGACATGTATTTACATACATATATATATGTGTGTGTGTGTGTGTGTGTGTGTGCATGTGTGTGTTTGTATATATGTAGACATGTGCATATAGATATATATCTATATATGTGTAGATATATATGGTGTTGTATATATGTGTTTATATATATGTCTTCATATGGGTATCTGTATATCTGTGGACATGTATATATATATATATATATTTTTTTTACACACACACACACACACACACACATATATATATATATATATATATATATATATATATATATATATATATATATATATATACATATACATATATCAATAAATAAATAAATAACTAAATGAATAAATAAATATATATATATATATATATATATATATATATATATATATATATATATATATATGTACACATATACATACCTATATAAATGGGTACATTCAGACATCAGGTCCACAGTCTCAAAACTCCTTCCTGCACAGCTGGACTGTTCTGCCTTGCTACAACACAGACAGGTGCCACATATGGACACAGCCTAACATTAGGGGGATGTATATAGGGCCAGATTGCAGGTAACCCTATTACACACCTATGACATTTCAGCATGCTACAATACATGTTAATCTGAGTGTCTTGCAAGTGGTGGGCTGTAGAACCCACATGTACATCATTATGGCATTATTTCCCTTCCATTACACACCACACATTATATTGGCATATATCTTGTCAGTCGGTGCTGCTCTGCACAGTTGATGGGTATGGCCCACTACCCACAGGGACAGACTCTAATGTCCATAGGAGTTGTTCAGCTGAAGATCATTACAACAGCAACACCCAATGGCACACATCTACCCCAGTATTATGGACCAGGTACTACAGTCAATTACATGCATATATTCTTCACTTACCTGTTGTGGGCATGAGGTTTGGTGTGGATAGTATCCTTGTAGGAGGTAGTTTTTTTCACTCCTTCTCCTGCCTCCTTTGTTGTATTTTCTGGTGTTGTTGCAGTTCAGGAGCTGTTGTATGTTTTCTTTTTTTTTTTTCCTGTTTCACTTTATTTCTCTCTCTCTCTCTCTCTCTCACTCTATCTATCTCTCTCTCCAGTAAATGGATTGAGCTGCCTGGAATAGATTGCAGCATGGCTTTTGTGGGTGATGCACATGGTCAGGTGATGACCTCTGCACCAATCAGTGTCCTCCACTTGCTACCTGCATGCAGCCAGCTGTGTAGTACTTCCAATTACCACTGTCATGGCAACCCACTACTATAAATCCCTACATCATATGGGCATGATACTTTACCTTTCCTGTATGGTGGACATCCTTCCTGTGTGTGGGCAGCAGTGTTACAGACAGCAGGTAGCAATACCTCTTACAAGAGCACTCACACACTCAGGCCAGCTACATATTTGTATGAGGTTCCGGAACTACAAACAGAGAGTGTGAGTACTGTTGTTATATGAATTGTACAGCACCAGTGTTACAGGGTTTGTGTGCACATACTAGTTTAACACAGACTGCAGTCTGTCTGCATACCTCTCAACTGTGTGCCTATCCACTTGATGGCCAGAGGTGTGCGTCTTATGTTTTGCCTGTCCACCACACAGGTCTTGTGTCAGATATATCACTGGCTGTGTGTGTGTTGAGTGATATCAGTGCATGGCTACATTCATTTGTGTTTCTGACTTCATATTCCTGACTAAGGGTACGTTGCAGACTATCCTGAAACACCAGCGACTTGCTTAATGTATGACAACACTATTTCACATATGGACTTGTGTTCCAGCCTCTGTCCTCCACCTACATACCAGGCTTTGTCCATATGACATGCAGTCAGGGGTTGTTATGTAGTGGCCTGTCATTATGTCATGCTGCTATTCCTTCCATCATTCCACTGCTGTTGTGGCTCCCACACATATTGTGAGGTTGGGTCCATATATGTGTGGGCTTCATCTGCACAATACATGTGTGCCCTTATGCAGTCCAGAGGCCAGTGTATGTAACAGTGATATATGGCCCTGTATGTCAGTCTATGGGGGGGGGGGCACCATAATTAACCTAGGCTGTTACAACATGTGGAGGTATCAGGGGTAAGCTGCCTTAACTTATCTGGATGTACATTACCATACAATTCACCTTGGGTAAATACAGGCCTACTGCTTCCTGCCATACAGACTGTTCTGTCAGTGTGATTGTGATGGTTTCAGTTATGGCTTGTTACATAACAGATACATCCCATTGTATCAACTGACGTCTTTACCCCCTAGGGATTGTGTACAGAGTGTAGATAGAGGCTGCTGTACTATACATCTCCATTACTTACTGTTGATTGATTGTTATCCTGTGGCCCAGTCTGTCTTTACTGTTGTACTACTTGAAGGCCTTGGCCTGGGCAGCAACATTTGCAATCCTTTCCAGAATACTGTATTAATTTATCATTTGACAGTTGCATTAATCTGTTTATATGTATTTCATAGTCTAAACAGCAATATGACATAGCATATACAACTGTAATAGTACACAGATAAATCTTTCTCATGTATGGAAACCTGTGTGTGGTGTTATATCCTTTGACCTCTCTGTGGGTATATGTTGCAGGCAACAATTTTCATTTGTATGGGTGACTCATACAGTGTCCATTTGGTAAGGTGGCAACTGTAGGCATACTGGCTGTTCCGTATGGTCTGCACCCTCTACATATGTATCTTTCTATACATGCCTCTGTGTGGGTATGTGTAATTACATATATATATATATATATATATATATATATATATATATATATATGCATCTGCATATATGTGTCTGTCTATATGTAGCTTAGGAATGTTGATTGCTTCCACAATGTAAATGCCCTATGGTAGCCAGACTCTACTGCATGATATGCTATTGATACCAACCTGACATCATACAGGTGGGATGGAGTACTATTAACATCTTGTGCCCATGTTGTGTGAGGTCCTGGTTATGGGATTTGCAACAGTTGGTATTGTATTGCAGGGCAGACCTGTTTGACTGTGGGGGGGTATCAGTACGTACAAGATGTATGTTGCCTGGGTCCCCTCACCCCCATTAATGGTGCATGTGGTCATATATGTATTTGTTATGTTCTCTTTTATATCTATAGATATCTATCTGTATATACATATATTGATATATATAGATATATGCTTGCCTTACAGCAAGAGGATCCCCAGTTCGATCCTCAGCTGGGGTGCCTTCTGTGTGGAGTCTGCATGTCCTCCCTCTGGTCACGTGGGTTTCCTCCGGGTACTCCAGTTTCCTCCCACATTCCAAAGACATGCTGTAGGTGGATTGGACACTCTAAATTGGCCCTAGGTGTGAGTGTGTGTGTGTGTGTGTGTGTGTGTGTGTGTGTGTGTGTGTGTGTGTGTGTGTGTGTGTGTGTGTGTGTGTGTGTGTTTGTGTGTGTGCCTTCTGTCAAAGGTTGTCAACTCAACACCGTACAACTCCATTGCCAATCATGAGCAGACAGATGATCCGCTGTGGGGTCCCCTAACCAGGAAAAAGCCGAAAGAAGAAGAAGAGGTATATTGCTATATATATAGACATACATATGCAGACATATATATCTATAGATGTATGCATATGTAAATATATATAAATATATATATATATATATATATATATATATATATATATATATATATGGGTCTACTTCATATGACCTAAATTTCATTTGACTGAAATTCATTTGACTGAGACCAAAACACTGAAAGTTCAAAAGACTGAAAACTCTGACTAAAACTCATAACAATGACACATTAAAGTAAAAGGTATATGCCCTTTTCCCCACTGTAGTGCGATCCTGGAGTTAGTATATATAGTTAGGGTGTGTGTGGGGGGCACAGCCCCCCCATATTAGGGTGTGTGGGGGCGAAGCCCCCCACATAGTTTAGGTAAATATTGTTTTCTGCAAAGAGTTATTCATTGCAGTTATAAATATCCATGTGTATGGTTTAAAATGTATAAAGTATGTGGGGGGCTTCGCCCGCCACACCTGTCATTGTGGGGGGCTGTGTATATATATGTGTATATATATATATATATATATATATATATATATATATATATATATATATATATATATATATATATATATATATATATAGGTCCCTATCAAATGATAGAAAACTCATTTGATGGGAAATCATTTGGCTGAAACCAAAACATAGAAAGCTCAAAACACTGAAAACTCATTTGACTGAAACTCAAAACACTGAAAATGCTATATGCCCTTTTCCCCACAGTAGTGCAATCCTGGAGTTAGTATATGTAGTTGGGGTGTGTGGTGGGCACAGCCCCCCACAATGGGGGGTGTGGGGGGCATAGCCCCCCCACATACTTCATACATTTTAAACCCTACACATGGATACTTATTATTAGAATGAATAACTGTTTGGAGAAAACAATATTTACAGAAACTATGTGGGGGGGCTATGCCCCCACACCCCCCATTGTTATACTAACTCCATGATCGCACTACCGTGGGGAAAAGGGCATATAGCATTTTCAGTGTTTTGAGTTTCAGTCAAATGAGTTTTCAGTGTTTTGAGCTTTTTATCTTATGGTGTCTGTGAAATGAGTTTCTGTCAAATGAGCTTTCTATCATTTGATAGGGACCCATATATATACAATACACACACACACACACAGACACACACACACACACATACACACACACACACACACACACACACACACACACCATTGCACACACACACACACACACACACACACACACACACACACACACACACACACACACATACACACACACACGCACACACACGCACACACACACATCTACATGCTTAAATACATTTCCTGTACTGTTGAATGACTGTGCTGGATGATATGTTTGTGAAAACATCAGGGTTGTGCGTATCTGACATGGCTTACTGGTAAATCACTTTGGCTATTGTGTGCAGGGTCCTGGGTTTCAGCCTTGCCGAGACTGTTTATTTTGTTGCTGGCAGAACAAGGGGAGTTGGATACAGAGTGATTAAGGTACTTTTAAGCAGTTGTAAGTGGGTTTGCGCAGGTAACTTCCAGTTACAGTTTCTTATACTGATTTAGCTTCTCAGTTGCTTAACCTGTGTAGGCATTGCTTACCCCCTCACAAACAGGCTTAAACCCGCTTACTGCTGCTTAAAAGTGCTTACTCCTGCTTACCCCCGTGCTAATTTCTTTAAAAGAAAAGAAAAAAAAAGGGTTGATAGGAAAGTGGTGAAAAAGGTGTACAAAGAGGGAAAGATAGGGAAAATAGCTAGGGATGTGCAGGAAGGGTGTAGGCACGGTCCATAGTAGCCCATTTCTTCTACAGCAACAGCTGTGCATATACACTGAATTTGGGGGTAGATTTAGACACTCAAACCCTGATAGAGGGGGTGAGGACAACAATAATATGTTGTGAAGCCAATTAGGCCAGATGACATGTATTCAGTGGACACGTATCTGAAATGGACAGCTATTTATGGGGCGAGATTTTTTTGGGGGAAACAGATTGCCCTTTTTGTTTCAGGTGAGAGTAGGATGTTGGGGAGGGATAGTAGGTATATTTGGGGAGGTGGGTTGGGTAGATTAACAGACAAGACAAACAAGACACATACAGGGTCAGTATATGACACATGTGGGGGGTAAATACTTTGATGGGGAGTGGTGTTGGGAAATCAGAAGTCCATGAGTCCCCTAGTGGAAACAGTGGGACTGAGGACCCCACTCATGAGCAGTCACCACTGCACCTTCACAGCCCCTAAGGTGGCTGTACTGGGGGCTGAGTTGGAGAGCCAGCCCAACCCTCTAGTCACGACACGCGGCCCTCGAGCTGGTGTAGCAGATCTCCAAACGCCAGGTTTACCTCACTACACACCAAGACCTGGACCTGGCGACGGATGACAGGTTCCTGTCTGCGTCTGCTCCCAGGGGGAGTGAGCCCCATCTCCTGAGATGGTTCCACCTGAAGGCGGCGCAGGACCAACGGATGAGGAGATCCTGGGTTGGGCCCCAGACGTGCTGGTGCCTGGTGCCATGGCCAGCTAATGTGGGACAGGTGGGTCAGCTGGGATCCGCATTCCCATACGTGCTATGGTGTTTGTGTTTTATCAACATATGTGGGTTAGTGATAGTCAACACATTCCAGGATTAGGTATAACAGCATGCATAGATATTCCAGTTAACCCAGACACCAGATATGGAACAGTTGTATAGCAAACAGAACACATGCATATATGGGACCACAGTGGTACTTACAACAGCATGCAGGTACATTGATGGCATCATGCCACCAATGTGGGAGTATTTCAACATAGCACATGCATAGAAACAGATTTAAATAATTATCAAACAATAGTACATATGTCCCAACATTACAGTTAAGTCAGCACATACCAAATGAGTTGGGTATTTAGTTTTTCGTTGCAGATATGGGTGGTGGGGAGAGAAAGATGTCAATTAACAACTAGTATATTCCTATAGTTCCCATTACTTTCCTAGTCAGTGCTGTTATCTGCACCTTACAAGTATTAGTACACTACCCTATTGCCTTACTTTGGACAGTGGTATGGCTGTCGACAACTATATACATGAACTGGTTTTGCCTGCAGTATACCCCTCTTACCTGGTATACCTGTGGAGGAATTGTTTGTTAACACTGTTTCTACACATACTCCCAGATTCCAGGTTGATGTTATGCACATACCTGTCCATCTATTTTTGCACAGACTCTGGGCATGTCTTGACCACATGTGGGTGAATTGGGGCATATTTACACTATTGCCCTCTTAAACCTTTAGTGACTTACAACACTCTTATACAGGATTTCCTAGACAGTTATATTATGTAGCACAGTGTGGGTGACAGTGATGAGTAATACCTTATTATTCAGAGCAACTGCAACTCTCACAATGCCATACAATAACAGAGTAAACAGTACCAGTACAGGGTATCAATCTTTTATTTCTAGGCACAGTGTTCATATCTGATGGACCTGTGGGAGCAATGTTTGTTAGCACTACCTGAATATTGCCACAGATTACCAGATTACACATTAGTATTATGCACATGCATCTCACTCTATTACTGTACACACTCTGGTCACAGCTTGACAACATGGGGGTGTAGATGGGACATACTTGGCTTATTACTCTCATAACATTTTGGGGAGTTGCTAGAGTGACAGGTTTGTTCTTATAGATGCGTGACAATCAGTTGTATTTCTTGTTTGCTGCCTAAACTTCTGGGATAATCCCACTGATTTTTCAGGGGGCACAGGGTGACAGGCAGCAGATATGGGCCAATTTACTGGATATTCTGGACATATCTGTACAGTTGTGGGGTATGATTCTGTATGCAGCCTACTACCACTCCCAGGATTCGAGCCATGTCTGTGTGTGCTAAAAATGCAACAGTTCATGTCTCAGTTGCATGTGTTATTTGGATTTTGTTGTCTGTCTTTTCACTGTTTTCTGTCTATGTCTCTCTCAGTTGTACTGTTTGACCTCTTGGGATTACACCAGTCATATACAGACATTCATACACATTTTATTTATGTTGCACAGTGTGGGTAACAGTGATTAATACAACAGTACAATTAAGTGAATGCAAATCTACATTACCATATGATACCAGAGTAAACACATGCAGTCCAGCAGTTAGACCTTTATTGTCAGGCTATTATACTTTTATTTACATACAACCTATATGAGACTCTTCCTGCCATATTCTCTGGTGTATGCAGTACTTGCCATAAACAATACAGGTTTTATACAGGCAATTAACTTACTACTTTTAGATTTATTTCCTATGACAGTACATGCAAGAGTATTACTAACCTGCCTCGCATCGCAACCTCTCCAAGCGACATCCATGGGCCTCCTGGTTCGCAGCCCACTCACTTGCCACTATGAAGGACATAAGCGGAATATTTAGCCATGCCTATCCATGAAATAAATGAGCTGGCAATTATTAAAAAGGTAGTGGAGTGATACTTACACATGGCTGGGACCTCCCCTGTCCTCCTAGCCTCTTGGATCCACTGATCCAAGAGATCCCCCTTTCGCCACTTCAGGTCGGCATAATGATGCCTGACTTGCTCACCAGTTTGAGGTATGCCAGTGGCACTGGTGAGGTCACAGGCCAGACAGTCCCAGGCTTCCACTTTATATTGGAAACTCTGGTACTGACCCTGCAGCAGGCTCTGCTCATGGTCTTTTACAGGGAGTTCTGCCATGACTGTGGACTCCTGGATACCTCAGCACTGCACCCGAAAGTGCACACCCTCTCCCATTCCAGACATAGTGCCTACAAGGGGAAGCTACAACCAGTTATGAGATGTATTCCCGCCTGTTGTGTTTAAATAGGGCTGATTTCCCGCACTTTGCCCTGATTGGACGGTTTTGAAAAGGCTAAGCTATAGGCAAATCTGCTTACCTAAGGTTGGCATTGCTTAAAGGGGTATACCAATGGGCAAATTGAGTTAGCTGGCCTACACATTGCTTACGCCTAGTAAGCTGGGCTGTGCAATGTTTAGCATTGTTTAATTTTTAATTTGCATACTATTAGCTTTTTGGCATTGATTTATTATTCATTACATGTTATATATGTGTTTGGTATCCTTGATTCATGTGAACGTACACTGTATGGGGTCCTTGTCTTTACTCGTGGTTATCAACACTTTATTATAGGTTCATAGTACTAGGCTATCTGCCCGAAGGCATTTATAAGCCTAGCCAGAATGTCTTGGCTTTCGCTGCCCCCTTAGATTAGTTCCCTGTGCCTCTGTCCAGCAGAGCCACTGAAGTGATCCATGTGGTAAATTTTCTATTTCCCATCCATTCGTCAAGGTTTCTCTTGAAGAGTGTTAGCAAGGAGTTCTGCCTAAAGTAGATTGGAATCTTGTTCTAAAGCATGGAAAGTCTCTGGGGCAGGAATCTATCCCTCCAGCATGTCCTATTTATTGTTGTGGTGAGGTTTAGATCCCTAGAGCATGTGGCTTGAGGGGATATGGTTTTCTTTAGGTGGAGCATGTCCATCAATTCTGGGTTGGACATGGCCTTGTATGTCAGGCAGAGATCACCTCTGAGTAGGCGGTATGCAACTGAGTACAGCTGGAGTTTCTTCAGTTGAGCTGCATAGGGCATCTGTTTGATGCCAGTGATCTTCTTGGTGAGGTACTTCTGTGGTCTTTCCAGCTGTTGCAGGTGTCTTGTAAGGTACATCCCAAATGGGGCGTTGTACTCTGTGATGGGTCTGATGAGTGATGAGTAGAGGGGCACAATGATTAGGTGGGCCACATAGAAGGATTTTCTAACCACTTTGGCAATGTGATTATCAAAGGAGAGATTACTATCTACTTGGGTCCCCAGATCCCTTATTACATCTTCTGTATTTAGGGGACTACCACCTATGTGGTAGTTTGTGGGTACTTTGTTTTTTCCAAAGGGGATGGCTATGCACTTTTTGGCATTTAGCTTGAGGCCATGATTTTGACACCAGGTATCCGTCTTAGTGAGACCCTTTTGAAGGATGTCTGTGTCAGCTGGAGAGTCAATTATAACTCCTAGTGTGCAGTCATCTGTGAACTTGGTCAGCCATAGTCCTCCTGTGCTTGCCTGTACCTCTGAGAAGTATATGCCGAAAAGGAGGGGTCCTAGGACTGAGCCCTGGGGAACGCCACTTGTAACCAGTCTAGCGTCAGGCCTAGCTCCCCCAACTCTCACCATGTGGGTTCTGTCCATTAGCCAGTTGGTAACCCATCTTGTGCCGTAGGGGGTTATGTTCAGGCTGGTGAGCTTGTCCGTAATACCAGAATTGGGAATGGTGTTGAAGGCCTTCGCGAGGTCTAGGTAGGCTGTGTGTACCACCTTTCCCTCATCTATAGCCTTGGTAACTGTCTCAAAGAAGTCCACCAGGTTTAGGAGGCATGATCTGCCCTTAACAAAGCTGAACTGGATAGGGTCCAGTGTTTGGAGATTCTTAATGTCTCTATTAATGAGTTCCATGATGATGTGCTCCATAGCCTTGCAGACCAAGCTAGTCAGGCTTATAGGGAGATAGCTCCTGGGGTCTGTTGTGGCTCCACCTTTGTGGAGTGCAATAACCATTGGTGGGCTCCACTCTATGAGTATTTAGCCTGTGGAGAGGCTAAGTTTGAACAGTGTGTTTAGGTGATGGGTAAGTTCGTCTTTGGGCTCGTGTAGGACGCAGCCTGGCATACTGTCCGGTTCCATTGATTCTGTGTTTTTGGCTTTGGAGAGTGCTGTTTTAACCTGAGTGTCTGTGATGTCAGAGGCTCTATATTCTTCTGGTATGGTTATGGGCCCTTTAGGGGGTGAGAGGGGGGGTGACATTTGCGCTTAACCTGTTTGCCAGGATGTTGGTGATATCGATCGGTTCAGTGTATTTTGTGCCATTCTGCACTAACTCCGAGCAGATCTGAGCACTGCCACTTAGGTTCTTGACATAGCTAAAGAATGCCTTGTGGTTATCTTTGGAGTCCTTGGCAATTTTTCCTTCGAAGCTCGCCTTGGTTGATTTTATGAGGGATCATAGTTTCTTGCTGATACTGATCAGGGATGTCTTCCATTCTTGTGATTTTACTCTTTTCTGAACTAGTTTCCTCCTTCTATTGTATAGCTTGTTTATGGCAGGGGTCCACCAGACTGGTTTCCTTTTTTTGGAAGAGTGAGGCTTGGTTTTGCTTGGGATAGCATGATCCATGCATTCTTGTAGGTGCCCGTAGAATGCATTAGTAAAGGATTTTGCAGCTTGGACAGTGTTATCCTTTAGCATGGGGGCTTTGAAACTTTCCACCTCAGTCTTAAGTAACGTGAGGTTTACTTTTGAAAAGTTTTTCATGGTGGTTTCCTTGTCTGGAAGTGGGGGTGAATGTGGATATCCAGAGTGATTTGTTTATGGTTAGATCTAACCAGCGAGGGGTTGACCTCTAGTGTGGAACACCGATTGCCCATGTTGGTGATGACCAGGTCCAATATGTTGTCACCTCTGGTGGGAGTGTTGACCAGTTGATCCAGGGCATTTGAGTTTATGAATTCTAAGAAATGTTGGGCAAGGGAGTTAGTACTTGAGTAGTTCTCCCAGTTAATGTTTGGGTAATTGAAATCACCCAATATTAGCGGGTTTGGTAGGACTTTTATGTTTCCCAGTGTTTCCAGAAATGCAGAATGGGGGTCCTGGGACATGGTGGGTGATCTGTAGCAAGCTTCAATTTGAATTGCAGTTTTTCCCATTGTTAGTTGCACGTGGATGATCTCTGAAGCATCGTGCTGTGCCACTAACCTGGAGGTGTGGGTATCCTTGATGAATATGGTTACACTTCCGCCTTTTGCATTTCAGTCCGGGTTCTGTGGCTGAAATGTATGGTATGTGTTGTAGCCTGGTAGTGCTGGTGTGCTCTCTGGAGCCTTAAACCAGATTTCTGTTACTGCACATATATCAATTTTCTAATACTGAGGAGTGCCTTGAATGTGTGCATTTTGAGGTTTAGACTTCTGGCATTGAGTAGCATCACCCTCAGTTTTTTGTTACTTGTGCTATTTATGACAGTGGATTTGTCTTTTGAGCCTTGCCTAAAAAAGGGACTATGGGGGTGGCAAGGGACTTGGCCAGTATTCAAAAGCCAAAGAGTGACAGGTGCAAGCCATCTCTAGTGAAGCAGTGTGGCTTTTTGAGCATGTCATCCCAGGCGGACAGGCACTGTATCCCCTTTGAATGACACCAGAAATTTAGCCAATTGTTGAAATTGATAATTTTTTCTTTATACTGTGGTATCATTCTTGGTGAGGACAGGATGCTACTCAGGGTCAGGGTCATACTGGCTTGGGCTACGTGATCAGAGAGTTCTTCCATTCTCTTTTCATGTAGTCCAGGAAGGTATGGCTCAGGTCATTCACACCAACATGGACAATGACAGAGTTATATTTGTACTTGTTCTGGAGTGACCTGAGTGCTTGTGTTATGTGACAGATCCTGGCACCCGACACGCAGCTAACAGTAACCTTCTCCTTATTCAGTCTAGTGAGTGGAACGTCAGTGTGCCTGACTATAGAGTCATCTATTACTAGTGTGTTGGGTATGTTATTTTGCCTTAAGGGCTGTGATTGCATGGCACACTGGTTTTGTGAAGTATGTGTTTCATGGTTTGTGTTAGGGGGGGTGGAGGTTGCTTGGATGCTGCTTTGAAGGTCTCTGTCACTTTTGCAGATTTTTATTTAGAGCCTCCGAGTATGTTTTCGAGTATTTATGTGTGTTTTTTGTCGGTGCTGGTTTAATGGGTCTATGTGAGACTGGTGGTGTGATGCAAGTATTTCCCTTCTCCTCTTAACTGTCTGATCCAGTCTTGGGTTGAGAGAGCTTAGCTTCCAATTTGGCTGTATAATTGCATCTCTTGCATGTATTAGTGTTTGGTGGTAGGAGGAGATGGTTGGCTGTGTACATAAGGCAGTTGTAACATTGCCTCAAAATGCCCAGATTCACCAGTTGGACTGGAGAGCACGCCTGAAACTGCCCTTTGGACATGCCTGGATAGGTACAGTGAACTTTTTTACTGATCAGCTGGTGAAGTCGAATAGAGAGCCTTGTCCTTCTGTACAGTATAGGGGGGGGGGTCTAGTGCTAGGGTTTATAAGTGCTTGCTATGAGTTTTGAGCAATGACACCTCACATCTGGCCTTAATGCAGTACTCCAGTTCACATATTTATATTATGTAGTAGGTTATACAACATAAGACTGTATATAGATTCCTTTCACATGTTCAGTTTGAATTTCCTATAGTGAGGATCTGTTTGGTGATACCTCAATCTTATGTACTGCTGTGATGGCTTAGTGGTTAACTACTGTGACTATAGTGTACAGTGTCCTGGGTTCAAAACTTGTAAAGGCTGTTTATTTTGTTTCTGGCCAGGACAGTGGCTGTTGCATGTAGAGTGATTAAGGCACTTTTAAGCAATTGTAAGCAGGTTTGCATGGGTTTGCATGAAGGTAAGCAATGCTAACTTCTTGTTAAATATGCTTACAGAGAGTTAGCTTCAATATTGCTTAACCTGTGTGAGCATTGTTTACCCCTGCGCAAATGGGCTTAAACTCACTTACTACTGCTTACATATGTTTACTCCTGCTTACTACTGCTTAGTAGTGCTTACACTTGCTTACTAGTGCTTATTCCCACTTACCACCACACTACTTTAGACAGTAATGTCTATTGGTTCTTGGGAAGGTGGTGGATTTGGAAACTGTATGGCATTATCATTCATTACACATTATACCTTTCATTTTTATCCTGATTCCTGTGTACATATACTGTATTGGGCATTTGTGATTATCTGTGGACTTTGCAACATTATGACAATGACACCTCACATCTGCATTTAATGCAGTACTCCAGTTCACAAATATATGTTATAAATTGTTAAATGTTGTAAATATATGTTATCGTAGGTTATGCAACAAAATAAATTGATCATACAGTGATTTGTCATGGAAAGCAGATTGTACTGGAGTGGGACTCGAACCAGGAATGACTGCTTGTAAGGGGAATGCTTTGCCCATTACACTATTGCGATATGCCTTCATTTGCATATATATTGTTTTTTATCCTCTTGTGCCATTTAAGCTGCATTAACCATAGCTAAGCGATGGGCAAACCCGCACACTTATGGTTAAATTTAATCTGTTTCGTAAAAAAGCTTCTTTATATTTTATGTTTTAACTATTGCTCTTGTAAATGTGGGGGGATGTTGCTGGGGGTATGCGAACACCTATGAGCGGCCTCGCTCATTCTTTTATTCCTATTCTGTTGTTCTTCATTGCAGTGGCATGTATATTCTGAAAGCTCTGCTCTCAGACACACCCCCTGCACTTGTACATGCTCCATGTACATTTAGGAGCTCAGGCAGTACACCTTCATTAATATCATAGCGCGCTGCTGTCCTGCTCCTAAACGGCCGCTTCCATGCAGGACTAAGCTAGACCTGAACAGAAGGATAGTGAATCCGGGGGATCATGTAGGAATGAAAAAATTCTACAAGAAATGGACATTATGGTGGATACTTTTCAAAGATAACTATAAAAATATTCCATTGAGTGGCACTACATAAAAAGACGTAAAGAAAAGAATATAAAGAAGTAGGTAACAAGACCTTTGCAGATGTAGTAAGATGCAAGAAGGAATTCCATGACAGAGAGAAAGAAATATATGAAATGAATCAAGAAAAGATTAAAGGTATTTGTTTAAACAAAGGTATTTTCTACAAGGGAAAAGGAAGAAGTGGTGCATTATTTGAGGTAATATATACAATAAAATAAAAGGGTAATAAGAAAAATGAGAAAGGAAAAATTGTCAAAAGGCAACAAGAAATAATAGAAGTGGTATAGGAATAGATAGAAAAGACATGTAAAGAAAATAAGATAAAAAGTGGAAAGTTAAAAAAAACTAACAGAGCAGGATAACAATGAAATAAAAAAAAATTGCAATGGAGGAATTAAATAATATGTTAAAATTAGTAAACCTTGAATCAGCAACAGGACAAGATGGGATAGAACACCGTCCCCAGGATTAAGCAAGCTCTGCATGGTGTGCAGGAATAGTGCAAATGCTGCTGCAGGCAATATGGCTGACGTGCGATCCAGGAATGAACTCCCGGGGCATGCACGAGTGCTCCTGCACTATTTCTGCATGGACACAGCCCCTGTATGCTAATTACCTCATTTGCTGGTGAAAGCCATGCAAATGAGGTGAATTAGTGATCTAGGAAGCAGGCAGGCATCCGTAAAGGAATAGTGTAGACTGCAGAAATGCATTTAGCCAGTAGCTGAATACATTTCTGCAAACTACAAAATGGAGGCATGACAGCTCATAAAAAATCATGTATTATAAGGGTTAGGCATGCCAATGACCAAATATATGACCATAGGCATGAAAAATAGTTTCAAAATGATAAAAAATTACTTTTTTTGGCTGATTTTGGCCATTTAAGCGTAGGGCAGCGGTGCGCAAACAGGATCATCCAGAAAATAAGAAAAAAAGCTGTAAATGAGCTTTTAAACCAAAATCATCATTTTGCCATAATAGTCAATGGCATGCATAACACAACAAGACCATGGAATAGTGGTTGCTAAGGGGAAAGGCTGAGTGTTGGTTTTGTAACCATGCATTAGCAGTCAATTCAATGCAAATGAGTGAAATGATACTGAATCACAGATTTCCCCTCATTGTTAGCTTGCACCCAACCGTGTAGGTGCAATAACACCATGGTCTAAGCCTAAGAGCTAGATGACCTCAAGAGGGGGAGTATCATGACTGCTGTAAGCTTATTGGAGCACAGTAACCCATGTTTGCCCTTAGCTAACCACAACTAAGGAAAGGGGTGTGTCTGAAGCTGCCTAGCAGTATTTACATTGCCTAAATGGATGTGCATATCATGCACCAGGTTTTAAACAAAACAAAACAAAAAAATCAGGAAATAGCAGCTCCGTTCACATCTGAGCACTGGGTTTGTGTGACATGCCTTGGGGCTTAAACAGGAAGGCAATGGGAAGGGAAAACAACAGTAGGAAGGTAATCAAAGAGAACTAGCATAGCTGGCAGGCGAAATGTATTAGAATCAGCCAATTACACAGGCAGCAGCCCAGCCTAGCACACTACTATAAACTATGCAAACACCTTTCACACTGGTTTTCCCACAAACTTGACACCACTGCTGTACACAAGCAGGGAAATTATACCTGACAAAACCAACAAAATGATAGGGGCTGCTGTCGCTTTCATAAATCAATATGTGGAAAAGGCTGAGGGTGATAATAATGAGAATGCTGACGACCAACTCACAGTGAGGAGAAGGAGAAGAGTGTACAGACCCAGGGTAACCTACCAGGGGCTACATGAGCTGGAGATAGTACAGTGCTATAAGGTGGACAGGGACCTCCTACAGCAAATTGTTGAGCTGTGCCAGCCATGCCTCACACACAGAACCAACAGAGGGGAACCCATCCTAGTGGATACCAAGGTATGTATAGGATTAAGAAAACTAGCCACAGGTACCTTCCAAAAGCCAACTGGGGATATCATAGGGATCTCACAGGCATTAGCATTCAGGGTACTCCACCAGTTCCTGGATGGCATGTCAGCACATGCCAGTGAGCACATATATTTCCACAAAACCCATGAGGTGTTGACCAGCAATATGCATCTCTTCCACCAAACAGCAGAATACCCTGAAGTAGTAGGTGCTATAGACTGCACACACATACACATCAAAGCACCACACAGTGAGTGGGGTAGGGTCTACATAAACCACAAGGGCTTCCCCTCCCTCAACTGCCAGGTTGTGTACGATGCCCAGTGCATTATAATAAATGTGTGTGGTGGCAGCCCTGGAAGCTATCATGACTCCCACATCTGGCATATGACGCAGCTCTACCAGAGATTTTCCAGTGGGGACATCTCATATGGCCACCTAGTGGGGTATGCTGGTTACACACTGGAACCATGGCTGATGGCACCCACCAGAAATGCACAGACACCTGAACAAGAACTCCATAATGAGGCACACACACAAACCAAAATCATAATAGACTGTGTGTTTGGAATGCTAAAGTCATGGTTCCGGTGCCTGGACATATCCGGTGGAGCCATGCAGTACTACATGTACCCAAATATTCATTGTATGTGCCATGCTACAAAATATGATCTAGCGGAAACAGCTGCAGCAGGAACAGCATGGGGCAGGGCCACACAGCTCCCAACCATTGCCAAGGCCAGCACAGGCACAGACTGACTCGGAGGAGGAACAACCTGAGCCTGCCCTTGTAGGCAGAAGGGGGCATGCCCAGTATTCCCAGGCTTTGGCAAAGAGGCAACGCATAGCACATACACTGACATGGTAGGAACCTGGAGATTGACACAGCTCTCTGACTCACACATTCAGTAAAAGGAATGCCAAAGATGATGCTACCTGTGCTTTACCATGTATAGGGAGTGTGCTATGTGCATCCGACATAATCAGCCCTCCAGCAGCATCTTCAATAGTGGCACAGCCACAACGTAAATCACTCTCCCTATCAATTACTGAATGGAGTAGTATGTTCTGCTAATTGTATCTATGGTATGGATGTGAGCATGCAAGGGAATCGGTTGGCTAAATGGGATGGCAGCAGATAGTAGACACCTATATGGGCAGCATGAAATCTATAACAAATACTGGTGTCAACATAATAGGCAGTACTAGACAAGGTGACAAATCCCACTGCAGGACATGTGGTGAGCCAAATGTGTGTCCATAGGACACACACATGCATGTCAGTGAGGCTTACATACCCAACAACAGTCTCAGCCAGCATTATAGATGTAGATGACCACAAAGAAAGGCTGTGCTAAGGCCACCGATTGATGACAATGGAGAACAGCCCCCCTCCAGACCTACACACACAGATTATAACAGGTCAGGAAGTTGGATGACAGTTCTGAAAGGTAAGAAGTCTGAAACTGAAATGTAGGTCAATAAAACAAAAGATCTGTACTCCCCTGATATGCCTCTAGTCTGCATGATAGGTCAGAATACAGAATGAAATGGAAGCCAACAGAGTACCTGAAATACCAGTACAGTCATAGCAAATGTTTACAGTTGTCAGGTGTGCCCCCTCACAATCCTACATAGAAATGTAGTAACATGCACATGTGGGTATAATAACAGTGGATCACAGATTACCTGAACTGGACAAATTAGCAGGATAGATTGTTGCACATGTACAATATGCAGGGCTCTGTGTGTTAGGTTGTTGTGTGTTGTATATTGTGTGGAAGTGGTCAGCATGTAGGCATGGAGGGTTGTGTCCTGGTGGCCTATGGCCAGTATTGTTGATGTCAGGGCCATGTTCTGACAACTGCAGTGCCAAACACAATGCATCCCAGCAAAACCCAATCCAGCAGTAATCCATAATAACTGTTCAGATGTAATATATGTCACCATCTGAAAGATGGACGTGCCATGAATGTGGGCTCAGACATACACACAGTACACAGGTGGAAGTACCCTAGACAGAGTATATAAAATGTATCTCTCAAATGGACACACCTTTGGAATTGCACATACAGGTTAGCAGCACATTAGTTGTCTGTGTAGTATGGAATACTGATGTAGTCTGGCCAAACACTGCAGACCACAAAAGGCACAATTATGAAGTACTGAGAAACTGCTGATGTCCCCACACAAGACAGCATATGGGGAATGTCACACGTATATCTGTGAGTCAGCTGCAAGAAGCTTTCATAGCACACATGCACTCAGCTCACCCCACCATCAGCCACAGGTTCATCATGGGTCAAATCCCTGCTGTTGTGAATGAGTACCGTATGACCCCCACTTCTGTATAGGAATACCCACAGAATGCAGCATGCTGAATAGGTGTTCCATGCAGGTGTGTCCCTAGCTGTAAGCAGCACCCTGCCAGCATCCAAACCAATGGATTAATAAGGACAGAAACTATTGCCATTAACACCTTGCACACCTATCCAGTCACCCCAGGGGAATCCAGTGGCTTGCAGCCTGGGACTGTAGGAGTGACAGAATGCACTGGCCTGCTACAGATGGCCTGCATCACTACCAAATGCCCTACAGTTCTCTGTCAAAGGCTTGTGCCTCACTTGTACTGCCAATTTATGTTATCTAATGGCATCCCAAATAACGACATAACACAGTCCACAGAACACAAATGCAAAGCCATGTCGACAAATCCCAGTAGCATGCCCACCATGTCCTACTGCATGAACTGTGGACCAAGCTGGGATGAAGGGATAACTATAGAGATACTTATCAGATATCACTTGCATAATGTTAGGAAGAGGATAGAATAACAGAGTGGGGTAGAAGCATGGACGCCATGGAGTGTGTCAAGTCTGAAACTCTGATGTGTGCCCGCATTATCCCTGCCTGCAAACTCAGTAATGGGTGACTACAAACCTGCTTGTAAACCACAATGTGAAGGAGAACTGACCAGATACATGAGCCCTGCCTTTGGGTAACCAGTGTGAATCTGTACAGCTGAGAGGTATGGCCACAGGAGGATATGGCCATTATGTCACATTAATAGATATACAAGCAGGGGATCCTCAGCCACCACAGTACCAAGGTGCTGGACCATTTACACAGACCCATCAGCAAGTGTCTGCAGCTCCCCTTCCAGAATGGCATGAGTGTGCAAGAATATGTAGGATGCAGACCACAATACTGGACACAGCTTCATTTATCTTGTATTCCCCAGGAAATTACTGCAAACAAATAAGTATATCTGTCAGTAGTTGATGACATAATGTATCACAGTGTAAAACAGTACATATGTCTGAATATCTCTGCTAACATCAAAACAATCAGTACATACACAATTAGTTGCAGTATCCCACTATCCTTTGCTCATTGTGACTCCATATTGTCAACCTGTCTACAGATATCCTGCAGAAACAGGTTGCTAGCTGTAGGTGTAGAACACAAATGCCTGCACTGGAGTACAACCTACCTGCAATGGATTCACACATTCAATACAGAAGGTCATACTGGGCATGCTCCCACACTTACAGAAATGAAGCCCGTGTCTGACAACAACAGTTGTCAGTCGCAGATTTCTGTGCACACACACCACATTGCACACCATTCACGCTTTGCACACACATCGGATAGGAATACACACATATATCCAAGGAAAACACACTAAAATAGGTCAAACATACACAAACAGAGATGTGGGGAAAAGAGAGACAGACAGTGACAAAGAGCTTCGCATCATGAGGCCTGTCCCACCCACCACACATCCAATTTGCCAATATCACATGATATGCCGATGTCTATCACTGAAGAAATTTGCTTCTTGTAGCCCTCATAACTATAGTGTCTGTGATGCTTGTGATAACTGTGTAACATGACAGTACAAGTCATTATTCATCCAGCAGTTCTATACACAGTCCTGTTAAATGTAAAGTTGTGTGTGACTGAGTGTTGTGTGTGTGTTTCCAGAGGAATGGTTTATGGTCCATTCAGACACACTGCACTCCCCATTCCACTTGTTTAACTAGCCTGCTGATGTCATTCACCTTGAAATACCTCCTTGGACAAAACTCAGCCCTATAAGCTCCATGGCATGTGCGATAACTGCGTAATGCTATAGTGTAACATACTAGTTAGGAGTTTTAATCCCAGACATAGCAGCTGTGACAGTCTGTGTGTGTGTGTGTGTGTGTGTGTGTGTGTGTGTGTGTGTGTGTGTGTGTGTGTGTGTGTGTGTGTATAAAGTAATGCTTTTGAGGCCATTCACAGTCACTATACCTCCCATTGCCCTACTTTAGCAAGCCTGCTGATGTCAGTCCCCTTGAAATACCTCCTTGGACAAGATTCAGCCCTGTAAGTTCAGTGGCATGTGCATTAACTGTGTAATGCTATAATGTGATATACTAGGTAGTTAGGAGTTCTAATCACAGACATGACAACTATGAAACTCTGTGTCTGTGTGTGTAGAGAGTAATGCTTCTGAGGCCATTCACAGTCAGTACACCTCCCATTGTCCAACTTTAGCAAGCCTGCTGATGTCAGTCACCTTGAAATTCCTGCTTGGACATAATTCAGCCCTCTAACCACAGTGGCACATGCAATAACTGTGAAATACTATAGTGTGATGTATTAGTTATGTAGGATTTCTAATCCCAGATATGGCAACTGTGAGACTCTGTGCATGTGTGTAAAGAGTAATGCTTTTGAGGCCATTCACAGTCAGTATACCTCCCATTACCCTACTTTAGCAAGTCTGCTGATGTCAGTCACCTTGAAATACTTTCTTGGATAAGAGTCAGCCCTGTAAGCTCTTTGGTGCGTTCAATAACTACATCATGCTGTAGTGTGATGTACTAGTTAGGTAGAAGTTCTAATCCCAGACATGACAACCGTGAAACTGTGTGTGCGTAGAGAGTAATGCTTTTGAGGCCATTCACAGTCACTACACCTCCCCTTGCCCTACTTTAGCAAGCCTGTTGATGTCAGTTACCTTGAAATACTTCCTTAGACAGAATTCACCCTATAAGCTCCATGGCACATGTAATAACTGTGTAATGTGATAGTGTGATGTACTAGTTAAGTAGGAGTTCTAATCCCAGACATGAAACTGTGTGTGTGTGTGTATGTGTGTGTGCACATGTGTGTAGAAAGTAATGCTTTTGAGGCCATTCCCAGTCACTACACCTCCCATTGCCCTACTTTAGCAAGCCTGCTGATGTCAGTCAACTTGAAATACCTTGTTGGAGAAAACTTAGCCATGTAAGCTCTGTGGCACATGCAATAACTGTGTAATGATGTAGTGTGATGTACTAGCTAGGTAGGAGTTCTAATCCCAGATATGGCAATTGTGAAACTGTGTGTGTGTGTGTGTGTGTGTGTGTGTGTGTGTGTGTCTGTGTGTGCACATATATGTAAAGAATAATGCATTTGAGGCCATTCACAGTCACTACACCTCCCATTGCTTTACTTTAGCAAGCCTGCTGATGTCAGTCAACATGAGATACCTCCTTGGACAAAATTCAGCCTTGTAAGCTCCCTGTCATGTGCAGAAATGGCATAATGCTCTAGTTTATTGCTCATTATCTTTATTGACATATTCTTAATCAACCAAACACCATGTTATTGCAATTTAAAATATGTATATACATATTTAGTAATATCTCTTGCACATTACCTTGTACTGTTTTGTGTTATGCTCACTAGGAGTATTGTATTTTACTAACAATAGCTGTTATATACTTTGACTATTGTAACTTACTATATTGTCTTTATGTATGTGTCTTGGAGCTTTTCTCCCTGGGCCTCTACTGAAAATGGACATATATCCAGTTAGACTAGCCCGGTCAACAAATGTAAAATAAAAATAAATAAATAAATGCTGTAGTATGATGTACTAGTTAGGTAGAAGTTCTAATCCCAGACATGGCAACTGTGATTCTGTGTGTGTGTGTGTGTGTGTGTGTGTCTGTGTGTGTGTGTGTGTGTGTGTGTGTGTGTGTGTGTGTGTGTGTGTGTGTGTGTGTGCATGTGCGTGTGTAGAGAGTAATGATTTTGAGGCCATTCACAGTCACTATACCTCCCACCTCCCATTACCCTACTTTAGCAAGCCTGCTGATGTCAGTAAACTTGAAATACCTCTTTGGATAAGATTCAATCCTGTAAGCTCCATGGTGCATGCAATAACTGTGTAATGCTATAGTGTGATGTACTAGTTAGGTAGGAGTTCTAATCCCAGACATGGCAGCTGTGAAACTGTGTGTGTGTAAAGAGTAATGCCTTTGAGGCCATTCCCAATCACTACACCTCCCATTGCCCTACTTTAGCAAGCCTGATGATGTCATCTACCTTGAAATACACCTTTGGAGAAGGGGTAGCCTATAAACTCTGTGGTGCATGCCATAAATGTGGAACAATGTAGTAACGGTAACTAAACAGCTATGGGTTTGAATCTCATCTGTGGTAAGTGTTTGTATGTGTGTGTGCTTGTGTGTGTGTGTGTGTGTGTGTGTGTGTGTGTGTGTGTGTGTGTGTGTGTGTGTGTGTGTGTGAGTGTGTGTGTGAGTGTGTGTGTGTGTGTGTGTGTGTGTGTGTGTGTGTGTGTGTGTGTGTGTGTGTGTGTGTGTGTGTGTGAGTGTGTGTGTGTGTGTGTGTGTATATATATATATATATATATATATATATATATATATATATATATATGTGTGTGTGTGTGTGTGTGATCCTCAAAGATATTGTCCCCATTTACAGCCAATACACATTACAGAGCCTGACTTTAGCAGTCCTGCAGATATCATCCACCTTACAAGTATCTGTTGCGAAACCTGAACCATGTCAGGTCAGTGGTGTATGTGGTAAATGTGTAACATAATGGTCTGTAAAGATTGTTAGACAGAGGTTTGAACCTCACCCCTGGCAAATGTAAATGTGTGATTTGAGTAAAATAATTTTTGGGATCTCTCACCCATTACATCACCCATGCCAGTATTTGCAAGAGCTGGTGATGTTCCTCACTTTAGAAGTACCTTGGGACAACATCCATCCAATAAGGTCCATGGCTCATGCGATAAATGCAGTGCACTGTCATAGCAATATATAGCTTGGTCAGGGGTTTGAATCTTGGTACTAGCAAGTGTGTGTGTGTGTGTGTGTGTGTGTGTGTGTGTGTGTGTGTGTGTGTGTGTGTGTGTGTGTGTGTGTGTGTGTGTGTGTGTGTGTGTGTGTGTGTGTGTGTGTGTGTGTGTCTCTCATCAGTATCCTGTGTGGAGATTGCTGTGATTGTGTAATGACAGGATGCATTGTAGGGGTGGGTTTTGCTAAATTATTATATTGAGGACCATATGTCACAATGTCCCCCTTACAAGGACAACAGATGTCAAACAGCAAAGAGGCTGGTGTAGACAATCCATAGCCCTACATGTGACATTATGGATCGGTGAACAATATAGGCAACCCTTGCATTACTCAGAGAACACGCTCCACCTATGTCTCATACACAAGCACACATGCCTAGGCAACAGACACTATATTGGTAGTTCCCTGCATATTGCCCACAGATAGTAACCATGGTGTGGTTGCAGTGGACCACATGCCTGTTGACCATAACACTGCCACTAACATCAGAATGTACTGTGATGCGTAACATCTCCTGACTGAGTGTGTGTTATCCAGCAAGTAAAAGGACATGGCACCCTGTTCCATCCCTACAATAGGCAAATAAATCCTTACAGTGGTCTTTTGTTATGTTCCTCCCTGGATGCCTGCAACAACTGTAGAGTCTGCAAATGTAACCTACAAAGGGAATACCATGCCTTATACACATGCCCTATATGGACAGATGCCACTAACTCCACTGAATACCTGTATCATGCTGTCAATGTAGGTGCAGGTATGACCTCAGTTCCATAGCCAAGTCTCACCACATGAGGTCAGGAATGCCACATCAGATGATAACAATCTGTCCACACAACATGCCCCAGAGAACCCAAGTACATATCCACATGTCACAAAACATGCATGTGGGACATGTGCACAACCCAGACACTGCCCATGTTATGGAATATAGCTCACATACATGGGAAGCATTGCACAGCACTGGCCACCCACAATAGTAACCCAGATGAGTGGATGGTGAATACAATACCGACCTGTGTGGGTCAATCCAGGGACTACACTCCCGAGCCACACTGGAGACCATTGTCATGTGGCCTTATGCCAAGGTATTCCCTTTGCCTAACCTTGTACAGCCTTCTGGCACAGTAAGCTACTACACACCTGTGAAGCAATGAACCCATGCATGTCAGTACTGGCAAATGTGGTGTGTGTGTGTGTGTGTGTGTGTGTGTGTGTGTGTGTGTGTGTGTGTGTGTGTGTGTGTATGTGTAGATTAATGATTTTGAAGTTATTCACACTCACTACACCACCCATTGCCCTACTGTAGCATGTCAGTCACCTTGAAATAACCCTTTTGCCATATGTCAGCCTGATAGGTTTTGTGGCACGTGTGATAACTGCATAATACTGTAGTGTAGCAAACTAGTTAGGTAGGAATTCTAATCCTGATCCTGCCAACTATGATAATGTGTGTCATTCCCTGAGTGAGTGTGGGTGTGTCTTCTTTGACACCTGCTTTTGTGGAAAGTCACATGTACTACACTCTCCTTATCCATCCTTTATCACTGTTGCTGATGTCACTCAGCTTCAAAGATACCTTTGGACAGCGTTCCAACATGTAAGCTCCGTGGCGCGTGCAATAACTGCATAACAATGTAATAGCAATACATAGGTAGGGGTTTGAAACTCAGTACTGGTAAGTGTGTGTTTGTGTTTGTGTGTGTGTTATCAGTGCCCTGTTGGGGTGATTGTGTAATGACAGGGTCCATTGCAGTGTGGGTTTTGCTACATCATTATATTCAGGAGCTACATGCCCCATTGTCAACATTACAAGGCCAACAGTTTCTAAACATTGTAGAGATTGTTGTCGACAATCCTCAGCCATAAATGTGTACAGCCATGTGCAATTACCATGTGACAGTATGGATTAGTACACAATATTGGCAACCGTCATAATGCCCAGATACCACTCTCCACCCATGGACCATACACAAACATGCTTGGCTCTTACTCTCCTACTCCCTTCCTTTCTTACTTTGTCTCTGAATGTCTGTCTCTCTCACTCCCTCTCTGGTGGATGTCGAAAAGTACACTTGTTTTGCTTAGGCAGCAGCTTGAGTTTTGTAAGTGATGCTCATGATCAGCTGATAGCCTGTGCATGAATTGCACTCCCCCACTTGCTAATTGCATGTGGAACAGCTGTGGTATCATTCCTATAGCCAATTGTATGGAAACACACTCCTATAACTAAGCACTTCATGTGGGTGTTGGCCCTTTTCCTTCACTGTGAGCAGGACTTCATGTGGGTGTATGACAAACAGCATCACAGAGGGTAGGTGGATATACCCCTTACAACATGTGGAGACAGGCCAACAAACAGGAGGGGGATGTTCCAGACATGGGGACAGAATGTAAGTATTGCTCTTCTACATTTGAAGTAATGTTGGTTTAACAGGGTTTGTGTGGATATGGCTGCTCTACATGATTTAATATCTGTCATGACAATGTTATGTGGTTGAGGAAACTCTCACCTGTAGGGGTATCTGTAGACTGGCCAGAGTTTGGAGTCTTACATGTGTGGTGTTATTTACAAATTTGCTATCTTTAGAAATGCAGTAGCATACTCTGAGGATTGCAGTCAGTACATGGTGACATCCATGTGCGTTACTGACTTCATATCCCTCAGAAGACATATGTCACAACAAACCCTGTTACACCAGTAAATGTATGGGTTTATCACAGCAATGTGTCAATATTGGCTTGTGTTTGTGCCTCCAGCCACAAGTCTGTCAACCTTTGTACATATGTCATGCAGTAAGAGGTGCATATGTTCAGTGCATCATTATTTACTGACATCATACCTGATAACAAGCCAGTGAGATATCAGGCTTCTAGACATGTTATGTATAGTAGGCCTTATATTTGAGGAAAAAACCTGGACATTCTGTTGTAGTGTGTACAGTAGTGAGGTCTGTGTACTTATGGTGATTGTTGACAGAGTATGTATTGTGAATATGTACCTTGGC